>NC_138443.1:19804634-20409831 GCF_040668555.2 Bombus flavifrons
TAAGCTGACAAAGTTGGATCGGATATATCAATCCGTTCGTTCATCGCAGGCTTCGTTCGGCACGACGATTACACCACTTTGACACGGTGATATCGTTCCCGAGGAGAGTTACGATCGCGTCTCGAAATCAGTGATTTACGCTGTTTACTTGACCACCTGCGTAATTGCCGATATTCGTTACCTGCGCGGCTCGTGGCATAGCAAATTGTTATCGAATGCGTCATTGGCTCTGGCCGTGCGAAATTAACGGACCCGTCAGAGCGTTCGCCTATCGTTTCGTGCCGGATATGATTATCAATAATCAATCGCGAAACACGGCTGAACGAGACGTCTATGAAAATATTCAGCGAAATTATAAATGAAACATAGGCTGGCTGCGAACGAGGTTCGAGTACCTTCTGGTCAGACTAGTTTGGTTTATGCGTTCAGTGAAACAAGAATCATTGTGTTTTATCGTATTAGAGTAACTAGTAGATCAAATGGATTAACATACATTGAGCCAGGCTAAATATAGCGGGTAAAACGAATTACGAACAACGAGCTACCTGCTTATATCTATTCGAATTTGGTAATTTTACGTGTATTTGTTGTAATCGAATATACTAGTGTATTACTCGAATAAAAGAAAGCAAAAAGCATTCGGAAAAGCAGAAAACGCGTTAACGCTTATCGTGTTCGACGATAGGCGAACACGCAAGGGCAAGAGCATCGCAATGCACCCATCCGGCATCGTTCCTCTTTCTTCGTCGCGTTAATCCGTCAGTCCAGGGAACATTATCACCGGTACGACCGCCGGCCTGGTTATCGATAACGTCCAACCGAAGAACGTGGCCAGCCTCGATCGACGGCTAGCTTCCTCCCCGATTCATCTTCTATGCAGCAATCTCCGCCATTGTCTGGCGCGTCGCGTCGCGTCGCTTCGTCTCGCCTCGCATCGACGACATTGCAGTTTTTTGGAACGTGCCAGTCGATCGAAGAAAAACGACGATCGAGTAAATGTGGAGGACGATATCAGCGTACAGTTGCGTCTCACTTAATCGAGATCGGGTTTCGATGCGTCTTAATTCGCATGGGAAATTGGGTCGGCGCTATGCACCACGATGCGCCACAGTTTCATCGTTGAACGCGGTCGCGCACACGCTAGACGATCTCCAAATTCGCGCGCGTAATGCGGCTAAACGACCGGTGACTGCTATAACGTTTTGCGGGGCACGTCGCGACTTCCTTCGAATAATCAACAAAATTCAACAGAAGAGAATAGATGTGAAAAACGATATGGATTTCGTTGTTCTGCGTTTACTCGTTAGTAGTTTGTGTAGATCGTTTAACGCTTTGTGATAATTAAGTTCTACGGATCGATCAATCGCTATTGACGATCGTTCGCATAAAATAGGTAAAAGAGTTTTCACCGCGAACCTTTTCTGAACTTGGATCATCAACCGATTGGACGTTTGTAACTCGGATTTCTTGACAGTATCAAGGATAAAATTCTATAATCCGTTTGTGTATGTAAATTCCATTTTTATCGTATAAAAGATATTACGACATTCAACGATATTAAACATTTTAAACGGTAGATCTTTCGAATAAGGAAACTTGTTCGTAAATATTCTCGAATTAATTAGCGCGTGTAACAAGTCGGGGAACTGTTGACGCGGTAAACGCCGACATTCCACGGATGGAATTGTAATTTTCCGCATAAAATTTGGACAAAAATACACGATTTATCCGATCGATATCGCGTGCACTCCGAGCACATGGTTGCCAAATTCTTATTTATTATCCCTTGATGAGCGTGAAAACGATGGAAACGAGCTGGTTTACATTTCCATATGCAGATCGGTGGCTCGATCCAGCGTTTTATACCATATTTTTGGTTTAAAAAAGTAACCTTTGGTTTGAAAAGCTTCCGATGAAGCAGAAGGAGAGAACGAGACATCGTGCACGGCTGAATATTTCAACGTGAAAGTAACGATAGGACAACAGAGTAGCTTTAATCTTGCTTAAAAATGTATACTTTCATATCGTAATGTTTGGCGTTTCTAGAGAAAGAAACAGAGATGGCGCATGCCAGATGCCGTCACTGGATGCCGCGCCGTGTCTACTTCCTTACACAAGCCTCGCGCCCCCTTCCTCCTCTTCCTGCGTACTTTTGCATTTTCGCTTCTGTTCGATACTTCTTGCCGTTTCCTGACTTTTCTATCAGGAGTAAATCTTTCAGGGATTCACCGGGGCTTGGTAAACGTCGATGCACATTTGCTGATCAGTCCGTGGAACGTTCCCCGTCCAACCGTATTTCCTTATTTTCTCTGACTTTTCCAATGACCTCCTTTGTTTTCTCTAGTCTCCTTTTTCCCCAAACCGTCGTTTCACCGAGTAAAGGTAAATACAGAACTTAAACGATGACAAACGCGAATGGTCGCACGTATAGTAATTTGGTCGCAACGAAAATTTATCGCTATCATGTTGTAATTACATTAGTATTATTTATATTCTCGATAATGTTGAGAACCAATGCTATAAATAAAAAAAAAAACAAGTACCCAATAATTGGAAAATGACTCGTTTTACGTTTATCGTGTTTATTCGTGCGATCGATGTTACGCTTTCGAAAGGAAGAACCAAAATGATTTAATTTTTCGATAAAACCGATTTCCGTAAGAGCAATCGGAAATTTCATAAAAGCACCTTTGACTATGTATCAAAGCAGCAGAGTCTTTCTTTTCGAACAAATATATTTATACAAAAAACAGGACTCTCGTGCTATTTTCGTAATGCAAGTTGTGGAATCGCTCGAACCTACGTCCCCTAAAACAGGTTAAACATCGTTGGAGAACAAGCGATGGCGAATATGCCGTATTTTTCGGAGAAAGAAAAACACAAATATACCCGGTCCATTGAAACGTGGTTTCTCGCAAAAATTTTCGAGTGGCGTGTAACTTTCCGCTTGGAGGAGAAACGTGGAAAAAAGCGAGGGTGGAGGTGGTTCGTAGAGCGAAAGAAAAGTCACGACAGAGTATAGATAGGCGAGTGCGAAAGAGGCTTCCCGTGAGAAGTCGCAAATATTTTCGCTCGCGGCCCGGAAGCTCGCGTAATCCTGGCTGAGACGCTCTCTTCCGAACGGGAGCTCGCGCGTCGGTAGCGCGCACACGGCCAATAACGCGGTAGCGATTCGATGTTCCAACGAGGATACAACTGGATCGGGCCCGTTCTCCACACGACCAAGCGTCTTCTACGACTTTTATCCGCCACCGTTTCTTCCACAGAATTCCGACGTCGACGCGTTTTGAAAGTTTCCACCGCGGAAATTCGGCGCGAAAAGAATCGATCGGAGCGTCGACGGAAACGCGCTCGTTCCCTTGGATTTCACCAAGTGGTGAATCGGCAACGCCCGACTTTCAAGGGTTTAGAACAGAGAAATGGCTCGAGGGAAGAGGTCGGGAAAACTAGAACGAAAGGAAAGTGGAGAACAGGGATTATAGTCGTCCGTAATAGTCGGGTCAATGGGAGATTATTCGACTAGTTATATTCGATAGATGCGTGGTCGGTGTTAATAAGATACAGAGCAGAAATTTCATTTCTAAATGAAACCAGGCAATTGTTCAAAGGTGTAACGATTCCTTCGTATCGTCCATCAACGTCACGTTTCTCGAATACCAATTTGCCAAGATTACGTTGATTCGACGCGTATAAACGAATCGACGCATACGCCACCGAGTAAAACTGCAAATCTCCTTATTTTCCTAGCTCCAATTAGAATACGTAATAAACTATCGCTCGCTGTCGTGTATCATCAATAGCATAAAACCGTCGTCCGAAGATTAGACTCGAGGCTCGTACCGCCTACGTAAAAATATCGCTCGAAAAGCAAATAACGCTGCAAGAAACGGAAAGGCAGCGGCGGTTTCAATTTTTATTTCACCTCGCGAAGGTAAAGTAATCATAGCTGCAGATCCTTGCGAACATAACTCTCTGAACACTCCGTGATATTTCAACCCTCTAACCTCTGGTCGCACACGATTCTCGCAGCCGTGGAACTTTCATAATTTTCTCGGTATCGGTTTTCATGCGCGTTTCCCTGGCGAGGCCGTCGAATCACCGCCACGCCGCAAGAATTACGAACAGTCGGGCATAAACAACCGCGATTCACAGGGTGTGGCTTCTCTCCGGCTTCGATATGCCGGACTAGTCGATAAAGCCGACTTTGTTCGCCTTCCTCCACCGTCTCTCCGTCCGTCGCCCGACTCGCGGTTCTTTTACTTCGTCCGTCTTTGCATTCTCTTCGTCTCGTCTTTCCAGACCGAAACATACTCGAGCCACGTAATTGGCGAAATAAGTGGCGAGACAGGATATCGGATAATTTGAAATGAAACCGTACGAGCAAACGAACGACGACAAGGACGAGGTATTGGATGTTCGACTGACGGAGATATAACCTTATTCTTGTCGATACGTGACAGAATCGTAGGGTAAACTCGGTTCCAGTGCGGTAGCCTACAAACGTCACTTGTACCGCGTGTTCTTTCAACAGAAATTTGCCGTTACAAACTCGGCAAGGATTCGAAATTTCTCGTTTATATCGAAATCTCGCAGGACTTTTCATCCTTGAATTTTGTAAGGAGTACCCAAGAGAACAGCGATCTTGTTCTTCGTTTCTGTTTTCGTGTCTATCCCATCCATAGGTAAAGGTAAAATTGTAATCGAAGATCGAATAATCGTGTTTGCCCTGATAGGATTATCAAGGCAAAGTCGACGCGATACATCAGTGCATATTGCTACTGTCAGCGCTAAGTTTCAGAGCTTGGGGAATGCTGGTTGCTTTGTCTTCGTTACTAGATATAGAAACGCCGACTGGCGCTGCGTTATACGTGACACGTGAAATATGACGGTTTCTTACGAGCCACGGTACAAGCGTAGACTGCGCCGCTCCGTGTCATTTAACCTTCCTCGAGGTTGTCTTATCAACCACTGTACGTCAGATACGCGCGAATGTAGCAAAATAATTTTTCATCCTATTTTCTTATCCTGTACGATTAACAGAGCATCGAATCTTCGTGACGTTCGACGATATCGATCTCTTCTAAGCTCTAGATAAAATATAATTTCAATCTCTACGAATCAATGTAATCCGTTGAACAAGCAGAACGAAAATTTAATAACGGGATAATGGAGAAGCAAATTAAATCAATTCGACTGGCTGACAAAACAACAAACTCGGACGATCTTTGAAGCGTTAATGGAGAAACGCCGTTATAATTCAAATCGAATTGGAAAGCGAGTTATCGGATATTTTGTCGAAATCGGTCTGCGTAACGAACGGAATACAGAGCAGTGGGAAACCGAGAACAAATCCTTCTTCGCAAACTTTGCGCGTTAATCCGAGCGAAGTTGAACATCTATCGGGGTTAGTACGTTTTCAGTCGTGGCTTGAAATCGTTGATCAACGCGAAGAGAATCCAGCTATTCGGCGATGATCCTTCGGTCTTGCTTCGAATTTTCAAACTTTCGTTCCACTTGGCTGCTCGAAAATATTCAATTCGTCGAGCTACGATCGAATTACCGATGATGATAATAATCGCTGCTTTAGTTCGCCGTTTCCTCTAATAAGTAGAGCCGATTTGCCCGTGCTGCTTCGCTATTCGATTCGTTAAAATTACGATGAAAATTTGCTGCAGTTCGTTAACACTTAATTCGATGGTCATTTGTACCCAAACCGGTCGAATGCATAAACGTGCTCCGGAATTCTGTAAGTTTGCTCGACAGCTGCGCGTTCGCTATTGGTCAATTTGTTTCTCGTGAATTTAAATAAAACGCCTGGTCTGACCTCGACGTAACGTCGTTATCCTCTCTAAAATCGAAATGATAAAAATCTGTTTAGTAACATGCCTACGTTTTAGCGACGTAGTTTAACGTTCGTTTCGCGCAATTGCAATCATACGTGAAAATATTCGAAATGTTTTCTTTGTTATCTTCGAGTTTACGGTAAATTTACTTGGTCGTCGAATCGTACGTAAAAATGATAAACGGTCCAAACTTGGTTGCGCGTATGCACCTAAAGATGTATCAGAGATTCGCGATGTACAGCTCGCGGTAATTAATTCTTCGTAAGTGTACAACAAACCAGGAAATACGCAGCTCAGACATCAAAATGAAACGAGAGAACTCGTAACAAATTACGTGCTACGATATTCGCATCGCTTGAATATTTCATTAGATATGTTACAGAACATAATGTACATTCTGTTGATGAAAATTGCCGTAATAAAGGCCGTCCGTCCAAACATACAGCTACTTAATCCACATTGTGCGATATATCGAATTAAATATAAAAGTTCACAGTTGAGAATAATTGTTTCTCGACGATCTTTATCTTTTCTTTCGGTCGTCCGATGCTATCTCCTCTAATTTTTCACAAGTCGAAAACTTAGCTTCGATGGAATTTTTTATTTCAATTCGAGCATCGTCGCTTTCATCGATAATATCGTAGAAACAAAGTAATACCATTCTGTACGCATTCTGTTATCGATTTTCCTGATTTTACGAAAGCAAGTGCAACAACGTCGCGTGCCAAATATCGTCGAGTATGGCGCTCCATCGTGTAAACATCCATGAACAACAAATTGCAAATTCCTGTCCATGTTTTTCAGTGCAAATATGCAAACGTGTTTTTTTATCAAATCCAAAAAATACGATATCAAAGCAAAATAGATTTGCTCTCTCTTTTCCTTTCGTTCGAGTCTCTTTCGTTCGCAACCATCTTCTTTGCAACCGGATAAGTTAGATCTTATTTCCTAAAAGCACGAGTCTCTCTCTCTCTCTCTCTCTCTCTCTCTCTCTGTGTCTCTGTCTTTTCAGAAAAATCAAAGCAATTTGTTCAGCGTGCCGTTTCGGAATCGATGCGGGTGGAACTCGGTTCTATTTGGAAACAATGCCGACTCTCCTTTGGGTCGTGCTAGTCGGAAACCTAATCTTTATTCTTGCACACGAATTCCATCGCATCTCTGTTATTTAATATGGTGGTTCTGGCGCAGCTCTACACAATACAATTCTTCGCAGCACGCTTGGCAAAGCTCGATCAACGTTTGATCGATCAACGTTCTGCAACTGGTCGCTAAAATACATGGCAACGTACGTTTTATTTAAGTTTACAGAAGCTTTAGACGTAAAGAAAAAATTTTCATCCGATTTTCGATTTCCAACAATTGCTACGATCCGATTATCGCGTATAAATAAACGACCTGGTGTGTGTATTTTAAATTACACGATTAAGAAACTAAACACTAGATCGCGCGAGTACGATTGGAACCAAGAGCCGTTTATCGCTGCGAAACAACCGTGCCACCATGCTTTATCTCTGAGAAAGTTACCGTATCTCCTAGATTCAGCTACGTGCATCGATTTGTTCTCTCCTGTTCGTTGCTTTACTCGTTTCTCTGTTCCGTAATCTATCCTGCATCTCTTCGCGAGAAGATTCGAGCGGAGATACGACGCGACGCTCCGAATAGCTCAAAAGCAAGCTCTTTCAACTTTTTCTCCTGTGCCTCTCTTTTATCGTTTTTTTTTTTCATCTTTTCCGTTCGCTAAATAGCTGCTATTTACGAATGATGAAACAGAGACGAATAAAGCGAACGGTACACAGCGGAATTATTTTGCTACAAAATACTACTGGCTTATCGATGGTTAAAGGAGACGCGATTTCGTCGATGAATAAATTCAACGCTCTACGAAATTAAAAAAGAAATAAACGTGGTTGAATTTCGATAAAATATCCATATATTCAACGCGAAAGTCTAAGTAGCGTCTACGCGAAAATCATACAAACAATATTGTTACAGAATGTATACGAGGAATATTTTAAAATCGGTTATGCAACCACGAAGAGAGCAATTTCCTTGTAAAAGCATATCTCTGTGAGATACGATAAAATCATATTTCTATAAGAAATGGAAGAATGAAAATCAGGCGCATAAAGGTACATTTGCGGGAAAGTCGATTCATCGTGTACGTCGTGTACGTCATATAAATCGTGTACGATGACATATCTTGCTCTCTTCCTTGTGTGGTTCGATCCGAACAGAACTACAGAGCGATTCGAAACAAAGATTCCTCGTAATTTTTCGCATCGAACTACCTCCTCGAGCCTTCACGTCGCAGACTGTAGTAAGCTCCAAGTGCGGTACCGAGGGAAATGCGATGGCAACGCCAACAGCATCGATCAACGTCCTATCAATTCGATTCTCCTCGTGCTTTTCGCGTATACCCCGACACAACTAGAAAATCGCGACTCTAATCGAGACACGTACATATCGGCGGTGAGGACGTCGAAGGTTCTTTTCGATCGTACCCCGAGCTGCTGTCCCTCAGGTTCTCTCCTCGCGTTTTTCCACGGAGGAGCTTCCCCTTTTTAATGTTGACAGACGTTCATCGACGAGACCGCGGTGCGCCGCGTCGCGTCGCGAGATTTATTCAATTCCGTAGCGTACAAACCCCACGGATTGCTTCCCTTTCGTTCTTTGCTTTTCTTGCGTTTGACCAAACGCTGTGTGTACTCACGACCCCCGATACTCTCGGCAAACACAGGATTCTGTCGGTGAAGTTGATCGTTCCAAATAAATGGAAGAAAACGTTTCGGTAAAAGAAAGATGGAATTGCCAAGAGACAATGGCCCGGCACTTGGACGAAATTGAGCGATAAAGGTGGATATTCCAGAGTTGGAATTGGAAGAAAAATATTTTGCGATTTTGCTCCTAGGTGTCCTTTTAATTTTTTATATAAAACGTTATTGGCGTTGACGACGCCCGAGTATTTTTTACTCGGCAGTCTAGTATTAACGAACAATGTTCGTTCTACGATCTACGTTCATCACTGCTGCTTTGTTACTCCTCTGTCGTTCGCAATGTACGCTTTTAAATATTCATGCACGAAGCATCATTACGCGGCTATCGTTACAAGCATCGTAAAAAACATATACGTGGTCGATTAATTTTCAAAGTCGTTTCTCTCGAAACTGGGATTTGGTACTAAAAAGAAGAGCTGGTCCCGTGAAATCGTCGTTCATAACATAAACGATGAACAAGCGTGAAACATCGTTTTATCGTCGATTTAAAACAAAAGAAAGAAAAGAAAAGAACGACTAAATTCCAGAAGGACAATTTGATTCAAAGAAAAGTTATCTTACGAGAACAGAAAACCTTTTACCACGATCCAACTAAGTCAAACGTAGTTTGAAAATCGCTTCCTAAGATCGACAGAAAGGAAAATCCTCGGTGCAACGTCGACCGTTTCTCCCTTCGTCCATCGTATTTTTCATTTCTGTTCCTACTTTCGTTTGTATTTCTGCAGAATAGCGGCTACATAGATTATAGATGAGCCAGGGACAGGGTATACGTTTCAGCGATAAGTCTATCAGAATTGAAAAGTCTGCCCGTGTTCGTGCCGGCTCCAGGAATTCTCATACACCTCATAACCAACTTCTGGAACCCCGGTTCAAGAAAATACGAGAAAAGAAAGGAGCTTAACGATAAGCTGAAATCAAGCGAAAAGAACGAGGTGGAAGAATTAGGAAGAAGAGTAGAACCAAAGAATATACATAAGTAAAGAGATAAGATGAGGCGATGGAACTGGAAAAAGAGGAAACCGAAGTGGGAGAGAACGAGGAAGAGGGTTAAAGGAACCGGAATGGCGAAATGGAGTCAGGGAAGTAGATAAGGAATAGTGTTTTAAGAATCGGAAAAGGGGTAAACCGGAGTAAAGTAAATAGAAGTAAGGGAAGAAGAGATTAGAGGAGTCGCGAGTTGCCAGCGAACGATATCTCCGCCTGCTGGAAATTCCTTCGCTGGAAAATAAAATATTCAGTGCGAGCGGCTGTCGCTTCTTCCCCGTCGAATCCCTCTTTCTCTCGTCGGAAAAGTTCGCCCGTTCAAAATTTCGAAGCGTGTTTGGGCAATTTTCCAGCTGGGCCGTCGGCTCGAGGTTTCTGAATTTACACCTGGCGGTTTCCGTTCGATCGACGGCGTTTACGAGCCTCGGCTTTGCTGTGAAAAGCCGATCGATTTTTTCAAAGCGACATATCCGTACACGCTGTTCTAAGTTCTAATTAAGCTCTGATTAAGTCGCTTTCGTTCTCCACAAATGCCGCCTGTTCGATTTTTTCGAAACGACCGAACCCTCGATGGATTTTCTCTGGCCAAAGGATAATTCTATTGGGATAATTCTGCGTACGAATAAGAATATGCATGAGAACGTTCGATGCTCCGTATTATCCGATTCTCTTTGGGCAGATTCGTCCGTGAACGAACGTTACGGCGGCATTGCAAATGCTTGCGCCGAGTTGCGATAACGGCGTCTCGATGTTATAGCGTTAATAAGGTACGATTTACGCCACACTGTGTAAAATAAGATGAAACAGAGGATTCTGAATTCCAGGCATCGGTGACAGAAAAGGGACAAAGAGTTGTCAAATAGGAATCTGGAGCAACCCACCGCTCCTCGAGATGTCGCGACAGATTTCCAAAATTATTCTCGGGCCACGCTCTCCGTCTTCCAAGTTTTCCAAGCAAGTTAAACGGCAAGAGCCAATTGCAGGGGCCCGTAAAGCAGAAATTCAACAACGGAGTTTCCGCGTAACCGGTAAATATGTAGAGCGAACGAGCCGCTTTGTTCGCGCTTCGCTTCACCGCCATTCATCCGCGATGGAAAATCTTGGTGGTTCCGTCTCGACAACGTTAACGCAATAATTCAGAGCTCGCGGAACCGTTTCAGCCCGTGGAGACGAGAGTTTACGCTACCGGGCGATCGTGCGCAATTCGCAGCTGCACGCTCGCCCCTGCATTATGCGCGTCTCGGTTTCGTTGCAGCTTCGTCTCGCGAGATTCAAAATTACGTCGCTTTTTGCGCAGAGTTTCTCGTCGAATGAAATTTTTATCGGTCAACGCGTGGTCAAATTCTTTCGCGAACTCCGTCGAGACGACGGTTTCCGCGGATCCGCTTTCGCCAATATTCCTCCATTCCTCCAAAGTCTGACGACGTAAGCAACTCGTTTTTCCAGCCTCTTTCCGATATATGAAGAGCTAAAGATATCGCGAGTAACAAGTTCCTTTCGCTTTTTTTCCTCCGTCAAACCAAGTTATAGCCAGCATAACGAAACTACTAATTGCCAAATCTTATTTCTAACATTCCATTGTATATTACGATATGTACGCTGGAATAATATTAGGATAAGAATCGTAAAAATATTACGCGTGCAATTTTGTATATCTCGCCAGGCTATCGTGACATTCTTGTAAAGATTATTTACGGGATTATCACGGCACAAAGGCTACGAGAACCGACATTCGCTCTCAAGATTCAACGAACGCCAAGATTTAACGACGGGTGACTATTTAATTGGCCTTAACAGCGAAAGGATTAAAAATCTGCATATAACAAGAGTTGTCGAGCTTTACACAGTTCGCCACGAAACAGCGCAAGATTGCTACAGCGACCACTTACGGAGCTTACGAGCCGCCGCCACCACGAAAATTAAATAACCGAGCCAACGTTACGTAACGCCATCGGAGGAGAGATATTTTTTCGAAAGCGTGTTTTCATCAGAGCGAATTGAATTTGCCCGTGGAACAGCGCGGCCGTGGAACGCGCGTGCAGCTAAGGAGCTTGTTATCTTGCCAAACGCGATACGCGAACCCTCGACGACACCCCATCGTTCCCTCAGCCACGTACCGCGTGGCCTCCGCTTAATTACGGCATCTTGCGCGTCGGAGTATGTCAATTTTCTCGAGTTTCCATCTCGCTTGCATACGCTTCCTATGTAATTTAACCCGATATTTGCGTTTTAACCACGTCAAACGCTTATATGTGTTTTCCATTCTGTTAATTCATCGCCATATGGTCGTAAACGTTGCGTCGCTTTGAAATAGAATTTGGTGTTCAAACATTTTTCAACGATGCCTTCCAACCGATTTGATCAATTACAATTCACTCAAGATTGTTCGGTCGATCTCCTGTTCAAGCGTGTTGGACGATTTCGTCGACCGTCGGTTTCATCCGCGCTTTTCTCTCTTTCCTTTTTCCGAAGAATCGCAGGAAGCGAGAATTAAGCAAAGAATTACGTAAATACAAGCACGCGATGATGCACGAATGAACACGCTCACTGTGAAGAGGTTGCGTTCGAATCGATGTTTACACGAAAATGGATTGCGTTCGCCTGATCGGGGAGGTAGGCAGCATCGACGAGATATGTAAATTTCAGAGGGATGCTAATGCGACCGATAGACGTCACGAAGCGCGGGGCGTTACGCGGCGACGAGGGAATCGCGCGGATATAGTATTGCGGTGGAATGGAAAATTCATCGTATAGGTTGACACGCTACCGAGCCCACCGACCGATTGTTTCCCTAGCTTTTTCCACGCCTCGTTCGCTGCGAAAGCGAACACCAACCAAAGCGAACGCGCAATTTGTCACTAGCTCCTGGCTCTCGCGCCAGACAAACGAAACTAATATCGCTCTTTTTTCGTTGGACCTTTTACGATCTTTTGTGCAGAGAATCGTCGTCTCTCTTTGTCACTGGTTGTTACGCGTCCAATAAAAGCCAAGAAATTGTTATTGTTATTCTAGTTTTGAAACTGTTAAACGCAACGAAAGAGATAAAGGAGAGGAGAAGAGGCAAGCGGAATGCACTTTCGAACGGTGGTCGGGTTGATTTCGCTTCTCTGGTTGCCGGATCTGTCGAAGAAATTTCCAGCTAGATTTTAAAGTAAGAAAAATATTTCAATGTCGCCGTGCTATTTGAAATCTGTCGAACTGGTTAACTCTAAAAGACGATTTAAAACGGTGGAACTCGGTTCAAAATTGACGCGTCAGAAGCAAGAAACGAACCAAACTTCTCCTATCCTACCGTTACGTTTCAATGGCAACGCTGTGAAACGAATGCTTTAATAGGATGATCCTACTTAACAGAATCCACGAGATCTTATTTAATAGAAGCGTCTTCCGGCGGCGCTAACCGATTTCCAATACCTCCGATAACCGCAATTAAATCTGCTCTTCGTTGGGTAATTGAACTTCCACCTGAAAACTGTCTAACGTGTTCTTATGCACTTCGCTTCGAAGTATAATTGTATAATTATATCGATGACGCAAACTCGTGTTGCTTTCCTAGATCCATGATTAACGATACGAATATGCGAAACATACGAAAATACGTAGGTCGCTCTGAAAACGCGACTGCTCTACTCTTATCGATACTAATAATCGATAAAATCTCGCGGCAAACACGACAAAGATATTAAATTATATTAACGTGACTCTTAGTAGGCATTCGAAGATATCGGATAATCGATCTTCCATTGAAAAGACGAATCTTTGCACAATATTCTCGGAAGATAACGCGATCTTCGAAGTCTTAGAATTGACCCCGAGTGGAATTTCTTTCTGCGTCATCTGATAATAATAATGTCGTTCCTGGGGTGACACTAGGTACAGAATACCGATGAACAGTATACAAGATAACCTCTTAAGTTTATAGCGTCGTCTCTGCGCTATCTCGTTTGTCATATCGCTGATGTCACGTTACGCGTTAAAGCTGTACTACACCTCCTACCTCTAAACGCCTTAATTCGAATAATTCACGAATAAGTCGATTACAATCAAAGACGAAATTAATCATCTTAATATACGAGAAACGCGGTTAATATACGAGAACGAATTTCTGCGAGACCCCCCTATTGCTGCGATTTACCACAACTTGCCACGTCGACGCTACTACTCTGCCGGCACGGGGTACGATCGTTCCGAATTCTTCTAGACTTTCGATCCTCGCGCAGAAAGATCCAGTTGTCGTCTGTTATTCCATGCAAAATGGAATCCAGCAATTTAACGTCGAGATTGAATACGTATCGACCGACGCGACGCAACGTATTCGCCGCTTCCGTTCCAGAGGACGAGATTCGTGTTAATTAAATCGAATTACCTAACCGATTTAAACTATTCCCGAAAAAAGACGATGACCGAGTGAAATAATTTGATAGACGCGTTTCTGGGGTACTTGGTAAATTCGAGGCATTTCAAATCTACTTCGATCGATATTATTTTTAACAGGAAACTATACGACGAGCAGGCATTTCTAGTAATTTTCGAACTGACGCCGAATAGTCGGGTTAATCGCGCGGAAGTATTTGACCAGAATAGCTAAATTGCAGACAATAACGCATATATATTTCGTATGTATATATTTTAAACTTGTTTCGTGGCGCTTATGCAAATGTTCGGAATTCTCGTTGGCAGGAATCACGGTCACGCTCTCCTTTTCACCAACGATATTAATCGAAACTGAGATTATTTGATATTGGATTAGAAATTTAACGCATTGTTCGTCGATCTAATCGTCGGAATTCAACTTTCAGACCGATAAATTAGAATTCCGCGACGAAGTAAAGGCTCGTGAGAAAGGAACTTGAACCTAAAACCCTCTACCGGCGAATAAGAAAGACAGCGATCACAAACGAAATCTATTCTGCGACATAGGTTCGTTGGTCGATGCTCCATTTTCGTTGTTCATTGTTCGTAGTCGGGGGCGAGCTTCGAAAGAAGAACTTAAATTTCCGACTATATAGTTTACGAAAGCCAATTATTCCGAATTGTTCCGCAGATCCTCGAGATTAATAGGGAACCAGCAGAGGAATTCTTATCTACGAGCTGCAGTCCTATTTTAATTCCGGCCGCTCGACGAAACGCGATCGTCGGTGGCTGAATCCTCGCGCAATTCCCGGCCGCAGTATTTTCGACCTCCGCTGGAATTCTCTCTGCTAAATGCCGTCACTTTAACTCCCGATCACCGCTGGATTTCCTCCGATTCTCCGATCCTCCGAATCAACGAGTCTGTTCCATATCTAATATCAATTACGTACGAATACGTAGGAAAACGTACGAAAACTTTGAAGACCTATATAGGATGCGTTACTTATTTATAATTAACTTCACAATGTTTGAAATATCATCGGCATGCGCGATAAGTTCGAAGCAGAAAACGTTTCGCCTTTGAACGTATACCACTTGGCGTTGAAATTTGAACACGATTTTCAACAGAAAGCACGAGTTACGAGAAATGCTGGCAAATCGAGTGCCTCTTTCGCTCTTGACTTTTCGAGGCATGATTCAAGCAAACGCAGGAAATATTAAATTCCCCCGTAAATGACCAACGGAATTTCGATTGAAATGTTTCGTGAAGCACCCGGATGAAATGCTGCGCGTGTTAGAAATTTATTGGAAAAAATGTGCTCCTCTGGTCGTACGCACGATCCCTCTTTGTCACGTCGAACTTTTCTTCTTCGAAACAACGAATACCAATAGCAACGCGGAGCAGCGACAAGAGAACGGGAATGAAAGAGAGGCAAGAGTGCAGTCTTCGAATCGCCTGCCATTATCGATTGCCTCTGTAAAGAGGAAGGTCGATTCGAAAGGTATCCTCCTGCCGATCAACCGAAAGAAATATCGAAGCGACGAACGTATCGACCCAGCTCGCGTTCCTCTCAGAGACCACGACGATTTTCGACGCAATTACGAACAACGATGCCAGCGATGAAACAGATCGAAGGGAAAATGCAAGTGAAAGCTAGAAAATATAAAACTTTGTTCGTTACAGTTATTATCGCTGTGAAAGCTGATCGATCGTTTGGTTAGTTGCAAAAATAACACGAGATTCGCGTGTCAGTTTTACCATTCGATTCGAATGCGTTTTACGAATCTTTAAAAATAATGCCAGTTGATTATCGACTAGCTGGTATCGTTGACCATCGTCCAAACTCAATATCGTAACACTAAAAAATTGAAGCTATGAAATATCGTGGCACAGCTTTTTTGTACATCTCGGCAGAGTAAATTGATACAGGCCACACGAAGCATAAAATTTTAAATGTCGTAAATTTTTATTTCCAATACTTTTTATTCGATGTAAAATTACGCGCGTTAAACGTATACGCGACCTCTGTAACGAGTTAGTTAAAAAGTGACTACACTTTTAAAAAAAAATTCGAATCGAAATTTACGGTTTTGAACGTTACAAAATCGAATAAAATTTATTGCATGATTTTAAAAAAAGAGGGGGGGGGGGGAATATTGCGATAACTTATTAAAATAACTTATTAAACGGCGATATATTTACTTCGCGAGAATTAAATTTCTTCCTCGATCACTTCTCCTTTCGAACGATGTAATCGCAGTGTCTCGAGGAATTCTCAAAATAAGGTTACTCGACTCGATTTAAAGTCTAAAGGTACACCTCGTTTTGCGTCTGATATTTCGCATCATCTTCGCTTATCTTCCAGCAACTCGGAAACTTTCGTGCAATTTCAATGCTAGAAATATATTTAATATTTTAGAAAAAATTCAATCGGGTAATCGATTCGAGGGGTTCGTTCGCCTACGCCCCATCGACCTTACACAGCAACGAGAGATACGTATAATTTGGCAAAATCATTTAGCATTTGGAAAACATCATTTGGAATAGCTTTTAAACTCGTTATAAATCCGTAGGCCTGACTCGAGACAGACGTTTTGAATGAAATTAGCAAAGTTAGGGGCCGAGATTGCACGGCGCCCGCTCCAGTGATTCTATTATTAACTGTTGCGTGAATTAGTCGCGGCGTTCTATACAATCTCGCGGCATTGTACACATCGTGACTCACCGGGCCACGCGTACTGCCTCCATCGTACATCGTAGCCTGTTCGCTACTTAAAATTATAGTGGTTCAGAACGCTGTAGCTTGGAAAGGAAGAAACCAAGGATTCGTAAAGAGAGGAAAGATATTTATACAGGCGCGAATCACGCATTTGACGAATCGTCGCCGTTTCCGTTTCACAGCCCGGTGTAACTGGTTGCAAATATTTGACCGACTCTCGTCGGCAAACGATCCCCGGTTACAACGGAATTGAAATTGCAGACTCCTGCCGATAGAGGCGGGGATCGTTCGATTTCGGGTCAATATTTCGTTGACAAACAAAGGATCTTGATGAGGGACAAAAACGCGTCTCTTCTCTTCGCCTAACTCGGAAATCTGGCTTTATTTGATCAGGGATGGATCGTAATATGTATTAATAATGGGACGGGAGGACTAATCTTCGTCGCTATTCGCACCGTCGTACCGTAGGTAAAAGTTAATATAAAAATGCAGAAAGGCCGTTAATTACGAAGTTGAAATAGCTTAACTACGACTAATATCAATGGAAAAGAGCATCTTACCAGTCGAAGAAGTTCCACAGGCACGTGAACATGATGGCGATACGTCTGACACATCGAACAAAGCTCGCGGCACACGACGATTCACTCGCGTCGATTATCACCCGACCCCGGATTGTCTTTCGTTACATTTTCGCACCAAACTACGCCTGAATCGCGTATTCGTTCACGAATCTCGCGACTTGTCGCCAAGTTTTCTCATTATGTACGTTATAGACAATCCTCTCGATGAATAGGAACTCTGCCATGGCATTTGCACAAATTCTACGTGTAAAACGAAACTGTTAGATGCCACGCGCCTGATTCTACCTACATCTATTTGAAAGAGATACTTTCTGAGACGAACACCTTCGTTTCGTTAAAGTACCCTCAGTGTCTTGGAGAAATACAAACATTTTCAGTTACGGTTTGTCTCTGTATCGATCAAAATAGGAATAGTGGACCGTTCTCGAGCAGTGACAAGTAACAATCGCAAATGAATCGAATTGATTTTATTTTAGCAAATAATTTTAAACGAAAATTACAAAACCGACGAATGATTCTAATCTCAACTATAAATCCAACTAGTATCGCGACATATCCAACAACGAAAATAAAAATCGAATACATATATTCGCGATTAGTAGTCTCGAAATTGTATGTGTCAAAATCAAGGGCACCGGGGGAACATCTGCTCCTCGCGAAAATGGATTTTCGGTTCGCTTTTCGTACGAAACAGCCTGGAAATTCTTCCGAAGTCGGTACGTTCAGCCCAAGGGATTCGAGCATTGAAATAAATTAAGTAAATATCGAGAAAATTACTTTAAACCGATTCTGTTTCTTCCTTTCTCCGCGACGACGAGGCTTGGCAATTGGTCGGTTAATTTGAAAGAAAGAATCGTAAATTAATCCTCCGCCTTTTCTCACCGCGAAATATGTAATCTCGCTCCAACATAAACAGACGGTAGAAAATTTCATACGCAGTTCCGCGCCTCCAAGGCTTTATTAGCTTTTCACGAGCTCGCGTTACATTCTCGCGACGCAATCTAAAGCTCGTTTTTTCTTCTCCTTCTGCCGCCCCTTCTCCTCGTTTCTTTCAGCACAAAAGAAACTGCCAGCGGTGAATCCTCGACGCGGTACATAGCTCGCTGCTTCTTCGTATATAACGAATTTATATCCACGCAACCTTTCTCCGCCGTGACCTTTTTTCCTCTCGCTGATACATTCTTGCGTGATATATCGTTAAACGAACCTCTTAAGTAGTACGTTCAACGAATTAAATCTCACAGGCAACAGTAAGCGGTACCAAATTCTACTGTTACGAACTTTTTCGTAACATTCGTATGAAACGCAAAACGGTAGCAGACCATTCTCTATATTCTTCGCGTATAAAAATAAAATTGTAGATATCGTTGGAAACGCAAATAAGCGTAATATTCCGAAGGAGCGGTAAAACACGCGATAATAAATTAGAAGAAAAAATCCGATCGGTTTGGAACCGTATAGCCGGTAGAGGGAAAGTCCCGTCGCAGATATGCCATTACAACTATTTCGTCGAGATAAAACGTTTTGCGATACTTCAGCGGAATACGATATGCAAATTCCAGACACGTTCATTTGCAGAACAACGCGCGAACGTACAAAGTGCATACGAAACGCGTGTAACTATAGAATCACGCTGAAACACGCAGCTTTATCCACAAGAAAATCGCGTAATGTATTTAAAAACAGACAAAATAAGATCGAAAAGTGCATCGTTCCATCGCGCGTTTAAAAATAGTCGAACTAAACGCGACGACGGACGAACCAAGTCGCAAATTAGACGGCGACGAATTACGCGAAAGTTCCGAAAGGTGTGCAATTATTCGCACAAAGCGAAACGAGAGAAAGGGCAAGCAGGGAAAAACTGAAATTAAAAAAAAAATAAAAGCTGAAGATGGAAATGGAAAGTGGAAAAAGTAGAATTCGTTACATTTCGCCGTTTGTTTTTCTCTCTTTTTAGGAAACTCTCGAAATGAATTTGAAATATCCGTTTTATGTATTTTATATCACCGATTATTTGCGGCAATCGTGAAAAATAAAATTTTCATCGTGCGAACAAAAACGATTTTAAATCTATTTCTCCGTAGTTCGTTATCCAAATCTAATTTTCCAACTGTGCTTTAGACTTTCCTAATATCGAAACGTTCGGCTCGAAAGAGAAGCAAAACACGACGAATATTTTCATTTACAAACAACGACGTTTCTAAAAGCGAGTACTCGTAGATCGAATTGCCGCTTTCACGAGCAAAAGCGTTTCAGCGAGTAAATAAGGGGAACGAGTGGTCCGTCGATGGTGCCGAGTGTCGTTAATGCCTCGAGTATCAGCGTAATTGGACAATTAAGAACGGGTAAAAGGAAAATCCAATAGAGGAAAGTATAATGCGAATGACAGGAACGGAACGCTCCTGACTTTTTGTCATTTCTCTTTCTCTCTCTACGAATACAACATCGTCGAAATAGTACTAAAGCTCCTATTGCTAGCGTTGTTTCCGCGTCGTGTTGCGTTCTGCAAACAAAAAGGGGAAAACCGACACGATGACCAATTCGATGCGACAGTAGTCGAACATAAAAGAAATCGAAATATAATTCGAGCGTTTGCAAACTGTCTAATTTGCGAAATTTACATTATACGTTCGTATAACAAGCTACACTAACGTGCAAGCACAAGTTCATTTTCCACGTAACCACTGGCATTGTTAGAGTAACGGACGATCAGGCCATTTTCAATACGTGCAAACCAAGAAGAATCTGGTATGGTTATTTTCAAAAATTTGCTCGTAGTCAGAACGCTTTTCTGCGTCCCTCTCGTTTCTCGCATCTTGCGGCAATATGCTCGACGAGCGAATGCATTGGAACAGCTGTTACGCGGGGAAATACGGTTGGTTTTAAAAAGCGGTGCGAACCCGCGGCACAAAAGCGGCACGACGAGGAAACACCGCGAGAACAATGTGCCACGGCGCGGGGTGGCCGGAGAATCGGCAAGGTCAGTGACGTAACGCCAACATCTCGCGCCCCCGGCTACCGCGACCTCTTTTTAATTCACCGACCGCGCTATGCAGCGCGTGCCACGATTAGCCGCCGCCCGTTTGTTCGACGATGTCGACGCCGACGGAGAACCTGGTTGAAAGAAAGGGAGAGACCGAGGTGGCAAGGGTGCTGGGTCGGATGAATAGAAAGGAGGGGATGGGCGAGCGGTGCGATAGGACCGATTCGATATTTGCGGAGCCGGTATAAAGTAGCGACGTAAGAACGACGCTGATTGAACGGCCAGGTCGTTCGAGCCGGCTGACACGGTTCTATTTCCCCTGTTTACAAATTTTACGAAGATCTTTCAAAGCCACTTCCAACAGATAAAAGGTTTCTCTCTCGTAAAAGATCTAGTTCTTCCCACTAGAAGGAAAGTTTTCGATTTTCCGGCCACTTTATCGACGGAATACGTTGTCAAGTTTTCGAGTTACGTATCGTAGAACTCGTCGAGATTTGCAGAGATTCTTGAGAAGAAGAAGCTGCGTAAAGATAAAACATCGAATAAAGAGCAGTGAGAAACAAGGTCAACCATCTTTCAACGAAGGCACGTGCGTGACAAAATAAAACAAGCCTTGCGACGAGTCCGGAAGGGTGTTCCAGTCCTCGAGAAGAAACAAAGGTGTTGCAAGTATCTAAAATCGAAAATACTCTCGAGAAACTTGGAGAACGAGTAACACGGCGGAAACCATCGTGAGACTAAACGGCGGTGGCGAAACAAGTATCTACGACACCGAAAAACCTGGAAGATCGAAGAAATGTCAAGGTTCGGCAAGATCAACCTTCTCGATTTTTCCAATCGGCAAACTCCACGTTAGCTATCGTCAGGCTGTCGCGAGCTACGAAAAAGAGGTGATCGTTCCAGTCGTGCACATTTCGTACATCTTTCACGAATCTTTCGAATTAACCTGGCCTGGTTCCGAGTTGGGAGCTTGAATATTTTATCTGCTTATTTTCGTGACGCGCGACATCCCTGAACTTGTCCGGCCTTCTCGGCTGCCCTTGGCCTTTCTGGTCTGCTGCATTTTGCAAAAACCACTGCCTCCTTTCGCGCTTGCATCACGCAGCGATTCCCAACAAATTTACTTCGATCGTTTCTACCGTAAATTTTTATTTATAAACCTCCCTATGATTCGTCCAGCGCAACGTCCGTTGTCTGCAGTTTCTTTTACCCTTGAATTAGTTTGTCGAAGTTTATTCGAAGCTGGATGCTTCGGAAGTTATGCTTCATATTCAAATTATATTCTTTCCTTATTTGAATATTTCAAGCAAAGTTCTTGATCGTGTTTTACACCGAATGAACGTAACATCATTTCGCCATTTAAAAAATAACACTCTCGGATTCAGCATCGTTTCGATATGCAGAATCGGATGTAAATAAACGTTTACCTACCTAACAACAATACGTCTGGTTCCCGCCATGTTCTACTCCCAATCCCACTACCAGCTCTGTAATCCTTCCACACAGGGGAAAAACTCTCGTTTTGTAAAGATTTTCTAGCCTCGAAATATGCGATACTGCGTAGAACGTTCGTGATGGTATTGTCTGGCTAACGTTCGAATATACCGATCCACACAAGAATATCAAATTTTGTAAACATAATATACAGGGTGGTTGGTAACTGGTGGTACAAGAGAAAGGGGGGTGATTCTACGCAAAAAAAGAAGTCGAAAATATAGAATAAAAATTATTTTTTAATTTTTTTTTTTTTAATTTTTCCATCGAGACAACGATCTACAGTGAGATCCGTTATAACGTACCGCACGCGTACCGAGCGAAAATTCAAAGTCGATTTTCTCGAAAACAAAGCCTCAAACGAAAAATTTTTATTTTATACTTTCGACTTCTTTTTTCGCGTAGAATCACACCCTTTCCGCTTGTACCACCAGTTACCAACTACCCTGTATATACATATACACCGTATAACATATACTGTAATTTTGTACGCTCTGTACAAATGACCTTATCTAGGATAAACGTAAGATATCACGGTTTACACGTTTCCTTTTTGCAATTTTCCAGAAAATCACATTGTTCATCGATCGTGCATCGTGAAAAAGTCCAAAGTTGTAAAAAATGTGAAAACCATTCGTCTGGATTCCATATTAACGAGGGAATCGATCGCTGAAAGGTAGCGGACGAGTCGCATCGGAAAAACGAATGCCGAATAGCGAGGAAAAAAGAGGACTGCTTGTATTTGCGTTTATCCCGTATGGACACGCTTTCTGCATTGCTAACTTCCTTCTGTGCTAGAATCATGCTTTCCAACCCTTTTACCGTGAAATCCATTTCGGATCGTAGGAACAACGCTAGCGCGAAGAAAAAAAATTCGGCTCTTCGGTGCTCGCGAAAGTCTGGCCGCACCGCGTACATTTGCCTTTTAAACGGCAGTTTGCTTTAAACGTTGATCAATTGCCGTGAATTCGACCGATAATCGGCGCAAAAAAGTTATTATTTTCCAGCTAATCCGCTCTCTGTATGCCCATTTCTCCCTAATAAATCGACCAGGTAAACGGTATTTTCTTCTTTCCTTAGCGCTGTACTTTTTGGGTGCAGCGGATGCAAACATGTAGCAAGATAGTCGGTCAATCGCAAGAAGATTTGCGACAAAAGTCGAATTAATTCGCGATGTATCGTAATACGTATTGCGCTTTTCGCACGTACATGCCATTTTACCTTCGACGACATGCGTATAGCAAATGTTCTAGACTCCATGCGCGCTAATCGAGGTAGGTAATTTCTTTCTCCGAAGGAGAGAAATAATTCTTTAAAAAATTCAAGGAATCAACGATAGAGCACCGTGTGAGAGAATTTTTCAGAATGAACGTGATAGGTTATAGGGATTCGTAAGACACGTGCGTCAGAAAAGCTGAATGAAGCCTAGAGAGTACGTAAGTACACGTGTGTGTGGTCGAGTATGAGGGCGAGTCCTCTTAAGCCAGAGCCATGCGTGAAGAATGAAAATTTACAGCGACACTCTAGACTCTAGACCGTAGATTAGACTTTAGAGTGTAGAGTCTGGATAGTGCACTTTGCGAAAGAACATTAGCGAAAGCCACGAGTTTAGAAGACTATGTACATAATAAGACGTGTATAGCTATGGCTCGATAGTGTCTAGACACCTGCTTTTTGTGCGCTGCGCCAAGCTATCGGGAACGCGATGAACAATAACATTATCGTCGATAGTCTTAAAAGCCTAATTTAAATCGTACTAATTGCGAATCGAATTTGCGATTAGTTGCGGCATATCCCAAATTTTCGCATTGCGTATTAAGCGATATTTGATATATAAATAGCACAAATGCGATAGAAATACCGTAACGGTAAACGACAAATTATTTCATCGCAACAACGATTTATTTTAAAATTGCGAAATCTCGTGTCTGGACACACCCAACTCCGCATAGAGGGCAAGCAAGCATATCGCAACGATCCCTCTGACTGGTCGTCCGCACCGAGACACGGCATTTCCCAAATATCAGAGGAGGAAAATGCAGCGACGAGCGAAGCAGCGCAGCGTGCTTATTTACGATAGCAGTGCTTAACCTTCGTCTCCGGTCGTTCACCTTCGCCCATTTTCCCTTCCTTGCTTATCTTTTCGCCGACTAATTCGCGCACAAAGCCTAATCTCCGCGCTGTGCTGCGATGGCACACGTCACTCGAATCACCGAATGCACGAACCACGTCGGCTGATACGGCAAGTCCCTGGATACCCGCGCGTCTATATATGTACTCGCGTATACGCCAGAATTTTGTTATCGTCGTTATATTTTCTGCTAGGGAAACTGCGACTGAACGCGTGAACGTCCGTGTCGTTGGGTCGTTGAAAAAATACGCCGAGTCTTTCACGAGTGAAACTAACGTACGCACCGATGAATACACAGTCATCGGTGGTTCAAACTATAGCGAACTTTTAATTGATATCAGTCCTTGTAAGAGTGGACCAACTCGCGCGGTGATTTTCAGATACTTTCAGGAATTTTGCGAGGTAACATGTTTGATAATCTGTACTACGTTCTATGCTACAAATAATGACGAGGATGAAAAATGTTAAGAAATTTGCAAATCGCAAACAAAACGTATGTACGAAACGAGAATCGCGTAGGAAATGGAAATATCATTAATATACGAATATTAGCATTTGTAAAACACGTACGTACGTGAACGAGCGTGATACGCGTTTTTTTATTAAATTTACGTGGATTTACGGTAAGCTTTACGCAGAGATCGGGAAATGTGCAAAGACTCGGAAGGGAACTTTAAAAACGCATTCTTCACTTGTATCGTTTCGCAAACGAATTAAAAAATTAATAGGAAAACTAAAGAAGGAAGATTTGTCCAACGAACTATAAACTGTCGATGTTGATCGATTCGCTATTACCTGAAATTTGAAACGTCTGAGAAAAGAAGCGGAGCACGAAAATTGCAGAAATCGGAGCGAACGCGGAGTTCAGTGTTCTATTACCGTTTGAAACGGTGTAAAATAGTAACATAAATCGAATTGAGTAACTTCGAACAAGGATATTCAGTTACGTGATTCGTACGATCGATAAAACGAAACTTTTGAGACTTTCCGCAAAACATGTATTAAGTATTAAACATTAAGTATTAAACATGTTGAAAAAACAAAAGTACGATACATTTTAGAAACTTTCTGGAAAAATTCTACAGGAAGATTAAAAAGACGACCGCTGAACATTCTCGAGAATGACAGCTTGCATGCGTTTGTTCGACCTGTTACTGGCTCGAGGAGTTCATTGATTCGACGAGTTTTCTCGTGCTACGGAAGTCGTCTCCGCCTGGGCTTCGCGGATCTTGACCCTTGCACTTTCCTACCTCCATGAAATTAAAGGGAATCAAACGAGCAAGGTTCTTCCTTCTACTCGCGTTGCCACTCGTATAAAGTTCCATTAATTTCGACAGGCTAGTTAAATTCAACGGAAGGAACTGCGAAAGTTAGGCACATTATTCTCGACAAAATTTGAGGCTGCGGTCGAATAGAACGCTTCCAATATGCCAATTGAGAATTAACCCTCGGTAGTATATCTTCCGGATATACGCTCGCTATTCTATTAAACCACGTTACCAGCTGCGATATCGCGGAAATGCTAAAATAGAACTGATTACGAAGTAAAATAATCTTACCTACTATATATACCTTACTATTATATTTATATACCTATTGATTTCGTATTTCAAGGCGCGAATGTTCGAAGAATACGAAGCAACTATGCTCCATAGAATTTTAAAACCAACTACCATCATTACGGAAATCGTACTTGGTGTTTCGCTTCTCGTTACATTTTATTTAGAAATCGAACGAAAAATGACTTTTTAGCGGAAAAGATGGCGTAAACGATATACTCGCTACCGTAAAAGAAAATTAGTGACAGAGACCGTCGCTCGAATGGTATTAAGCCAAGTACGAGAACATTAAAGCTTTCATCGAATGCGAAAATTACTCGACCTTTCACAGATCCTGTTTGCCTCGAGCGTAATTTCGTTATCCCAAATTGCCTCGCAACAAGTTAGCGAAAGACAAAATCGGGCCGTCGTTCCTCGTTTAACCTATCTACCCTTTGAAGTTTCCTTAACGAGAGTACGGGCATCGATAGAAATTGGATCGCGGCGCGTTGAACAGGAGAAGCAGCCGGGACTCGCGGAAACGAGGCGTCGCGTCGCGTCTCGTCGCGTCAAAAAGTCAAGGTCGGCCCTCTTTCGTTCTAATTGCCTTGCCCGCCGAAGAGACCGTCGACGACGACGACGACTACGAAAAGCAGAAAGAGAATTATCGCAGAGAGTAATACGCGGATTTTCGTTCGTCTTTTTTGACGGAAACAAAACTACGGGAAAATCGACGCTCTCTTGGATAATAGCGATAATAGCGCGCGATACGCTACCGTTCCGCGCGCGACGGTCATAGAAAAACCACCGACGAAAAGAACAAAACGTATTTTTATAGGAAAAATTCTTGCACGCTTGATGAAAATGATCCTGGATAGATATCGCGGGTAATCGATACTCGAATAACTGCGTAACGCGGACTGAACGACGTACGCGTATGTTTACCAAAAGCCTCCTGCTGTTCATTTCCGCTTGCATGGAAATCGCATTCTCTCTGTCTTCGAAATGCCTTACACAATTCGCTTTTCGTTATCTCGCTATCGTTTCACCCTATCGACGTCTCGAACCATAGCTTCCAAGGCATTGGCGCAACGCACAGGGTATTCGATGCAGGCGAACAACTTTCGAGCGTAGGTAAAATGCGACGGCGTAGCCGGCCTGCGTAATTCCCGGTAGAAGCCCCGGTTCCGTTACGTAAAGCTCGTGGCTGGCTCGGCTTCGAAGGGCGAGCGCAGCGAGGACGCGCCATCCATCGTGCTCGACCGAAAATCCATTTTCGTCTTCGACGAAACGCCACTCTCGATCCCGCGCACTTTCTATCACCGAACCTGACTCGCCGAGACAGACCATCCTTTCGTGAAAGGACCAGCCTCGACGCGATCGCTTACCGCGGCATGGCAGAGCTAACGAGTAGCATTTTCCGCGGCGCACGTGAAATATCGCGAGAAAAGCCGACTGCCGATAATACCCAGGAGGCCGTTGCTCCCAGGAATCGCGATTAATTATCGAAAACGATCGATCAGCCCGACGGAACACCGGCTTCTCGTAGCATCGTCGCGACGTGCATCGTCGACACCCCTTCGCGTCGCGTAAACGTAAAGCAACACCGCGTTCGCCACGGAGGAGACGAGCGACCGGAAACACCGTCGAAAGCCGCGTACGAGAGGAACACTGACAGCACAAACGATGCACTGGAGAGCCGCGAGAGAGGGATCGAGGATGCGAACGAGAAGCCGGGCTGTTGGCCGACTCGTAACGCGGCGACGGCACAACTGGCATGCGCCTTTTCCACCCTCCTTTCACCCTCCTTTCACCCTGCCGGCTGTCTCGCCCCTCGCGCCGTCCTCGCCCCACGCTTCTAGCCCGTAGCCTCGGCCAACCTGGCCCGGCCTCTGCCGGCGCATCATCCCCTCGCCTCCGCCCTTCAATTTTCCACATCGCATTGTCCTTACCATGCAGAGAGAGAGAGAGAGAGAGAGAGAGAGAGAGAGAGAGAGAGAGAGAGAGAGAGGTATGTTCTCTCCTTTGGAATTGACCAGATTCACGAACTGATGTCGACTGAACCTACCGGAATCGATGACTAGCGATTTATTCATCTTTTTACGAGAGGCCCGTACAGAAATGTTACACTTTCGATGCATTTCCTAGTTCTTTTATATTTCATATGGGGAATATAAACATTCCAGTAAAAACGTTTGGAAGTAATAATTATTACCGTAATAAAATAAAACGCTACGTTACAAAATTGAAGAACCGCTAAATTTTGTGCGAAAACGTTGTCGATATTTGAACTCGGCGAAAAAATATCTATCACCAGTCTATCTGGGCTCGTTTCAAAGAACAATGCCTCTATTTTAACACCCTTGTATTCGTCTTTTTCAAAGATCCCTTTCCGTTACAAACGAATTGGCAAACTAAAGTTGTCTCTTTTCTTTTAAATTTTACAAATTCAAACGACCGTACGGAGTTAACGAAATTTTTTTCGGGATTAGTTTTAGGACGATTTTGTAAAACGAGTTCTCCGGTTTTTCGGCCAAGATCTATCGATCTTCCAATTTTATGGCGTAGATTAAGTTTTAAGTTAGGAATCTTTAATCGGTATTTCCAGAAATGGAACCCGACGTTTTTCAGACCGAGAGTCTCGATACGTACAACGCTTTAAATTTTCTCGAAGTTCAGAAAAGGACGCGGATTACGCAAGACAAATTCTGTTTCCTGTATAAAAGCATAAAACTGTAACAACGTAAACCAGTTGAAAGTTTGGACGTCGCGTTCGGGGCCGTCGGTCTCGCAGCGCCGACTTAAAAATTAAGCGTAAAGACAGCAAAGCCTTCCCCGCTCGGGGGTGAAAGTTTCCGACAATTTGTACTATCTAATCGAAAGACTACTTTTATCACCGCCACGCGTCGCGCATCAATCGCGTATTTCCTGCGTGCCATAGCGGCGTAAAGAAGAAACGTTGATCGATTCGTTTCTCTTTTTAACGTTTTTAAAAATCAGAATTAGAATTAGAATTACCGTCGGTTGACAGAGTGCCGTGAACGATTCGGTCGAGAATTTTTCTAGCGTCGGTTGGTTAGTTAAATGCAAAATTATTGCGTTATAAAGAAATACAGAAATCCACGTATACCTTTGTTTATTCGTTTGCGAATGCAAGATTCGCTGTCCCTACGATAATATCCATAACAAATGAAAAGAAGGTCGAGCGATGCAAGAACAACGGGTTGATCATGGTCGTTGAAATAAAGAGCACGACCTTCGCTTCGACGTTCCACGGCTCGTTGGCAATTCGTCTAATCGCGAGACTCGCGAGCAACGTTACCACGATCGTCCCCGTTGAACGAATGCCAACGCCGCGCCGCCTCGCGTCCGTTTTATTATCGTTACACCTCGACGCGCGTCGGAGAGAAGTCCACATCGGTGGACATTAAAGAAGATCTACCGAGGGAACGACTTTCTTCCCCTCGGCGCGCTATCGCATCCCCGAACCTAGGTCGTTCGATCGACCTCGCTCGTCGGGCATGAACCGGCAGCCATGAATGAACAGCTGACGACGGGTTTCACGCTGGGCGTACGCACGCCAACGCATCGCTCATTCAATTCCACTGTATTTAGTACATCCTATAGAAAATTATATTATCCTTGGAAAAATTATCGTACGTTCTCTAATAAGTAGAAGGTATTTAAAATAAATCGGACAAAAGGTATGTGCGTTCGTTCTCTGCCATCTTTTTATCACGTTGAGAGCCTAGGATTTCGATTAATCGTAGGATCCTTTACTAGCTCCGGTTTTTACACGACCGTTATTATCCTGTAAAATACGCGAACGAAGCTTGATTTTTGTTTCGAGACGGTAGGGTCGATATTCTTAACGGGAATCTGGGTAAACAGGCGTAATGGATAGAATGAAAAGTCGGTCGGTAGGATGGTCCTTGGATCCTCGCGCATTAACCTACTAAGGTTTGCGTGTCCTCCTTCTAAGATAAACCAGAAACTTCCTTTTCGGTGATATACGTCCTTTGCCTAGCGAGTGCATTTCCATGAGAAATATATTCCACGCGCATCCATAAGCATCGCGTTCGACGGAAAGCTCGAAAACAGAGCAAAAAGTCTTTAAACGTAGCTTCTGGATCGATCGAATTATTTTCATTTCATTTTACTTTCATAACGCGAGATATGCGCGATAAAATTGCAGGATGTACGAAAGGAACGCTTTAATTAGAATCTGGAAAGATTCTGGCATTTTACGAAAATCATAGCCGTCAGCGACGCTTCGAAAAAACGAGGAAAAAGTCAGGCGACGTTCGTCAATGTCCCGGAAGGGGCTCGTCCGAGTCAGAGTGAAACATAAGAAGCTTTTACATTTGGTCAGCTTCCAACTGCGATCATCCGCTCGCGGACAGATTACAGTGGCCTACTAAACAACCGGCAATTTATAATCGCGCGTCTTGATCGATCGTTCGCGCCAACTTTTCTTGTTTCTCTCCTTGGAATCTCGTCGTTATCGTTCGGACGACCTCGATACCGGCGCAGCGTCCCGATTTTCTCGGGAACAGCGTGACCAAAAAGATAGATAAGTTCGGAGGAAACGGGACTTTTTCGCTCTTCGATGGTTGTCGCGAACGAAGGTTTTATCAGCTGGTCGAAGATGGTCAGTTTGTAACGCGATCGAATCTATCAATCTTCTATTCTATATCGTATGGTACGCGGTTAAAACAATAAACTACGATCTGGCGAACAGAGAAATTGATAAAGAGAGGACGCATTTGAAAAGTTGTACGACTTATTATCGTAGAATATTTTTGCGCGCTGAACTAGAAGGAAGAATAAGAAAACATCTCCACGGAATAAAGCGCAACTACGAAACGCTCCGAGTATATTATCCTCCCTATTTGCAAATAGAAAATTTTATACTTACGCGTTGTAAGCAGAAAACATTTCAAAGAATCCGCACAACGATTTACATTACGCACATTACGCTCAACCAACCAATTGCGTTAAAAAGTCAAACTCGATCAGCCAGAGACTACCAACTTACGAATCGACTGATCAATAAATTTCTGGACGGTATCGCGCGAGATGGTAATGCTCGTGGGTGTTCGCTCGTACGGCAAGGTTATAATTTTTTCCTAGGTTACGGTTTCCGTATCGACGATCTTGCCGCGTACAGTCTAAACGGAAACACGGTCGTGACAGAGCAAGCGTCGGCGAATATTTAAGAAAATAGATGAAAAAGAAAAGGGATAACGAGACGTTGAACGAGCGAATCCTATTGAAAAGTTGCGAGAAGACGATGTAATTGAGAGAAAGGCATCAAAAACGAGATTCCCTTCTGAGCTACATTTTGTTACGAGCGTCCTATTACGAGCGTCAGTTCGAACAATTTAAATTATTATTTTCGTTCGTTGAAGTATCGTATCCGCTGAATCAATGTGACAACACAGAAATTGGGATATGTAATTGTTCGTTCGAACATCATGATTTAAGATCTCTACTTGATCGGTCAACGCCCTGAGTGAGTCAAAACGCATAATTTCGGCATAAAAGAAAATCGCGTTACCGTTTACAAGGTTCGCGGACGTTCTTTCGACGAATTCCTAGCATTCCTCGGTCGACAGCCGTCCACCGGTTAGCTAACGAGATCGATTCAATCCGAACTGCGACGCGGGAAACGGTTCCGTCGGATCGTTATCTTCGCTCGAGCCATTGTCTCGCCAGGAACGACGACGTCGAACACAGAGCGATTCGATCGGTCGATCGCTTCGAACAGTTTCCAATCGCGATTTTCCACTTTCATCGATCCTCGAATAGATTGCTTTTTGCTCTTAAGAATAGAGTTGGTTACGCGATATTTTAACGAATATGATAAACGGAATCTCTCACGGCCACATTAGCGGTATCTTCGTAAACGACAGAATACTTAATAGCACGATGAAAAGGTCGAGTATCGAATATTTGAAATTTAATCTGGAATCTGTAATTATCAAAGATACAGAGAGGTTGGGCTAGGTTGAGGAGGAAACTAAGTACAGGTGTCGTTATAACCAGTCGGTGTTAGGAAAGAAAGAACGAGCCACATTGAAACGAAGTTTAATTCGATACTTCGAGTACCCGAGATAAAATTATTAAATTTTCAAAACTGCTAGTGCAAACGCTCGACTTTCATCGACTTTCTCCAACTGCGTCAAAATGTCAAATGTTTATGCAGTCGGAACGACGATTCAGACGATATAAAGAAAAAGAAAAAATAAGAAGATAAAAAGGCGGACGTTAAACCTACGAATCGTTCGATAACGCTGTTGTGCTTGTAAACATACTGTGTACGTGACAAAATAGTCGCTATACTACGGTTCGTTCAACTGGTCGAGATACCGGCTATAAAGATATGCAGGTGATGGTATTTAAACGAGACAAGATTTAAACGAGGGGCGTAGTCGTACTTGTTAGATATACGGGGTACTTGGCGCTTTCCGCGCGAACCGACTACGGATTTTCGGGACTGACTGATCCGTTCCTGATACGAACAAACGACTAGCGTTCGACTATAAGCGTCAGTAGTCAGGCCTGCTACCTCGGTTACGCGCTATGACGCGCCAAGTTCGTTCTATATCCGATATCTCGACTCGTTTGGTTCCCAGTTAATAATAAAGTTCGCACTGCGCGTTCTAGTCTTGCGTATCAGCGTTGTCCGTCAAAAAATGGAACTTGACTCGCAAGGCGGGTAGTAACGAGTAACTTGCACCGACGGCATGTCCGGTTGTAACGAATAAACCTTTCGGAATAGAAAACTATCGAGACTAGCGTGACAGTGCGTTCCTGTTGTTTCGAAGTTGACGCGCGAATTTTAAACCACGTTACATTTACCGCTTAAGTATCACGCGCGTATCTAATACTACGAAAATCCGGCATGTCCTATCGTATAGGTATTTCTGCTTGTTGTTGTTTGAGAAATAGTTTGGGAACTCTGCGACTTCTTTTCGATCTCGACTGAAACGAGAAATCGAAGATAGATCGTCTGGATAGATCTTTCTCCGAAAAGTTTAGAAGCAGCTTGAAATATTGCGTAGCTAAGTATATCCTAGACAAAATTTCTGCTTGTAGCCGCTCGTAACACGCGATTACTTTTATTCCCGAGAGAACGAAACGTAGTCGTTTCTACGGTGAATTTTCTAAATAATTCATTTATAACGATATTATCTCGCGTCGACAAAGAACGTTGCAAAGATTCTACACGGAAATCACCTCGCTGTTAAACACCAGACAACGTTACACGCCCTGGGACACGCGAACCCTTGGCAGCCACGATAATTCGAGCGATTGTCGAAACGAGAGCGAAGCCAGAGCGAAAGCACGTCGCCTTGGGAACCTCCTTCGCAGACGCACGGATTAATCGAATCGTTTGTCGCTAATTAATATCCGATTCCAGGGATCCGGTGCGCGACATCGGCGGCAATTCCCAGGTGAACCGTCGACATCGATCCGCCGTCGCGACGTGTCGCTTCGTTGCAGCATCGTCAACCGGATGCCATTGTCCCGCTACACCGTGTATTCGCACGCTGTCGCAATTCCGTTGCATTACTAAGGAAAACTAGAAACAGAACGCTAAAGGAAAATTAAGAAGATAGAAACTGGGAAACGGACATTAAGGTAAACGTCAGGGGAACGCTGCGCGAGTGCCGTTTCAACGTTCGTTCGTCTTCGCGTGCATGTCGAGGCACAGAAATTGTTCCACGAAGAAGGAACGACACTGAGTCTAGCGTTGCAAAAATGTTTTCAGCTGATCTAACCCGACTAACGTAGTATCTATCTCCGAAACGATTTTAAAGATAGAAATAAATTTTCTGCGATAGACGTTTCCTCGAACGATTTGTTCTTTCGATTGCATCGAGATAAACAGCGTAGACCTTAATCGTTGATGCTTTTAGACGTCGCGGTCACTCGTTAGGAAGATGTACGATCCGCCGTTGGATGCACGTGATTTCCCGCGTGCCTATCGTGCGTCTCCTGAACGAGCCTGTCACGGCTCGTTTCATTTACGTTTCTCAAGGATTCGAGTTTCTTTCGCTGGTCGAACCGTTGCTTTCCCCGCGAGTATCGAGGAACGAAGAGCCTGGGTAAACGTAAAGCGAAGGGCAGGCTCGCTCTTTCGTAAGAATAAAGAGAGGAAAACGAAAGGAAAGGAGGAAGGGCGCGGTAAAATAACGAACGTGTCGAAGAAGATTGCGTATACAAGGGTGGTGGGACATAGATAAAAGCGGAAATGAGGGTAAAGAAAAGAGAAAAGTGTGAACGAACGAGGATGGAGAAAGTACACGTTAACAGACATTGTACGAAAGGACAGATAGCAAATGGGAGAAGGAAAATGAGCGAGACGAGAAGATGGGTTGTAAAGCGAGAAAAGAAACAAAGTTTATCATAATAGTCGTTAACAAGGGTTTTCAAGCCGAAAGTAATCGAGAAGCACGCTGTGTAAGCATCGAACTAAAATAGAACGTTGCAAAGGATATAAGTTGTAAGTGTATATACTTGGAATTTAGAAGATAAAATAGAGTCGGAAGGGAGGTAGAACAGAGACTTAGAATCGAAATATTGCTCGCTGTTTTCAGGAAATATTTCTCTGTATATCGAATCTTGAAATAAATATCCGTATATCCTCGGTATCCCCAAAAATCCACCGTTCCTGCCGGATACACCTAAAATACGAAAACACGCGGTTACACTTGTAAAGTAAAGAGTAAAAAATGTGGTAGGGTATCCCGATCGCTCCGTTGGCTGGAATTCTAGCCTGAATAACGGCGAACCGGATACGGCAAGAAGGGAAAGTAGAACGAATTCGCAAGAGGCTGCGGTGAATTTTTTCACGACAGCGGCGATAACCTCGGGAACGTGGAGGAGCTTCCGGTAAAATATCGGGCCACGGGAGGTAGAAGAAGATCCTCGAGGGGTGACAAGTTGCTTGGGTTCGGTTCGGCGCGCTGCTGCGGCGATGACACACCGAGAAAAGCAACGAACGAACGAGGAAGCGCGACGGAAGAAGGGAATTCGCGCACCGGCTATGGATCCGTTGATGCGCACGTGCCCCTGCACGTGACACGGCTGCATTATGCAAAAGTTGGCCGCGCTACGGGGTACGTGTTCGCGCGCATGCGAGCTTGCTTCAGCCAGAAATTATCGGAGAGCCGACTGCTTACGAATAAGCGAATCGATCCATCGTCAAAGATGGAATCGTTAAACGGAGAACGACCGATCTAAATTTTTCAGTCGAAGCGATATGCGAGTCGTCGCACCGCGCTCCACCACCTCGCGCGACGGGACTTTGACTTTGTAAGAGGAATGATATTCGAGATGATAGCATAATCGACGAAACCGCTCGAGGATAGCGAAGGATCGTCGTGGTTGTCACGGTGATCGACAACGGTCAAAGTTTGTAGTACTCCAACAAGACGATTGGTCGAATTCGTTTGCGTTACGTCCATCCGTCTTCTTAAATGATCACCTTTTTATCGAAGAATTACGCGTATATCTCGAAAATTAAGACGATCGTAAGAAACTACTAACCTAACTACTTGGATAAACGACGGTGTACTTTGCCATTACGTAACTGGTTGATCTTCGCGGTAGCGTGTTAACAATTACGAGTTCGGATCGAAACTCTCCCATGGCTGTTCATCGGGAGTTTACTTTCATCGACCGCGGGCCAACGAACTTGCGGCAACTCCGACGGCCGATTCATCCTGCAATTATCGTCCGTACGTTCGGAAATCTCGCTGTGCAATTGGCTTCTATACTCGGAGGCTGAATCAGCCGCGAAAGCAAATACTCGCCGGGACTCGAACGTTCCTTCGCCGGTTCCATCTTTAATACGCAGCTTTCTCCGTGGAATTTGTCGATCGTTCGACCGCTCCTAGTATTCCTTCCGTGGAACGATATTCCCTCCCATAAAAATCGACAATTTGAAGAAAAGTAGTACAGCGATTTAGGTGATTAGAGAAGAAACCATTCGTGGATTGGTCTTCTCCGATCGAAGACATCTCGACCGATGCACCATCGACTTTGCGTTTCGTCGCGTTTTCTTCGTCTTACGATTTTGTTCGAATTCTTTTCGTTGACATAAATTCTACGCGTAGGAACCTTGAGAAAATAAACGTGGAGAAACAGGTGAAATCGAAATTAGAATTCTCCCGGAGAAAATAGTTGTCCGGTAGAGGCAGGAGACGGATAAATTTTCGTTTTCGAAAAAGTACCGTTGTCCCCGTTGTGTAAATAACGGATGGTCGCTGGTAGATTGCGCGTCGAAGGCGTGTTTTAGATCGTCTCTCCATCCAACCTTTCTATCTGTGCTGCAGTTTTAAGGTGCTTAACTGTTTCCCGGAAATACTTTCATTACACGGCGAGGTCTCGCGGGAAGCTCGCCACGAGAATGTGTGGAACTTGTTTCTCGCGTTGCTCTCCGACTAGCCATCTAAATTAAATCGATCGGAACGACTCGAAATCAACGATACCACTTGTTCGCAGATTTCGCTCGTCTAGCGATTTTGTCGGTTTCCCGTTATAGGATTAACTGAAATTGCTTCGTTGTACGTATTTACGATCGTCGATTAAAAAAAAAATCACGAATAATCGTGCATCAACGGCGAATACGAAAACGCGACCAAATTACGCGCGACTTTCGAAAACAACCGACCGAATTGGGGTAAAATTTCGACCGAGGTTATAAAATTCAATTAAGGACGCGATTCAACTTTGAAACGTAAAATGAAAAAAATGTCAGATTTACGAGGGCAATGAAATTTAAGGATCCGACTTAATATCCGAGAATGTTGGTAATTGCGATCACGAGCTATCGTTTCGTTGAGATGGGAAAAAAGGAGACAAAGCGACTCCAAGTCGATGATCGAACGTCGTTCAGTTTCGAACGCCGATCTATTTTCAGGGAAAAAGATCAGGGGACTTGCAATTTTTCGAAAAATAATAGCAAATATTAAAATCATGGTAATTCGAATAACCGCGTTCGACCGTCAAAAGTATCGCAGCTTTCTTCGATAAGTTTCTCACGAAGAACGTCGTTGGTATTTTATCGCGTGAAAGTTTAAAGCAGGTACATCGTAATTCGGAGTAGATCGACGATCGACTAAATGGTGAAGCGTACGGTGTTGTTATTTATCCCGTTGATATTATTTGGCTTCCATACCAGTCGATTAACGCGGAGATTAAAGCAAAACAAAAAGGGACAGGTCCTCGTCGACGACGTAGATGCCGGATCCTTTCGACTTTAAAGTTCAAACATCCGTAACTCGCGTTCCGCTTAATTACGTGACACGTCATTTCGGGAACTTAATCCGTCGCATTTACTTATCCATCCGTAAAAGATTTACAATAAAAATCGAATTACAAAAAATTCCACGATCGGTACGAGCAACCTCCCACGAAGGATATCCTCGATCCTCGGAGGAGGAAGCAGATTACAAAGGAGAAATTACGTCGTACAGGTAACCGAATCGATCCGAATACACAAGGATAACGATCTTTCGGAATGTAATAACGGATTGCAGCTGGAAATGTAGCGTCCGCCTAGAACAACGGTATTAGTTGGACCGGTAACGAAATAACGCTCGACTAGCTGCAATGCGATAGAAACCGGCTCTGCCTTCTAAAAGCTTAATCCAGTTGCAGGTACTATCCTTCAATTTCCTGAAAATCGATCGGACTGCCGCGTCGCTATCCTGAAACCTACCCTCTGAAACGCGATTCTCGCGAGTACGTGCCATAAGTGTATCGTCCTTGCCGCGCCAATGGCATTTAATTCTCGTCTCCGTTCCGTTACTCCGACGTCGCATCCCCCGACCGTTTCAATATTCGTATCTTCCTCTCTTTCGAGAATGCACGAAAATTTTTTCGGTTCGCGCGAACCTCGCCTCGTTTCCTCCATCCGCGACATCCAGTTTCAGAGATACGGTAGCGGACAAAAGTCCCGATCGTTGTCGACACCATCATAGACGGTATTGCGCGTTTGCAGCTTTCCTTCGTTTACAGATTTTTAAGAAAACCGCGTGATAAACGTCCCCTAGATTCTACACGAAGGAAGCAACTCCTTAACGTCGGCTCCTGCCACTTCTTCGGACATCGGAGACGTACCGTTGCCTGAAACGCGAGCGCTTTAGCGGAATCCGCGCTGAGTTCACGCTCCACGATCGAAACGAACTCTACACGAACCAAAGCCACGACTTTTTTTACCAACACCTTGAAGGAAAAAAATTTGAACCTCTTTCAGCTAAACGCGCGATAAATCCGAGTCTTTATCCGCGCGTAAGTTACGTTTTATTTATTCCGTCTGAGAAGAAAATAGCGCACCTGGCACGATCTGTAATCTCGCGGCTGATTTACGCTTTGAGACGTTCGATCTCGGTTCACTGGCGCGAACGATGAGAAGTTACGTCGAAATAACGCATTTCGCAGATTTTCCTCGCCACGTCCGTTGGAAAATGCACGAGCCCCGTGAATTTGCAGAATTTCTACCTGATTATTTTCGATCGCGCGAGTCACAGTCGGCTCGAGAGAGAGGAATAAGCTGCTGTTGCGAGATTCTAAATCTCTCGATCCCACAGCGCAGGCAACCCTTTCCCATTCTTACCGCTTTATGGCGTTCGTTTGAAAACGACGGTCGAGTACACGCCGCTTCCGCTTTATTCCGTCGTAAAAAAGCTACGCTCATCCCGGAAGCGTAGTACGCTCGCGTAAGGCGAGTGGTGCACGGTTCAACGTACACTTCTCGTTGTCCCATTTGTGCCATTTTCCGCCCGCTTGCGATCCGTCCGCACGCGTTTACCGCAACGTGGAAAATTTGAAAACCCGCTTCCTTTTACGAATCTACCTGCGATCGTCCGATAATTGCGCGTGCGTTTGCAGCAAGGTGGAGGATGTTACTTTTTACGATTAAATCTGCGTTTGTTTAACGGCTGTTGTCGGCATCTAGGTTTACGACGAGCGCAGCTCTCTTGCTTTCCTCGCTATAGCTTCTTTCCTCCCTTCGTCGCTGATTCTTCGCGCATCGAATTTTTACCAACTGCGTTAGAAAAGAATCTGCGCCACAGTTTGGCGGTTCGCGCGTCCTTTTAAAGGTACGTATTTTCAAATTACGAAACTCGCTCGGAAGGCGGTCTTGCATCGATCCATTGGCGGAGTTTAAAGCGATACGGAACAAAAGAAAGAAGGGTCGATGGTTTACTTACGGCAGTGTGTACGAGAAAGGGTCGAAGAACGGACGATGGCGGATAACGAAGGCGTTAATCGCGCGTTATCGCTCAGCTAGAGGAAAGTCGAACAACCGATTGGAGGGTGGCGAACGCCGAGAGGGCGTTCGCAGCTTTGTCGCGGATGTTTGAGGAATCGCGCCCCACTGGAGCGGAAGTTGACAATTTTCGAGCGAAGGGTCGCGTTGTTCTTTTCTTTCCTTCTTCGCTTTGCGTAAGGTAACGGAGTAACGGTTTCTCAGTGGAAGTAGAGTAGAGGTAACGAGCAGAAATCTCGTGCGTTTCAAAACCGCACGCGTATAGGTGCATGCAGAAATAACGGTCGATGCTTCGATCGGCTAATTTGTCGACGTTCTGTTCGTGGCGCAAAATCGTAAACGCATCGAAAGCTACATCGAAGAATTTTCTCGAAAATTCACTTTGTGGAAACGAGAATGATCGCAGCTTGTCGTCGATCGAGACGGAGCGTTCGATTTCCTTCGATTTACAGAGACGAACGGACGCGCGACGACCAACTTCGCGTTCGTTTCTTTTCGCTCGACGAAGGAAAATTTAAATACCCTGCAGCCGAACTAAGCCTCCGAAGAAAGGGAAACGGAGAGGGATTAAAAAGAGAAGGGAAAACAGCGTGTCGAACTTGCTAATAGACGGGGTAACGTTTTTATCGCCGAGCTCCGCGGATTAATTAGAAAAGCGTCCAAGACATTCAACGGGCGAAACTTGGAACTCGCGGAACCGGAATAGTCGAAGCCAGATTCGCTGCTGAAAACGAAATACGTCGAATGTAAACTTTCGTCGAGTCGATGTTCGCTTCTGATTTCCAGTCGTTGCCCGTTAGTCGATTCTAAGCGATCTAACCGGCGTCGCTGATCGAATTAGTCGTTGATCTTTTTCCTCTCCTTTTTTTACATTTTCTCTCTCTCTCTCTCTCTCTCTCTCTCTTTGTTTTTATTCAAGAACGGTAACGGACTACCGTTACTCTTTATTCGACGGCGATTCAATTTGATCGAATCGAGCTCTCGTCTCCTTTTGGCCTCTTTCTACTTCCACCTATATATTCACTCCACCGACGCGTATATATTATTTCACGCTCGATGGCAACGACGTGATCTATGGAGATTCGTAACGAATCTCGAGCAAAGGTACAACGCGATACACGACTATATTGCCGTGATAACACCGTGGATCGTTAGAGCGGCGAACGGTGATTCAGAGTCGATTCGCGTAATGGTTAGATCTAGCCAAAGCTACAGTGATTCTTGATAGCCACTTACGTAATTGGTAGCTCGATTCACGATCGACGCAACGCGTCTATCGTTCGCCGTAGATTTCAATTCCTCGCTTAATACGACGCGGACTATACGATAGACACGTGTACGTCGTACACCGTTCCGTGAACGCTGGTTTACGCAAGATTAGCGGTAAGTTTACGTAACGATTATGCATTGCTATGTGAAGTATCGTTGCATACGGATTGGCTATCGAGATACGGCGAACAATGCATCGCGGAGCGTACGCTGCGTGATACAATATACGGTTAGGTCGGAACCTTTGCAAGGACGTTGCTATCGCGCTGCGTATCGCATGGCGCGACTCGAGCATCCACAGAAAATTAGTCGATCGATGAAACGAACGTATTTCGATGGCACCTGTTTAAGCACGGGCTATCGGCTTCGTTCGGAGTGAAATTCAAACGTCGGCTCTAGAAGAGCGATTAGAAAGACATCGATCCTGCCTCGAACGACAAATTCGACGGCAACGTCGCTATCGTAAGAGGGTCGGCGTCGAACCTATAATAGAGCCTGTGGTGGGAAGGAATCGATCAAAGCCTGGAACAGCTTAGTACTTCTTCGAACGCGGAGTAATGCTTTCGAGGATGTAGTCGTAACGATGCTATCGAACGAAAGGTAAGAAACGCGGATATATATATTGCCTGGAAGCCCGCCCCCGACAGTTGCTCGACCTCGTCGCTCGTAATTACGCGGTCCAGTTTCGATTAAAACCGTTAACGAATCCGACGGACGAATTAGAGGAAGCTCGTCATAAATTCCCGTTATCGAGCAGGAAAAGCGGGAAAAGACGCTGAGGCGGGAAAAAGGAGAGCGATAAAAGCGAGACGGGAGGAGCAACAAAGAGGCGACAAGGAGGAGCAGAGAGTCGGAAGGAGGAAGATAAATAGAAGAAGGCCGATTGATTATTTAAATGGGTTGCAGCGACGCGAAAAAAAAGAGTTGCACGGTGCGACGATGGGAACGAGAAAAGAAGGAAAAAGAGCGGCAGTCGATAAAGGAAAACGTTTTATTTTCAAGATCGGTGGTGGTGGATGCAAGCGCGAGAGGTAGAGCCGACGCGCACAGCTGGAATTTGTACACGTATCGGACAGCGTTTCCGTAATCCTGGCGAACCTGCTGAAACGTGAGCCACCGGTCGGATTTTTGCGCGGGACGGCTACGCTCGTTGAGGATGGCAGCGGCCAGATCGAAAGCGGAATGCAAAACGCGAGTACAGCCTCGTTCGAATACGCTGTCGACGAATCGAGGTTAGCCGGGTGCGAGCGCGCGATCGAGATCGGGTCCATGCAAATTAAAACGTTTTCCCAGACCGATGAAACGATTCCGCGTCTCGTAATTCTCTCCTTTTTCTTTCTTCTCTCGCAAAATACGAGAGGACCGACCGTTACGTCCACGCTGTGCATTTCGCGTATTTAATATCGAGAATTTCGAAAATATATCGTCTACTTTACACACGACTGGGCTAATATCGAGCGAACCGGCTAAATTTGCCGAACGCTCTGCTAGGAACGATAAAAGTAGCGGTAGTATTCTCGCCTAAGCGAACAAACAGGACGAAAACGATCTTTTACGACCACTAGACTCCCTCCGACGAGATCTTTAATCGCCAGTCCGCTTTTATCCCACTCGAGATCGAAAGCCACTCGTTACCTTTGCACGTTCGTCTCTTGGCTCGCCTTTTCTTATCAAATTAATACGGTTGAAGTTCGTAATACGAACAGGCTGCCACGTTTCGTCGATACGGAGACAAATATTTGACAGAGACGTGAAATATTACCTTACCGTGCCTTGCAAAGATACGCGGGATACTTTTACTTAAACTCGTCTCGCAAACGCATCTATTCTCTCTGCTGTTTCTAGTTAGAACGCGCGAGCGCACATCCGCGTTTAGCCAGGGTCCGTGTTTTCCCTGTTTCACACGCGGTTGGAACCGGTCGCGATTCACCGTTGCTTCGGTAGGTCGTAGCCATTCACCACCCTTCGCGTAACAATTACCCGACGATCGGGTCCGGAGCGTCCCGCGGTACGTATAGCATGTATCGGGTGTCGAAAACCAGTCTCAGCCTGAAATTCAATCCTCTTGCATCCCTCGGTACAGCCTTGGTACAGCCTTGATACAGCCTTGGTACACGGGCATACGTAGACGTATAGGTACACGCGATGGGAAAAACAGAAGCAAGAGGGAAGAGCCGAGCGGATTAATAGACCAGCGTGGTCGTGACGTTTTAAAGGATAGCACCGGTCACGGAGAATCGAAACAGACCGCAACGGTCGTACGACACGTTCCGGAGCAACGAGTACATATGTATGGCAATTAAGGCCGGTGTACAGGATGGCTCGGCTGCGGCGACTTACCTCGAATGCAGGGCACAGCCACGCTGCACTGTGGGCAAACTGGAGGTGGGCGGCGGAGGCGGAGTGCAATATGCCGGTGGCAACGGTGGATCATGTCTGTGGAGATGGTTATGCCGGTGGCTGTGAGAGTAGCTCAGGGAACCTCGCAGAGTGCCGGGCAGATGGCGATGCGGCGTTGTCTGATCGCTAAAATGCAAATAAAGAATCACGATGTGCTAAACGACGTGAAATGGTCGTAAAACAAAGCATCGTAAAGACGTTCTAACGCCAGAGATACGAGAGTCTCGTGCAGTAATATACTACGATAACGCCGGAATGATCGTATCAGCGGTATAGCCGAGTTTACAAACAATCATACAAACCGATACGAACGCAGTGTCAGGTAATACGATTCGTTCGTGTCAAAATACGTACAGTTTTGTCGTTTTCGGTAGTATCGCTGTCGTATCGCGAGTAGCCTCGCATCGTCGTACCGATAACGGATCGTTCTACCTTGTTCGTTGGCGGAAACTTTACCTACTATCGCGAACGTCGCTTTTTACAGAGATATCGCGTTCGACCACCTGCAGGTAAGGTAGACGACTGTAAAGAAGGGACGCGTTCAGGTTGGTAAGATAGAAAGAGAAAGCCGGATACGTACTACATATTTTTCTACCCGAGTATCAAATTTACCCGATACTCGAGGAAAAATCGAAAGCGTTGCGCGTGTACCTCCGAAAATAACTCGTAAAATCTTTCCGAGTAATAAAATCTAATCGAAGATATTTCAATTACGATACGTTCAGCCGCGACGACTCCGAACGTATTATCGAGAAACCCGGTTTACTAATCTCATCGTAGATAACGCACGCTTCGATTAAGAAATCCGGAGGTTGATAGCGTCTTATTTAAATCGAACGAAAGTTCGAATTTATCGTCGGTGCGTTCGAACACGGCGTTTCACCGTTTCGAAGATTAGTCGGTCACCGATCGTCTCGAACGATACGTTTTGAAATACGGTATTGCGTATTCCTGATCCCTCGAGTCGCTTTTCAACGTACAATTTCAAAACATTACACGCATATATTACGTATTTTCCTCGTGTAAGATTCAAAGTCAAATATATCGCGCGTACAGATGTATCGTTATCGATTTTTTTGTCAATTTCTAAAAAATACATCGTACTTCACACCTGGTAAAGAGTTACCTAGAAAAAAAAGTCTGGGTACATCCGGTTGCGCCACAGTACCCCACCTGCGATCCCCTCGACGAGCGACGAGCGACGCGTTAATTCCCACGAAACAACAAAAATACTCGTACAAGAGGCGCGTTACCGCCTTGTCGGTGCTACGAAAATTCCATAAAATTGCATAAAGTTGCAAAATGCTGCTCCCTCCAAAGCAGGGCTTTGTCACGAAGATGATAAACGAACATTTTCGTCGCGAAACGTCGAACAACTTTGACAAAAGACGTATCCTGTAATATTTGATATCGCGCTATGTCGATCAGAGTGACGTAACCAAATTCAAACGCATACGTCGCATCATCGACCTCGATCTCGATTTCACGATTATCGCTGTATTATGCTTACGATAGGTTGCAGTGATTTAAACTGCCTGCTACGAACGCGAACAACCGTGTTGCCAGAACGTTCGTGCCGTAACAAAAACCTGTGCTAAGAAACTGTGCTAAGTACCGTTCCGAAGAATCGCTTCTACTCGTGTTTTCGAACGTTGTCAACGTTGTCAAGGATTAAACGTACGGCTACGATGAAAGAAGGAATCAGACGCGGTACCTAGTGCGGAGGATCGTACTGGTTCGATCGGAGCGAGCCAACGATTTTATCTACCGTCTCCGAGGAAAGCAGCGTGAGAGCGGAAACGTGGAAAGGGCTCGGCGAGGCCTCCTTCGCAACGGCTCGGCTCTTATCTAAACGCCAAACGCGCCAAGCGACGCGATATCGTGTTGACGGTAGATAAAAAAGTACATAGAAGACCGACAGAAGGGCCGTTAAAGAGAAGCTGCATCTGTTCAGGCGAGCCGCTGAGTGGCGGCAGATAGTAGCGCGTCTTCGGTCATGCGTGCTTTTTTAAGAAGCCAACTGAAAAGCCAACCGAATAAATCGGCGATTTACTCGAGTCGATTTTTACGTCGGTGACGTAATTCGCATAAACAGGAAAATGGGAAAAGTGGTAACCTGTATATTCGAAAGGATGCAATTACTAAAGTCGACCTCGAATGCACGCCTACTTACGTCGGATGCAACGTCGCAGAAACTGGATCCCTAGCAAATAAATTACGCAAGCTTAACCTGCGGATCCTTGAAGGAGGAGCAGCTCAAAGGGCCTGTATTTCAATTAGAGGCAAAATGCACGTATAAAGTTTAGCCGAGCGAAACATCGCTACGCGACCTGACGTTTCTCACATTTTTTCGTTTGCGGAAACGTAATTAAGAGATTCCTTCCTAATTGAAACGTACGACGTGGAATTTTAAGTTACAACATTGTGTTCTCGACGACGAATTTCTTAATTCGATTCACGGAGAAAGCAAAAATTTGCTCCCTACGATTTAGCTTCGACGCTAATTTTCGAATATAATGTTAGTACAATTTCACAGAGCCATCGATCAAAGCGTCAACGTTTCGACGGTAAACTGGAAGCCGTTGCTCCCTGTAAGTAAACCTACTCTGCTCGTTGACACAAGCTTCGAAACGCTGTTCTCGAGTACTATCAGCGGGGTGGTAAAGTTGCGTCGCCGACGCACAAAACCAACCGAATCGAAACAATTCAAATTCGTACGAGATCTTTATCTATTGTATATTTTATCTTATTTTATCTGCGATTCGATCGCAATTTTCTCTCAAAGACAACCGCGAAAGAGAGTACGTAAGCATCGTAGGTTACGGACGAAACATCGGCGTGGTACGCGAGATCGTATTTAACAGGGAAAAAGAGGACACGAAAAACCAAGAAGGACAACGGATGCGTAGCGCTTGACCGAGTAACAAAGCTCAGGGAATAGCCATTTTCCACGTACGACGGGTCGAATTAACTACCGCCGATTTTACCGATAACCGTTTTATCGAGGCCCGTAGCAACGCTAATTACCCGAACGAGGGATAAAGTCGCAGGATACTGGTGCGCGCGCCGCGAAAGATCCGCGCCGAAAGCCAACCTTCCGGTCGCACGATCTCGCCTAACGAGGACCCAAGACTAATCCGTAATCCGACTTTGTTCGGAAAATATCGTTACGGTGTCGTGACACACGATGAAATTCATATGGACGATAAATTTGATTTTCATCGCCTCCGATACAAATCGATACAAATCGTTGGATAACGAGAAACGTAAAGATACAGAGAACTTATAGGAATGTACGCGCTAAGAAAAAATAATTGCCTGGAAAAGTTTTTTCTAAAATCAGGATTAAAGTCCGTTTTTTTCGATAGAAATCACGCCGACCGTGGACTATAGTCGTATTCGAAAATCGAAGTAAAACGTGTTGGAAATTGTGTCGAAGAGACGGCGAGTGCACACCTGCGTACCACGTGTTTTCTGTCTCTCGAATAAAGAGTCACGCCACGTTGCGACACGGCAAAACAAATTTCAATGGTAACTTGCGCGAATAAAAACTAAAAATATATCATACGAGAAAATAGGGAAAATTTGGAAAAAACCGATATCGAACCTCTTCTTTCTTTTCTTTTTTTTCTTTTTTTTTTCGCTTTCGTCCGTACCATCTCTCGACGAACGTAAAAAAAACAAAGAAAACGAGCGTAGGATAAAAACAATGGGAAGACAAAGAGTGGAACGATGTTAAGTCGGGATTTAACGAGCATTGGCAAGCCAGCTCGACGGATTAAAAATCGCAATTCCCCGTTGCGAACCATTTGTCACGTTTCTTCGGTATATGCAACGCGTATTATTTCTACGCAGCCCTGTCTCCATTCAATTTTTCAGACTACATAAGCACAGAGTTGCATAACGTATGGACCTACGCAGACTGTAGACGTTCGCAGAAACGTTAAACGATAGACAAGTAAATTTAGCTTGGTTGTTAAGATCGACGCAAGACCGTTTTTCTCTTTGTCACGGTAATTGGCGGTCACGCCAACGTTCCATCGTTTCCCAGCAACGGCCGTAATAAAAAAATGCGACTACACTTTGCAAGTTTGCTGACATCGGTCGATCGTAACGGGCAAGCTTTAGGAAGATTCGACGATTTCGAGAAATTAAGATGGAAACTCACGCGTTATAAACCTCGACGCAACGTTACACCCTCTTACTCTAATTTTGGCGTTATTATTTTAAGATTCGAGCGTTCGCGACAAAACGACGGCGATTCAGGGGGTGCCCCTCGCGAAGAGCTCGTGGCAGTTGCTAAAAATTCAACGAAACGCCGTAGCCAAGTTTAGACGAGAAACGTTCTATACTTGACCTTAACGGCGTCGGTCCAATGCCACAAACTTCGCGGTGGTCTTAACGTTCCTTTTCTGTCCCAAGCTCGGGCAACAACGTCCAACCACGACCCCGCCACGGAATATCGCTCAACGACAAATCGGCAGAACTTTAGAAAAATGAATTCACAGGATGATCGGAATCCGCAAAGGGATACGAAACTCGTCGCATGTTGCATCCTATGGGATTCCGGATTTACCGCAACGTTACGACCGCGTTTCATCGCCAGACGTGCCTTCGTTGAAGGGGAAGGAATTCGAAGAAAAGGTATCTTCCAGCATTTTTGAGGAAAAAGCAAAAGGAAAAATTCTTGGGGCGCAGGAATTTGATTTAAACGCACCGCTCTGCAGTAGCATAATACGTACGAGTAGTCCCGATTTCCACAAAACGCTAATATCTCGAGAAGCGCGTTATCCCAGCCGAAAGGCGAGGACGGAGAGAGCCGGCAGCTGGCATTAAAGCGATATTCTCTCGGTTAAAATAATAACGTTTCATCGGGGTACGCGACGCGTTCGCAGAAACTAATCCAGCATCGATATCGTTCGGTAGTCTGTCGACGATCGTCGTATTCGAGCATCGCGATTTCCCTACGTCCGCCATAATCCTCAAGACCCGATCGGAATACCTGGAACAACGGCTGGAATGCGGTCTATCGCAGCGGAAACGGCTGCGCCAACGGCAATTTCACCTCGGAAACTTTACAATGCTCGGAACTCGGCCCGTTCGCCTGCAACGATATTTTTCGAAAACCCCCGCCGCCGAATCGCTCGAACGCGTTCCAAGTCAAACAAACGCGAAACGCACACGCTCTCTGTCACGCGTTGCACCGGATCGCGTCCGCGCCATGTACCTGGATAAAGCTCGCCCAAAGGAATCCGATATTCCTGCATAGTTCGACCAAATTCGAGAAGCATTCCTATTCCGCTGCGTGTTTCCTATTTTCGATGATCGATTTCCAACTCGGATACGACCAAAACGAGAGTTTCGTCGAGACCCGGTTCTCTCGGTCGATGCTAGATACGACTAATTGATCGCTGAATGAACCGCGTGTTGTTAGCGCGTTAACCGCCGCTGACGTAACATCGCTTTTTATCGCGTATTCGCTCACGATCGAAAAACTGTCCCCTTTTCTTACTTTACGCTTCTAACTTGGAAATATCTCGGACATACGTGCGTTCGAGTAGTTCGAGTAGTTCGAGTCGATTGCCCGCCTTCCATATAATTTAAGGATCATTCTTTCGTAAATTTTCTTTTGTTATCGCCAACACGTACTTCTTGGTAGTGGCGCTTTCGCGTTGCTCCGAGCATCGAGCTACATACGTTTCGAGAAATGGATTTTCCCGATACTTTGTAAACCGATCGACCTGAAACCTTACGTACGTGTGTCCCCTCACGGGTCGTATATATACGAGAATTTCAGCCGTGTCCAACGATAAAAATGTTTTCAGCTTGTTTATCTATATCCTGTCGTTGGTTCGCACGACGTTGTATCAACGAGATCGATTTGCTCGACTACAAGTTCGTAAATGTTTATGTCTCCTAAGAGGCGATAGATAAAGCAACGCGACTATCGTAATCCAACTTTTTCTTCTTTTAATCGATTATTCTCGAGTTATAAAAAGGTGACGGCAGAGAACAAACAGAGACGAAGAAAGCCGTTCTGCGAATCAAACGGATCGTAGAGTAACGTTTAGATAAATCCGAGAAAACGATAAATACCGAGTATCGAAGCGACGCGAAGGAGAAAAATGTTGGAGTAAAGTGCCGATACGTGTCTACGTGTCGGAGGACTAACCTCTTCATTTTCGCAATAAGCATCAAACTCGTATCAGAAACTAGAGTCGAGAGCGTAATCTAGTTTCCGAAACAACGCGCAGGAAAACTTTTCCTTCGAAATATAGCACGGCACGATCGAAACGAGTTTCAAACGAGAACTTTAAATTCGACGTTGGGCGCGATAACGCACCTAAAGTCGAGAAAAAAAATCGGATATCGAAGTTACAACTGCCAAACACTTTCATTCAACGAAACGAGAAAAACTGTTTTCGTAATTGCCATCGTAATTTCTAATTATTGCGCGCATTCGTTCGCAAATTAATTGTAAGCTGTAAGAAGAAACAAATTGATTATACGCACACAGACGTATTATTGGATGAGATCAAAGGTAAATAGCGCGATCGAAGGCATTATCTTTCGACATCGTTTTCTCTATCGCGAACGATACTCGGGCTTTATCGAGTACAGTCGCTCGAAACTTTTGTAAATTGAATCGTAGGCCACGCGATACGAAACGGAAATAAGCGCAAATGCACGGTCCGTGTTTTTCGGGCTATGCGGAAACGAAGCGCGATAAGGACAAGACGTTTTATAACTCGTGCACGCGGCGATGCCCCGTTAAGCAAATCCAGAGATAATTAGCACCTGGCGAAAACCGATTCGCTCGCGTTTCATTTTCGATATAATCGCGTGCTCCAGAATCGAATAATCCGAATACCAGGAAAATCGAGAGTTGCACGTTTTCATGACGAAATCGTCGAACGGTTGGATATTCTCGTTACGTCGTATTACGCTGTTGCCGCAGAGTGGCGCGCTCGGAGCCCGTTAAACGCGATTGCGAATCCACAGAAATGCGCTCGAGCGTACCTGTCTGCGTTGTTGTTCTTAAAGCTGACCATCCCGCTCGCCGAGGCAGCCTCCCTCATAACCACGTACCTTTTTCACTCTGTTTACGCACTGGCACACCGCGCAACGACCACCGGACGCGGCCACGACGAGCACAACGATCCACGCGTACAAAGAAACATCGCGTCACGTGCAACGAGCGAGCGTACAACGACGAAAAACGTGCTGCGTAGACCGCGTTTCCGGACCGACTGAAGAGGAGCCACGCTTCGCGGCCGATCAACCCCCACCAGGTCGCTCCGTTCACGCCCCCCTCCTCCGGTTTCTAATTACAGCGTTCCGGCAACGGCAGGCCAGCTGACGTTCTTTTGTTGTCATTCTTCGTTCGTCTCCTATGACAACCTATCATCGCGATCCGATATTACCGAAACACAGGTTGTCCACGGTCACGTTTGCTTACTCGCATCTCGACCACCCTCTATGCCAACCAAGCCGAAGCAACATCGAGCAACGAACATTTCCCCCCTTGTCGAACCAACGTTCGGCAACAAGCAACCACTTTTTCGAGCAACGGCAACAACAGCGGAACGTCGCACCATGTTGGTTCGACGGAGGCATGGCTAAGGTTTCCAAGCTGAAAGAAGATGCAGTTTCCAGCTACTGATTAATAATCCGTTAAATATGCCGGTTAAGGGTTGATAAACGGCGATATTGTTCGTAAAAAAAAAAAAAAAATCGACATCGCTGGTAAAGAATTGGCTGATAATCTTAGGGTCGTTAAAATTATCTAAAGCGTTTATCGATAACGTGGAACAGGATCGAGCGCAAGGAAACAGCTTTTATTACGCCGAATGACATGTTCGACGATATTTCGACTTAACGAAAGAAGGTGAAGGATAAACCATCGGGATTTTTGCTTTCAACAGCTTCGATCTATCGAGCGTCGCGTCTTATCGTTTGGCGTCGTTTTAACATCGCTGCGATACACGTTAGGTGTCTGTTTCGCGATGCAAGTAACATCGAGCGAGCGAAAACGAAAAGTCGATGAAACTTCGTATCGTACGTTGTTAGCGATCCACCTGGTATTTTTCGTTTCGAGATATTCGGTTTGACCTTTGCGTTCGACCAGACTAAAATTCGTTGATCGCCTATTCGTGTTTTCTATGTAAAGCACGCAGCTAACCGAGGCCATTCGAAAAAGAACGCCAGATTCGAACAACTCGTTTTCCTTGGTCACGCGAAAGACTAAACTTCCAGGCACACCGTGTATACAGCAGAAACGACGTGTGCGCATGGGCCGTAACCCGTAACTCGGCTCAACTTTTCGAAAGTAACGTTAATTTTCGTTCGAACTGTTCTCGCAGCACCGGAGAAGCCAGCGAAGCTGAGATCCTGGCACCTGCCGGTTGCAAGTCCGCCACGCTCAACCCCTCACCGAGCATCTTCGATCGTCTCGGATAAATTTTGCAAAGACCGCCGATCGTCGAATTAACGTCGGGACTACTAAATTATTATCGAACGAAAATTAACGTTTCTTTCCTTCGGAATTTCATCGAAATCGTCCATTGAGAGCTATAACGGGATTGCGACTCGAGCGTTTCTAATTCCGTGGAATTTTGCTGCTCTCGCAAGATAAACGGAATATCGTGTTGACACTCGCGACGAAAATTATAATTCAGCCGAAGAATATCTTGTCTAATTTAAAGAATTACGTGCTGGAGAGTTCGCGCGAGGAATTATTATCGGTAAACTACGACTCGTGGAAAGATTTACATTCGACGGATGATGAAAATTTAACGGGAAGAACGTTGACGGCGCTAGATATTCGCGGCTACGTATCGTGCGAAAAGGGAAGCTGTCGTTGAGAATTATTTCCGAGAAACGAGTGACGTATTTGGACAGGCAGCTCGTTCGGTCGTTAATTCGTAACTAATCTTCCAAATTTGCCTTCGTCTGTAAAAAATCCGAAGATATCGTCTTTGAGGGACGGTCGATTACACGCACCTCTTTCGTTTATCCGTCGTAAATGTACGCTATGGTATCTTACGCGTATCATAAAGCGTCGTGAATGGCTGCTTGTCGGGAGATTACAGTAAGAGCCACTTGGATGTTCGATCGCATTTTCTATTTCATAAGAGATACCGTTCCGCTTTGCAGAGAACGGAACACCGTGGTAGGTATTTTTCAACGACTCTGATTCGCAAATTTGCCCGTCGTTTCTTCGAAAAACCGAAGGCAAGCATCGTGCGACAACGGAAAAGAAGCTGAAGAGCAGTCTCGAAGGATGATTCATAGTTTTAACGACGCGACGTCTACCTGCGTCTGGTGCGCTAATAATAGATTTTCAGTGGCCCAAGGATAGGAGTCCGTAGACAGCAATTCTATATGCAGCCGAACGTGGCTCGTTTTACAAATAAAATGCTGCGCCGATGTCGAGCACCATCGTTACGGTGAAACGATCTCGATTCCCAGCTAAGACTCTAGCCAAACTTCGATATCTTTGTCCTCGAGGATGGAAGACTTCGCCGGATAAAAGGGAAATTTCGTTCCTTTGCCGAATCTTGGGCGAATTACGAAAATTACGATCTTCGCGACTCGTTTCGATCCTTTAAAACGTTATTCGTACAGATTTCTTTGTAAATTACATATTTTTCTTTTCCCTTGGTCTCTTCTTATCCTCGGCAACGGAAGAAAGAACGTAGGCATTGCCTCAAAGAAGATACCACTTTCGAGAAATACCATGGGTCGTCATCGATGACCTACTCAGGATGGAATGCGCCACATAATTTGTTTTTCATGCATGTACGTACATCGTGTATGCACGGTTCAACGTTTTGCAAAAGCCGGACGTAAATTTTGCGAGATAAATTGTGGAACACGTAGCGTCTGGTCCAATTTTACAGCCAGGTCGGACGGATATAGTATTTTAACGGAAATTTACATTATAATTTCGAAGCTAGCGAGTTGCCCGACAACTTTCGTCGTTAAACACCGTTACGCCGTGCCGCTTTCAATGACAAAATTCTCCTCTAACTCGATTACGAACGAGCAAACGGAATCGAAAATAATTCGTAACGTAATATAAGACTCGCCTCGAACAACTTTGGCAAATCGTTACGTTTACGATCGACCCGTTAACTTCCTTAACCGACTCCACCGACTCAAAAACGAATAAACCGTACATACATTGTACTGAAAATCAATCACGTCGCGCACGTGTGTGTGTGTGTGTGTGTGTGTAGGTACACCCGAACCTCGATCTGGAATCGAAAGTCGAGCTGAGCGGTTAAACGATCTTCCTCGATATCGAGAATTCGTTTGGAAAGGTTCGTGTGGAAAAGCGGCGAAAGATGCGAAACAGACGACGTTAATTTCGACGAGAAGTTCGTTAGAGGAGACTGTCGTTGTAGGCGGCGGAACAAAGGTCCCGACACAGCGTGACATATCGAACTTTCGCGTCACGTCGATTCCTCGCAGCAGGCATTTTTCTTTTCGTCCGGTAGCCGGTAACTTCACGGACGACAAAAGATCGGTCGGTGTTCTTTCCCTGAAAAAATTCCAGGAAAAGCTGACGCGTCGTTTCCGAGTTCGCTGAATAGCGTTTACTATTCTGCAGTCGATCTATCTTTTACGATATTTTTTCGAAATATTTCGCGAAATATATCTTAATCGAATAACATCGGGATAAAACGTCAACGTTATGCGTTCAAACTGAACGTTTTAACTTTCTTTCCATTATTTAAGGAGAGAAAGAAGAAAACGAGGACGCAAAGAATCCATCGCTTTAACCGTGGAATAATCCATATCTCCGTGCATCTGGAATACTGGGTAATTAAAGGGTAATTCCCATATTTCTCCTCATGCATAGTATGCATGCCCTACTTTATGGCAACTAATTCTCCGTAGTTTTTCTCATTAGCTGTTACTACTTCGCATCGCGCGACCGCGATTAAATCGTACGAATAATCCGTATCGTAAATCCTGTTCATCGATTCGTCTTCGCTCATCGATCGGGGTAAAACAATACGACGGAATAATAAAATAACGGAAGCTGATAGTCCGAAGGCAAAGCGTAACTACGTAATTGCTTTCCTTGTAAAATAGAAATTCATCGACCAAAGTCACTTCGACTCTTTGATGGATGTTGATTCGCTTAACCTAAATGGGATTCACGAGGATAAACCTCTTATGCGCGTTGTAAGTACGTATGCGCACGTTTGGTTCTCATAGGAAACGGTTGTATTTGCCATTACTAATACAAATTTCTCCTCTGTAACATAGTTAATCTACGCAAACTGTAACACTGTGTGAAGTAAAACGTGGCAGGTTGTTTGGATTATAGCGTAGTTCATTCGGTTAGTACTAATTCAAATCCTCTCTATCTAGTAATTTTAAATGGTACTGCACGTTACATAGGAAATACCTACTTCACCTAGTATATGTAAACAAAAATCGGTAAAATTTGAATCTCTGCTAATCGCTGCTAATCGACTTTCGATTCTGGTCTTTTCTTCGTTAGGATCTAATGTACAACGGTACGATACGCAACAAAATTCACGCTATTCGTCCACTTGACCGAGCAACGATCGTCGTTTTCTAAATTCTAAAGTCTTCCAATGCATCACGGGATACAGAAGTAAGCGATATTTATCGTTGGCTAACCAAGTGGTTGGAAAAATAAAATGGGAATGTATCGGCCGATAAAAGGACGTATAAAGGGCAGAGAGACTGTGCAGTAAAAATACTGCTAAACACTAGGCGCACGACGAACGCGTTTAACGAGGTCCCTCGCGCTGAATACACCTGACGACGCGCATTCGAGGCCACAGGTGAACACCTCGGGTAAAAGGGGTCCTTTTCTTTCGATGGCATTGTTGCGTCGTGCCGGCACAATCGGTCGCAATCCATATTCACCGAGGGCAAGTGAATGAGCGCAGGTATGCAAGCGCCCGTTATTTTATTTCGGAGAAAAGTGCCTGTCAGGTTGGTCAAAGCGCCGGGGAACAAAGTTCTTTTGCGCGCCGAGAACCAGCGGCGGTGGTTGCTTTGGCCAGAAGTAGGACGCAACTTTGGATTAAGCTTTCCTTGTAAAATTACGAATGCAACCGTGTGCGCGCAACGATACATATATCCGGCACTACATAACTAAACTATATTGCGCAACATATCGCGTACAATTGGTGTAACTACGGGACGAATAGAATCGAATGTTTTTCACAGCGATACGCGTTACACCGGTTTGACCGGTTAAAGCACGAGTGGCACGAATTTTATTGGAAAATAAGGATTCAACCTGACAAGAATAAAATATCATCGAAACTGCTATCTCGTCTTCGTGAAATATCTGCAACTCGAAAATATATTAGAACCGTAATCTGCTTCCAATCCGAGTTCGTTCGTCCGCGCACACAGGTATAACTGCGCTTAAAAACACATATTGTACATCGATGGCAGGGACTTTGTTACTTTGAAACTAATATACAATGTTAATCGACTGTATCCGTTTCTATCGGCTAGATCGAAACGTCTAAATAACGATAATTATTTGACGCGTGTTGATTATTTATTGCGATTTTCGTCGAATTCCTCGATAGCGTCGTATCGTGAAAAAAGCGAATTAATCCGATTATTCGTTGCTTCGTATAATCCTTCTTACGATTCAGGTATCTGTATCAACGATAGGAGGAGGAACGTCTTCTGCAAAAGAAGCGCATTATTTCACCTTGACTTGTTACGTGCAATTGCCAAGATCTTAAGAAAGTAGGGACTTTGGGATGTATAGATATATAGCGTATCGAATAATCGACTTGAAATTAGCGATACTGTTTCGCTAAATTTGTGCAAGATATTTGATAAAAGAAACGTTCGCGTCTACGCATAAATATACGCATACGCGTAATAAAAGGCGACTTGTGGCCACGAGCTGGCGCACGTGCTCCTCGTTGCTTCCGGTCCGATAAACTTCACCAGGATTTCATAGTTGCGGGCAAAGTTGTCACGTCGTTAAGTGGAAAAATACCGGAGAACGCGTAAGAACGGTAGTACGGTGTACGTCTTTGAATCTACTCGTTCGAAATCTAGCAGGGACGCTTGGCGATACGAATCCTCGAGTGAAGATAAGCGATTCTTCCGAAGCGGTTCGATGATCTTCCCATAGAACAAAATATCAAATTCGATTCGTGAGTAAAATAAAGTAGCTGTGCACCTATGGTGAACGTAGTTAGAAGGATTTCTCGAAAAGTACAGCGTTATTCCTGAATATCGTATTGGCACGAAACTGTTAACTCGCACTCTCCGTTTTCGATGATTTCGACATCTTCAAATTGAGTTATAAATTTCATTTACGGTCATATATTCCATTAACCGTATGAACTAGTTTCTATTAGTACCATCTTCTATTAGTATCTGTACCGTCGACCCCTCGCACGATACGCATATAGAAATTGTTTCTATCCAACTACGTTTTACCAATTAAGCAAACAGAAAGCGTGAGAAGGTATCACAATGACTAATCGTTTGCAATCTCGATCAAGATTTAATCTCGATTTCGCGCGAAACTGCTTAAATGTAATTTGTCCAATTTTCGCGAAACATTTGCGCTACATCGAAAAATCCGTTTGTTCGCGCACAAATAATAACGACGATAATACTAACGTTGTTAAAAAAGGTGATAAGAACGCGGTATAACGAACGATTTCAGATCAATACGATCTACCGCTAACGATAAGCGCTCCGCTCGACAGCTATTTCGCGACTGATCGTTAACCGTTAACCGTACGCTGTCCACGCCGTGCCATGCCGAACTATACAGGTCCGCGAAATTCGATCGTAACAGTTGCTACTTTATTTTTTCGCCTGTCGGACAAATTCCTTTCCCCTTCGCGATTTCTTTCTCTCACCACCTTTTTCGCTCGATCCACCTTTCAGACATTTACCAACGGAAACGCTCAAATCTTTTTATCGAACTTTGCAAATGAAATACTTGACCGAAATAATCTGATTGGAAGTTTTCGATAACTGGGAAAGTCACCGTCTTTTCGCTCTTCGAACTAGACAACGAAGAAGAGAGCGTGGAATCGTCCGCTTAAATAGCACAGGCATCTGGCCTGTATTCTTCTGGAACTTTTGCTGGAAACTTCGGACTGGTTTCTCTCTTCGAGTCTCGGATGTCTCCGTAAACAATAGCTCTGGAAGCTCTCTTTGTACGTGTTTGCCGAGCGTCCTCCGACGCTCCATGGCCATTCTCACGCTGTTTCGGACATCACGTGGCGCGAAAACTTTCCGTCTTACCGTTTGCGAACGTTTCTCATGGAAATCCAGAGCGCATAGTACGGGAGCACATGCGCGCCACGTGGACCGCTCGTTCCGGGTTTCCATTCTCTAGAAAACTGGAATTCGAACTCGCTCGCAGAACTTTTGTCACGTCCGGAAACTTTTCATCGGTGTAGAGCATCGAGTGTACGAAACGCGAGTGTATGCATGGAAAAAAGGGTTCGACCGTCTCGGGGTCTTGTAACGAGTAAGTAACCGTTAAGGGGTGTGAATGGCGGCTGTTCGCAGCTGCATCTTCCACGAATTTCCTCTTTTGCGCTTCCAATTTGTTTTCCAGTCGTATTCTTTGATACAGAGATGCCCCTCCGTTCCATTGTTCTTGACTTATTTGCAAACGTGCGGTATTTTGGCAACGAATTTCGTTCCCCTTCTATAGAATTTAACGTTGTATTTGAAGATCGACTCACGAATTTCTTTTCTTTTTTCTTTTTTTATTTAATTCTTTTCATTCGCAATTTGTCCAATTTGGACATTTGGTAGAATTCTAACTCACGAACGAATGAGAAAGACTTGTACGTAATAGTCACATCGAATAAACAATATTATCCAACCACTCTGACGCTTATAAATGATTTTGTTCGCGGCTACGCGGCCTTCGCCTATCGCAATTTTAACTCTACGTTAAATAAGCGAATTCGCTTTTTTCCCGTCTAAGGGATCGAACGTGAATCACCTTTAACATTTTCTCTATGACCGTGTACCTTCCACAAAAAACAAACTACCACTGGTAAAATAATACGTTCATACGTAATACGTAATATAAATAATGACAAAAAAAACAAGGACGGCTATTTTACTTGACGTATTTTCGCTTTCCAGCGTATTAATACAACGATAGGACAAAAAAATTGATCTTTTATTAGATGCCACGCGGAAAATAGTCGTTATAACAATAAGCGACACCCATTTTATCGTAGAATAGCTTATATATCGAACATTCGATATTATATGTTAATAACGAAAGTAACGACATACGTATACACGTCGAGGAGAAATTAGTCTTCACTTTGTAGGATTACCGTCGACAAAGCGATATTTTTCATCGGTTTTAAGGTTTTAAGAACCGTTTACGAGACAACGATTAAAAGTAAATTTAGCGCGGTCGTTACCAACAAACGACACGACGCACCCACAGAAACGAAAGTGACCGTTGCAACGGACTCGAAAATTTCTGCGGTGCTACGCAATCCGGTGGCAAACAAAAATTCTGCGAAAATCGCAAATAGAATTTTTCTACCGTAACAAAAATCTTTGCGCGTTGCCTTAGTGCTTTAATTAACGCAGAATACGAAGCCGCCAACGACTTTCGAAATATCAAAAGTATCTGAATATCGAGAATTTAGTTAAAAATTAACCGCGATAAAAGATAAAAGCTAAGTAAACGAATACGAATTGCCGGTATAACGAAATAATAAACTTGGACGGATTTCAAGTTTCGACAAGTATATAGGTACTGGACTGGGAAAGAATCGGGTAGGAAAACTTGAAAACCGAGACCGAACCCGGCCCGTTAATGCCTGGAAATTCGTCGACGCAGCGAGGGCCATTGAGTTCCTCGATCGTCAACCAACTTCTTTCTTCCAACGAGATATACGTGTGTAAATACACAAATATGTACTGTGAACCGTGGCTCTTTGAGCGACAGGGTTTGACATTTACCGGCTGAACGGTTCGTTGTTCATTACGCTGAAAACGCTACGCCGATTATTCCAGCGTCTTCTCGCGCAAAATGTCACGTTCTTTTCTTTCCACTAGGTTTCTATCGATCAAGTTGCGCGTTAACCGATTCAGACGTAATCGGAATGTAATTCGATCGTAACGTGGCATAGGCATCTTTTTACGGTAAAATTCCAAACAGTTGGAACGACAGGGGATCGTTAGAGACAGGTAGTCGATCTTGAAAAACGTAGGGATATTTTGCGAACCACTGTTCGAAGACGTAGACGTGAAAGACGCGGTAGAACGTCGAAAGGTTTGTACAATTGCCGTTGCGAGATAACTCTGGCTAGATCTTCGATATCCTTTCGGAACTCTCGACGTTCGACCGACTCGAAACTTTCAAAGGTGATTCATTTTATTTCCAGCCGTCCTGAAACTCGAACCAACCGAGGAAAAAATACACGTATTAAAAACACGGTGGCGAAAAACGAAAATCTTTGTGTTAAAAAGCCAACGGTGCGTTTCTTTACCGCGTTTGTTCTCCCGATGTCGAGGAAAAACCGGAGAGCCGTAAAGCGTGAAAATACTCATGCAAGATGCACGAAGGGAAATTTAGAGAGTAAGGACGGTCGGAAAGCTCGGCGCTGCCCGCGCACCTGTTTTCAGCCGTCTCTCGTTAATAAAGTCGAGCCAGTCCTCTTTCCCCTTGTTTTAAGCCTCTTAGCTACCTGTAGGATAGCGGGCTTAATGATTCCACCGAGTCGAATTTCCTGCGGGTGCGACTATATACTTTTACCCCGTGCCGCAAACCAGAGGGAGGTAAATGCGACAACCGGGGGCTGTGAAATCCTTCAAGCCGAGGTTAGTCCACATTTTTCAGCCGTCTTGCATCGGTCGAACGACAAGGGGTTGCCGTTCGATGCTTGCTTCGGCGTATGCACTGCCAAGTATAACCGACGAGCGTAAACTGTACGATCGTAACGTCTTGTCCAGTTACATTTTATCATGGTAGGTCGTAGATTAAATATCTTTTTACGCGAAACGTCCAAGGTAAGGTTAATTACTCGGAGCGTGTAATTCATCCTCGAGAATTATTCAGACACGATCTCCTGATTTCGTTTCGTTTCGTTTCGTTTCAGTCGAAGTTTTCAAACTCGTGATTAATAGGGACGAAACGGGTCCGTTACGCGAAAAAGAGACCGATCGTGGCAAAAGAAGCAAAAAAGGCAAAAGAAGCAATCGTGGCACAACTACAAAGGTAGTACGGTACACAGAACTCAATCCCGAGGAAAGTCGCGGCGCACCCCCGGCCACTCGTGAAATCTCATTTTTCGTTTGTCGAGCTTGCCAGAGGGAGGAAATTGCGGTAAGGGAAATTTCGCGGCGAACCTTTTTCTGACCGACAACCTGCGGATTCCTGCGCTCCTGTTTCCCCTGCGAAACTTTCCGAGTCTAGAAAGTCTTCTTGCCGCTATTCCGTCTATACACAGATACCTACTTATTCGCTAAAGCCTCTACGAGAATCAACTAAGATGTTCGCCGGACTGTAAGTTTAACAATTAACCACTTATTTACCAACTTGTATCGTACGGATTTTTATCGCGTTTAAGAGCTTATTGACTTTTCTGATTTCACCGAATAGAAATTAACGATAGGAAGGAACGACCGAATAGGATTAGGAATTGACAGGATTAACGAGAATTAAGTTGCCACTGGAGTTAAATTCGAGGGAATTTCCAAAACATCCAAAGTAGGAGGAAACAAAATAGAAAACACATCGTTGCGGAACACGTCTCACCGCTTTGGATTTGACTTTATAGCGACTCGTAATAAAATAGTATTTCATAGTAGCAAATATCTTTTATGGCGCATCGTACCAGTCGCAAGATTTATCGGAGGTCGTGAAGAAAAAAAGCGTAAAGCGATAAACGCGAGTCTATAAACTCATTTGATAGTAGTTTGAAAAAATCGCGCGGCCACAACTTTGTAGAAATTTATGGGCAGCAACTTCTCCCGATTATATTACAAAACTTTTTCAAATTGAAATAACGATACGGAATTCGGAAGAATCGGCTCGACCACGATACCGATAGAAGCTACAAATTTTGTACCTTCGAAAAGCTCTCAAGTTATCGTTAATAGATTTTCCTTTTATTTTCTCGATACAAGTACCACCGTATCGTAATCTTAAGACGTGAAACGGTCGCAGACTATGAAAATTTGCTATTAACGAAAATGTTCCAACTATCGTCGGTATTTCTTTCGGTATTTCGTCGGTATCCGTTCTAAGTTTTCAAATTTAACGACAAGTCGAACAAATTCTTGCAAATTTCAAACCTTTTCGAAACCTTTTCTCCACCAATTTAAAGACCGCTGAAACTTAAGACCGTGGTACCGTTGTGTGCTCAAATTAATCGAAGAGCGACATTTTTCAAAGTTCCAGCGAATGTTCAGGAAACTTAGTTAGCTGCAAAGCAGAAGAAACGCAATGTGCAAGAAGAAGAAGAAGAAGAAAAAGGAAAGGAAAGAAGTCATAAAAGGGAAGGAAGTGGCGTCTTTACGCGGTATCGACCCTCGCGAGGATCCTCAAAAAGTTTCGAAACGGGGACTGCCATTCGGAATTTCACCGAACGAGATCCGCACGCCTAACTTTTCCCTCGCGAGCACGTCACCAACGAAAAAGGCAAGATTTATTTCTTAGACTCGTGCCCGGAATACCAGGTGAAAAATTGCGCCAGATAAGACGCGCGGCCAAACTTATACCGAATATCGCTTAGTGCTCGAAACGATCCGTGCTCGTGTTCTGTGCGCGATAAAATGTCCGTAAACGCCGTACACCTCTTTGTTGCGCAAATTTATCCGGAATAGGAAACATTCGAGTCTATTTAAGAACTCGTTGGAAGAAAAATTTTAATACGGTAGCGCCTCGTTGTTGGAAATTACTCTTGAAAAAATAGTTGGAAAGTTTTCAAGAAAGAATACGATACCTACCGCGAGAGTGGTCAAAGAAAATTCCTAAGTCGCTCAAGTTGCCCAAGCTATTGCAGGAATGCTATCCCGATGATCAAACGGTAATCACGATCGTTAAAAGCTAAAAATATAACAAACGATCGTCGTTTGTACATTGAAAAATAAATCGGTTGAAAGGAATTCTTAAGAGGGAGGTCTAAAGATATTTAAATAGAACTCGATTAGACGGACGATCTTCGCTTTTAAAAAGGAGATAAACGAAGCTGGAAAACAGACTGACGAGGTTCGGGCGCGAGACCTTTCTCTCGTTCGGCGTTTTTCCATTTCGATAGATACGTTGCACGCCGATCTAACCTTCGCGTTTCGATAATTCTCAACAGGGAAGACATCGCCCCGAATTCAGATTCTCGAGGAAATAGCGACGAATCATTTTCACGTGGTTTGGAAACCCTCTTTAAATTTGCTCGCACGACGAACGTTTCGTCGATCGAACAAGTCCGACTTTCTCGAGAACAACGATCTCCAAACGACGAGGAACGAATAGTCGAAAGTTTGGCGACGCGTTCCTTCGCGATCGAAGCGGTAGCAACTCCTTGTTGAGAATCTTACATCGCCGGAGAACGTCGTCATTGTGGCGGAAAGTTCTCAGAGATATTGGTTTCTTGGAAGGATTTATTCGTTGGTCGAAATGAAAGCGACAAATTTTCCAGCCAGTTCGATGCTCGATCCTCGCTTTTGTCATTTTTTCTCGCTGAAACTGACGACCTCTTATGGGAGAAAGGCCCACGAGCAGCTGGCCTCGACGTTTCGTTAATTGAATCGTGAAATAACGCGTTACGCTCGTGCCGTCTCGACCAGTGGAAACAATCGTCCGGCCCGTGAAACCGCGACAGTGCTCTTCCACGTGATCTTTAGGTTCCAGTCTTTATCGGACCTCCCCTTTCTGGTCAGATCGTCCACGTACAACGTCGAAGTTTTTTAAAGCCAGCAGCAAGTTCCGGCAAGATCGACGCTGAACGTTACGTTTCTTCTTTCTTTTTGCGAAAGCGTCGCAAGTGTTTTGGGAAAAATTCGAGAAAAATTTGGGAGAAACGTTGGCTCGTTAGTTGTACGAGATATTCGTGATAATACTAAATTAACAGCTTTGTGCTTTCTTCGTTCCTTTCTTCGCACATCGTTAATAAAGGAACTGAAAGACAGATTGAAACGGTCAGAGGGCAGAATGTCTGGAACTTTCAAATTCTTAGGAGTACGTTATCTCGAAGAATCTTCGAAGAAATTAGAGTCTCGGAAGAAAGATTTGCCTCGATATAATCGCAATTAGTCTTGCTAATGGTTCTCCGGAAGATTTAAAAGGTGTACAACGAAACGGTCGTCGAGCGGTCAAGTCAGTTCGAAACAGGCCGTCGGAGGGAACGAGTTCATTAACGCGTCGAAGATCCAGGAATTCCCGTAAAATCGAACCGTTTCGGGACTTTATCTTCGAGAATATACTTATCCCGAACGGCGTGTCCGTAACGAGCAAAGACGAGAGGCGATTCGCCAGCGTCGATCGATCGTGCTGCTCGTAAATCGCAAACAGCGTTCTGCGATAAATAGCCCGCGGTAATTCCAAAGGAGGAAAGAACGACATCTGTGGAAGCCGGGTGAAAGCGAAAAAACCGAAACATCACCGTTGCGTCAATGCGAAATATCGGTGCCAAAAGCAATTCGGACAAGTATTACAGCATAGACAATGAAAAACCTAGTTTATCGTTTGAGATTTTCAAAATGAATCAAGAGCTGTGGCGCGGAAACACGCAGAAAATAAAATCGATCCGTGTACGGCTTTCTACTGTGTCGTACGTATATAGGAAATTGTCGATCGATTTATTCGGCACCTTTTTCATGCTGTTCGCTGCGAAGAAGCGATCGAACGTCGTAGAACAAAGAGATGCAGTGAGATCCGATCATCGTCTCTAATCCGTTGCAAACGCGTCGTTCCACAGCTAGCCATTTGCACTAACATTCACAAACGACAAAATTGCACGTCCTTCGGAGGATGACTCGTTCGCTAAATGTTCACCGGATAACTCAGCCAGCACGACTTTGTCTTATTGGCGTCTAACGAGGTTGCGCTCGTTGTCGAAGGGTAGAGAGGCACAAGCTCGCGTAATTTGTGCCGGAGGAAGTTGCCGGGGCCCCGGTAATGCGAGTTCAACAGGATCCTAAGTTAATTTCGACCGTTCTACGGAGAAGGGTCAAAGATGCGGTTTACGACGGGAAGCTATGATTTGTTTGGCAGCGTGCCAGGGGAAACGATGTTATCGCATTGGAAGAAGATAAAAGGGTAGCAGGGACCAGGTAGGAAGGTTGGCGGTCGAAAGAGACAGGTTGGAAAAACGAACCAGCTCCGCTTGCGATCGATGTAAGCTCGATGGTTTTTCAGCATCTACCATACTGTTTCGTTTTGTCCGACGAACGGAGCTCGAACAATTTTTAAATATCTTTTTCTTCGATAAAAAGCTTGTAAGATCGCTCGTTGGCAAAGAGGTTACACGAATAATTACTCGAACGAATAACGAGTTGTTACAAGCCACGCAGTTCAGAATTTATTTAAGGGTAATCTCGGCACAGCTGAGAAACGAAGATCGAAAGGGGTCGCCTTGCGAGATCGATTCAACGCAACGGAAAGCGAAACTTCACGATATCGACAATTTTTTCGACTACGTATCTTCGATCGATCGATACGATGCGTCCGACATCGACATCGACTTACTTCGAGAACGACAGAGACAACCGCGAAAGCCACGATGCCTCTTTGGCCGCTAGCGTTTTGTTTGCGAGTTATTACATCGCATAGGAAACCGATAACGACGTTCTCGCTGAAAAATTCAGATATCGGCCGGCAAATTCGGCAAATGAAAGCAGAAGTTCCGGGAGCATCGACGCGCGACTCGCAGGCAAACGGAATCGAGAGAATCTCGTTCGTTTATAAATTTAGGCTGCCGCTCGCGAGCACCCGGAAACGTTAGAGCTTGTCGCGTCGTTAGGTCCTCGTCGAGCTAAAGGTGGGACGATACCGAAATTCCTGCAGCGAGTTCGCGCGAGTCTCGGAACGAAGAAGCAGGCTATACAGAACAAGGGGAAAAGGGGAGAACGTTGTCTCGCAAAATGAAATTTTAACGACGATCTTGTCTACGGAGGCGACTGTACAGTGGCTGCAAGAACGTTTTACGGGACTACGTGCTAAAGCTCGACCGATCGATAATTTGCCCACAAACGTTTACGTTCATTCGTTTCACCTATACATATCGTTCACCGAGTACTCAATTTTTCATGCTTTAATTTATTACCGATATGTAAATATTTTAATCCGGCAGAAAATATCGTAACGTATTTTCTCGTGTCGTGGATACCGACAGAAACGTTCGCAGCGAGAAAGTCGATCGAAGCTTGCTGTAAAATTCGCAACGGAGAACGGCTTTAACCACCGGTGGCATCTCGAGGGGGCATCGGTTTAGAAACTCGACGAACGTTTTCCAAATTTTCGACAGCGATCGCGCGTTGTCAGGCAATCGATTAAAGTTTCCGATGGTGATCGTAAGCGACGCGACGAAACTCACGAAATCTCGGTCTGCTGGCGAACTCTTCACGCGCAAAGCTAGCGTTCTCGACCGTGCTATAAAAATGGCAAACTTTGCGCTCCGTATCGGATACGATTGTCCGAAATTTAGCAAAATTATTTAAGACGAATCGCAAGTTGTCGACTTTGTCAACTTTGTTCGTCGTTAAAATTTATTTCGCACGAAACATCGTCTAACGATAGGAGATATCTTTAAAGAGCGATATGTCGCGAAACAAAAATACTCGTTATATCTCGCGGCAATTTTCACGTGACGTTCGCTCGACAACACCTTAACCGGCATACGAGGATGAAATCGATAGTTCTATTAAATTGGCATCGAATCGATACAAGAACCAGATACTTGGCTACTAAATAATTCGTCAATCGTATCATCGAATAAAAATTCTATCGTCGTCGCACGCGTTTCCACGCACATTGTTGTAAAATTCCTTTTTTAATTCAACCGCGCATACTTGAACCATTACGGCGCACTACGCATTACGGCATTACGACAACCGAGTGGGCTTAATTGGCGCGACGAACGCGCGAAAAGCATAGCCAGAGACAAGAATGAAACGCAGGTTCTACGCGTTTCAGCGACAAACGCACGACTCCCACGTGGTTAACTCGTGACAAGAGACGATCTCGATGAGATTTATATTTGGCTAATTCTCGCTCGACGGATCGGCAATTTGTCCGTCGTTAGAAATAAAGTTCGCGAGAAGCCAAATAGATCGAGCGCTTCCTACTTCTTCTGTTTCAGGCTGCACGGTGGACCTAATTACCGACCAATGCTCGTCGTGACACTACCGGAAATTAATAAATATCCGGCCGGAAATTCGGCGCGGAACATCTGTTTCACGAATCTCGGTTACGCCAGAGATTCCGTTGATATCGACGAACACGGGAGACGTTAGCGAGTTTTACTCGCTTCTCGATGCAATAGCGAAGCGAAGTTGACGTAATTTTATGGTTTTCAGCAAGGTCTGTCGTCATTTCCTTTGTTATCGTCCAAGCGCGTTTCGAGAAACAGAGGGTTCGTTAAACGCAATTTAAATTTAAAAACTTTCGATATTGGTTCGATCAAGTCCAAGTATAGTTTACGCGTGATAATTGATTAACGTAACGACGATACGACGCGATATTTTTCAATAACAATCGCAAATTAAGATACATCGACGTTAGAATGATCAACGCTGTCATTCATCACCCATACGGCAGTACGTATTATGCGATTATCATAAATTCCCTAATTGCGAAGCTAACCTGCGATTAACGACACGCTTTGAATCACGATTGATCGTTATTGCGATAGCTTCGTTCGTCGATAATTTGAAAACATAATTCAACTATTCTGTACAGGGAAACAAGATTAACGTTTAAAGTCGTTGGAAACACCCTTCGAAGAGGTTAATGCCGGCAGTAACAAGCAATCGATGGGCTTTAATCGATCTACCTATCAAAATTATCGCTTCGCGATATTAATAATTATTTCGCGATTGAAAATAATCCCTTCGCGGGAAACTTTTCTTATTCGAACTACGTAAAATTATCAACGGCGAATCATGCCAGCTACATCCTTATTTATCGAGTTAAAACGTATTTATAACTTATAACAAGATTGCACTGTATTTCGAATTCCGTTACGCTACGTCGACAAAAATTTAAAAATTTCCACGCCTGAATAACTACACGAGAAAAAATCATTTCTCGATAAAAAGTTATTTCTAATAATCTTTACCTTCTAGAAGTGAAAAACTTGCGATAAATCGCAAGATACCATGTTTTAACGACCTATACTTCTACGGCTCAGAAATTCTATAAACTTGGAAAATAAACGGCGAAATATTGGGATAAAAGAAGACGATGGTTCGCTGGATGCGTTCAACAACTCCAGCGTCTTCGTCACTCGACGAACTTCCACCGTTTCCTCCTTGTATCGTAGAAAATAGTAGTAGTAGTAGAATAGTAAATTTGCTTCTCTTTCTATTATGCCTGTCGCTGCTTGTAAGGCGTTCACGAGGGTCAACGTATTTCGTGTCAATTACAGTTCAGTTATTTTTATCTAGACAAACAACAGGTTGGACGCAGTTTCTTCTCTTTCGCTTGGCTCTTTATACGCCGTTTAAATCACTCGTATCGTATGAAAAACCTTCTTACGTGAAACTCACCGTCCGCTTCGCTTTCACCATTTTCGTTATGACAGAATTAAGTACGATCGGTACGTCGCTTTTACGCAAAAAGGAAACAAATTAAAAGCAGATACGTGGAAACTTCAAACTGTACGTAAAGCGGTAACGGTGGAAACGGAGCAGTGTTGCGATCAAACCCACGTTAATCGATTAATCGGGAAAGCGTATTGGCAAACTTCCAATGCCTCGATACGAGAGCGATCTCGTGCTCTCTATCGTGCGCGTTCTCTGCATGCTCCCCGATGATTTCGCTTCCGTTCGCCAGAGATCTGGCTTCTGTTTAACGAGCCAGCGGGCTCGTTCCGAGGAACAGATGGGGTTTGTTCACAGAGCTAAATATTCGAGAGGCAACGCATCGGCGTAAGAGAGGTACGCGAAAGCACCGGGAGCAAGGGAAACACCGGAAGCGCTCGGTCAAGGTAAGACGTTGCCTCTCTGCGTGCCCGTGCACATTGCACGTTCGTACTGAAACGCGCTTTTATCCGTTCCCGCTTCGACCTTTTCCTTCTCCAATTCTCCGATGAATCGCGTTTCGCTACGTTTTACCATATCCTCGCTTTCGTTTCGATTCACGACGAGTTTGAATCGGTACGCGCGCGGTAAACTTCACGAGTCGTTCGAGTCACGAGAAACCTCGATCGAATCGATCTACCTTCGTTTCTTCCCTTACTCATTCATTTACTTGCCATCGATATGAGATCTTTTCGAAGAAAATTTCGCCGATAACGTCGAAGAAAAGGAAATTTCGTTCGACAGTCGTTGCATCTATGCACCGCGTAATAACCACGATATTTATCAGTCTGACAGGACAGTTAAGTCGTTGTCAGGCTTGGACGATCGCCTACATACCGTTAGAGTCGCAGTAATTTCATGCTAAACGCCTAACTTATGGTTACCGTCGACTGTAAGCAACGAAATATCACGCGGCAAGAAATTTATTTCACGATACCTTGTATCGATTCGTTGCTTCGACACGATATTTACATTTTATTCGCGTATCGAAGAGTCCGTATAATATTTATACGCTACGTTGCCGAGTTTTCTACCTATTTAGAAGTAGATACAGTAATCGTTGGAGACTCGTAGAATTTCAGGAGTGAACGACAAAGCTTTAGAACGTAATCGTGTCTCTTGTTTCACGGAATAAACCTTCGGAGACGTGGATCGAAGCGAAAAGACCTTAAGCGAGTTATCTCGTTCGGTGGAGAGTACCCATTGTCCGATGCGCAACCTTAATCGATTCTAAATTGCCGTACAAGTTCTACTTAGTTACATGGGAGAGTACGTGCGTGGGATATTCGTTTTTCTGCGTTCCCGGATCTCACGGCATTACGTAAATTACCGCACGGTTCCGTTTAACTTGACCATGTTGGCGACACGCGGCGTTTAAATCTTTTCTCACAGAAAACGCAATTTGTAACTTGCTTTACCAGCTTGTATTTTCTTGCGTTTCAACCGGTAATACGACGTCGCAGCTATTTACTCGAGACACGCGTAATTAGCTTCTCAGCTTGTAACATCGAATTACGCACTTGCTACAAATCGTGTCTACGCCAACGGATAATAGAATCTTTGCGGTTGTAAGAACACTCGTAAGACGGAATAAGAGGATAAAGAGACAAATAAGCGATTATCCTATAAATTTAATTAATTCGACAAAACCACATTCTAGGATATATGCGACAATCGTTATTCGGTACAGCGAATCAAAGATGGGAAAAGCAAACACACTCGAACATCTGTATCGCTTTTCAACCGCTATTGCGAAATTGCTCCACCCATCGCGCGGCCGTTGTTTCCTCAGTTCTTCAGTTTCATTCGCAAAACACACGTCCGTCCATGCTTCCGCGTCGCTCTAAAAGACCATCTTCCAACTACCCTCCTCCGGCAACTCCGTTCCAGATCCATTCACGAATCGATGAGCACGATGTTCAATTTGTGCTTTCGCTTCGGATTCCTATGAATCTCGATGATTTCCACTGGATGATGCGTTTTTCGTTTGTGATGAACGATGTAAACGGTGCTTCGCGGGTCGGGGGCTGCTACGACGGTTGCACGTTCGGCGGTCCAAAAGCAGAGGATCAGCAGCGCGATCACGCTCAACCAAAACGTGCCACGACGCGTGTTATACCGCATGTTACGACCATATATACGACGATATATACGACGTCGGGCTTTTATAAGTTGCCGCTTTATCGAAATTCGCGGCAAACGTGACGAATCGCGTTGTAAACTCGTCGAGTCGTAAATTCGTTAAGTATCCGTCGAATGATAACTTTTAGCGAAACAATGGTTCCCGCTAGTCGAGTAGAGAAATATAGTATACGATAATACGACTGTTCAGATCGAATTATACGAAAACGAGAAAGAAGTAGCAGATATAGAGAATATAGACGACGCGATCCAGCGAAGAGATCGGTACCAACTACGCGGATGCGATCAATTATCATTGTCGTTTGATTTCCAGAAGCGGCAGGTTCGTCCGTAGCCGATATATCGCGATCAATTGCATTCCCTTTTGCAGTCGCGTCTTCGCTTCCGGTTCCTTCGTTCCTCGTTCGTTCCACGTTCGTTGATCGATTAAACTAGATAAGAAAACTAGATGTTCTAGGTTGCTTGGATCGATTCCTCGTACACATATTTTACGAGTCATACGTGCCATATTTTTCATATTTCTTTTGTTTTTTTGTGTGTTTTTTCTATTTTCGTTACGACGCAAAACTTACGCTACAAAGTTATTCGCATTTCACCAAAGAAAGGAGTAAAATACCGACGCAACGTACCATGTCGATCGCAACACGCTCGATACACGAGTGACGTATAGATCGATAAGATCGAAGGTTAGTCGTGGTCGCAGTGAGGTGCTCTAGTAAGGACTCGGAAAGTTCTTAGCGTCTATTTAATATCGCCTAGACGTCGCTACTCTCGTTATTTTACGAGAATAAACTATACCGCGAAAATTCTTGTTGTTAGTTTCGCCCATGAAACGGTGTTCCATACTAATTACAATTATCCACTTTCCTCCGTTCTGACGTAACAAAATATCAATACGGAGCACGAGGATGAAATTGAAATACGTTCGAACGAGTTACGGGTATTACGATAAAGCAAGGTGAGGCGTATCTCGATGAACTTGGACCGCAGACTGATATAACGTGGCAGCAACGTTAGCTGAACTCGAGCCAAGTCGACGAGTAATCTCGTTGTAAACGAAAGTCCAGCTGTACGGAGGAAATTTAATCAAACTCGGACGCTGCGAACTCCGTGCAGTTCCATCTTCGACTAACGGGCAGCTACGCTCCATCGCTTGGAGGTATCTTCTGCCTAACGTGGCGCTGCAATCCGTTGTTGACTCAGGATAATGGACACTGTGTTACGGCGACGCAACCATGAGATGGTAATTTTGAATCATGGCCTGCTCTTTTATTTACAGATACAAAGATACGAGAAATACAAGTAGATATCGATGCTCGAGATCGATAACGTCGACTAGTATTAGACGTAAGAAAGGAAAAATACGTAGCTTCCGTTAGAATAACGAGTGCCGAAAGCGATTTGACATCGCGTTCTACTTCCTATCTGCACGGAAAGCCCTGTCCGATTTCATCGAAACGCCCTAAATAAACCGCTCTACGCGATCGGACTAGAAGCTGCGTCGACAACCGGATAAAAGAACAAACATAAAAATGGAAGATAAAAGGGAAAAAAGAAATTGATGACCGGGTCGCGTGACTGGTAGACCAGAGTAAAACCCAGCAGCGTCTGTTCGCACAAAGAGGATACTCCCGATTATCGCGTCCCGGGTAATATTTCGCTGGCTATAGAGGAAGTTTTATCGCGACGTCCGCTCCTCGTTCGTCCCGGGGATCGCGACGGGGCTGATGCGTCAATTAAAAAACGACAGCGTGCGATTTGAAACACCTAACTACGATTTGTCGCAGCTTCGATCGATAGGGCGAAGATACGCGCGAAAAGAATTACCCTCCGCTGTTCCATTTGCGAAACGCAATAAGGCCGTATGCGCGATCGTACCGCTGAAAGGATAACGCCTTCGGATATCTGTGTCCTTCCGAGGTCTATTTTTGGCGGCACGTGAAACTTGCGTATCGCGTCGTTACGGTATACGAAACTCGAAGCGATTCAAATTCTTCCATCTTCGACGCTTCGTCGAATTCGTGAAAAAATAAGATACGTTATCGACGAACGTACGCATCTTCGCGCCGTCACGGTGTGCACTTCGAAGCATCGCGTAAAAAGGAAAAAACGAGACGGACGACGCCGCGACCCGACCCAAGCCGATCCCTGACGAACGGCAGACAACTGGAACAATGGAACGATCGACGCGACAGGACGGAGAAAATTGAGTGGCCAGGGGAGAATTGGAAACGAGATCGGATCGTGCTTCTATTTAAGAGAGCTTCCAGACACCGATAACGATCGAGTCTCGTACATTCGCTATCTTCGCAGGAAAACCGATTTGCCCGTCATTCGATTCAATTAAGGCGACCCAATCGAGAAAAACACATTACACGAGTACGCGTCCCAAATACAAATTCTTATTATTTCGTTGATCATTTTGGAATTATTTTAAAAGAGATATAAGATGGAGCAAGAACTATCGAAACTTGGCGTCCTTGTTACGACATACGATGCAGAGTGTAGAGGCAAGCGAACAATAGCGAGATAAGATATGTATTTACGCTTGCCTCGAGTCTGCGTACTAAAAGAAAAAACCACCGTTTCCGACAACCTATATTACTACCAAGTTACTAAGCGAGTCAACGATAAATGTAACATAAAGTTTATTCGTTTGGCCAGTAGTTTGAAATTCTACGTAAACGAAAGTATAACTGGAACGAAAGGATTTTAAAGGATAATTCGGATCGAGAATAAAATCAAAAGGACGAAAGGGAAGGGAATAGAGAGAACCGCAAAACTGTCGAGCATACGGCAAAGGAAGAAAGGAAGAATCTTTTTCCCCGACCCAGCAAATTCTTTCGTCCGTCGTAAGATAAAAAATCGCACGGCTCCCGAGGATACGCGAAAAGCAGCATTTTCCGGGCTTCCTTCGGCCATTCGCGAAATATAAACCGCCGATGAATAGTAACGAGGTTCAGAGAACTGCGACGGAAGAGAAAAGGATTTCCAATCTCTTTGCCAAACGCGAAACGACGTCTCTGAAAATCCTGCCAACTGCTCGTAAACTAGAAAATAATGTTCCTCGGTCGGTAAAAGGACCTGCGAACGAATGCCGAGAACAGTGACGGCGTTATATAGGACAACGATCGTCGATCGATGTTCGTTTTTTCTCGAAACGTTAAAATTCGTGGGTTCGGCTTCTGCGCGATGATCGAAGAAACCGTCTGAAGAAGGTCACGTAGAAGGATCGTACGGACGATAAGTCGCTTTTGCGACTCGATAACGCAGATAAATTAAACGATGATAAAAAAATTTTAGCAGACGCACGATCTTTGAATCGTAACGTAACGAAGGCTACGGTCTAGAGATAAAAGGACACGGTGCGAGACACCGTATAGCCGCGTGACCGATCGCGAACGCTTCGAAACTCGTAGGATTTCCAGCTTTGTAAATTCTGCTTCGAAAAAGGCCGTCTCGAATCGATCCAAGGCCGATCTATCGCGGGTCGTCGGACGATCGTAGAATCTGCGATTCCATGTACACGCCTCTCGAATGAAATCGGCTCGTATCGACCCCGAATTTCATTCGGACGACATTCGGATCATAGATTTTCTATCCTTTGAGTCGGCCGTTCGGTATGAAATTTCAAATCCGCAGTACAGAGACAAAGATTTAGAGACAAGGATCGCAAGTCCAAAGCGAGTACGAACTTGAGATTTCGTGACTAGACTCGCAGATATGACGGATTCAGATTCTACGCTTTGGGGTCGTGGACTCGCGAGGTCTCGCGAACTTGACGCGATGCAGCGGGCAATTCGTAAGCAGAAATCATGAAATTAGGAATTCCACGACACGAGATAGACCGCACAGCTTCAGGGCCTTCGCGCGGTCCCTCGCAGTTTCAAGAATTCTAGCTGTTGCGCTTCTACGTATATACGTATATATCTACATTACGCGGATAAAATACCGTTTAATCGCATTTTAGTTTAGTTTCGTTTTAGCTTACCTAGGCTTAGCTAGGACACCTTACCTTTACCATAACTTTATCCTAACCTCGCGAAAATCCTTCGCCCAACGTTCTCTTTCTCGCGCGCAACTTAGGGAAGACGCGGCTAAATCGATAAGCAAAATAAACAACGAACAACAGCAGCAATTTCGCTGTCTTAGCGACGCAGCGACGTCTTCTTTTATCCTCTCTATCGGATATTCTGTCTCGTGGCAGGTGTCGAGTCGATTAATCCTCTGATCGTTCGAGACGATACTCGTCCCGATATTTCCTTCCTTGGAACGTCAAGCGACAAAACGATCTATGAAAGATCCACGAATCTACCGATGCGAAGCAAATCGTTCTAAAAATACGACAAAAAATGAGAACAACGAAATTTCAACCGTTCGTTTGCCGAAACTCTCGATAATTGCGTGTAAATATCGACTCGTTAGCTACTTTTATCGGCGCATATGCGCATCATTTCGCTCTATACTAGTACCGCCGCCATCGCCTCGTCGGCGCTTCCGTTCCCCAGGCAAATAACATTACTCGACTATTATCGCTCGCGACAAGCAAATTAAGTAGCGAAATCGAATAAATCGAGAGCCGAGCAAATAGTTCTTTCGTGGAATTACGTCGATCGTGAAATTTACGACGTGGTAAATACCCGCTTGAGTCGCACGTTTCTACAATTTTGTTTAAAATTTCTTTCATACGATGTTCCGTGGTGCGCAGTTTCGTTCTGTCGGATTACCGCATTTACACCGTGGTCCTCTTTCACGATCTAACGATTTTCTAATTTCATAAACCTTTCGCGTTGCTGGAAACACGCGTAACAAAATACTCATCTTTGTAAAAATAACGAGAGTCCGTCTATACATAATCCCGGAGATCTGTAACGTCAGAAAAACCGTCGATACGAGGATACACTCCGTTCGTTATTATTGTTCGCGTATTAACGCGCGCAATTTGTTCCATATTTCGTTGCGATCCGCCTCGTTTCATATCGTTTTTATAGAAAAGTAAAACTCCGTTTTTCAAGAGGCGTAACACGCCAATTCGTATTCAGTAACATTTTGCGCGGCGACACGCGATACTTTTCGAGAGCGAACGGTTCGACGAAACTGGGACGAATCGGTGGCGGAATATCAAACGTTTATGGCGCGAGATTAAACGAAAATATCGAAGCGAGAGAAGGCTGGAGGATAGGTAATTACGACGAACGACAGGGTCGTTAAAGCGGAATTATCGTCCGACCTTGGCTCGGAAACCTGCAACGATGTCGAGAAAAATGCCGCGTATACGTGCTTGTTTTCATGCACATGGTTTCATTGAAACTACTCGAGCATTTTCATCCTCCCGCCGCTAAAAATAACTACGTATAATCGAGCGTTGTTAATGGTAGCCTGTTCGCTAACTACTAATGCTCAACGAAATTCTGCTGACGGTTGCTCGTTCGACCTCGTCAAAAGTCGAATACCTTTTGTATCTTGCCGATTTAACGATCGGCAAATGCAAGACGATATTTTTTAACGTTTGGGCAATCGTTTTATCAATTTGGGGAAAAATCTTGCGTATTTTGCCCGATCACAACGTCCACCGAGACTCTTGGACGCCTGTCGGAGAGAATCAAGCTGCTGTAATTTCGAGGGAACGGGCTAGGTCGTGGTATTCACGACCGCCGCACCGCGCCGCGCCGCGCCGCGACCTCGAAATTCCCAGATGCGATGAAATTAGGCGGCGCGGCGTTGGAATTTCTCTGCGGCCTCTCGCGCAACCGCTACATTCACCAGCGTAAACAGCCTCGATCGGGCAACGGCCATTCGCGCGCATTTCGTTTCGTTTGGTCTCGTTCGGTTTCGTTTCGCCTAGTCTTGGCAGGCTCGCGTTGGCTAGGTCGGTCGCTCGGATATTAATCTCTTTCCGAGCTTCCTTTGATGTTTTCCAACGTCCGGAGAACCAATCCGATTTGTCCGGCCGTTCTCGGCTTAGATAATTAAACGGTTGCCATTTTCCGTCACCACGGATCAGCCTTTCCAGCGGACTCCGATTCCTCGAGCTTGTTTTCCCAGCGCCAATCGAAATCACCGTTCTTCGTAACACGCGTCGATTTATCCCTTAAGTGCTCGCTCGTTAAATTTTCCTCGCTAAAGTCGTATCAATAGCAATTTCGTGGAAACGGAGTTTCTTCTACTTTTGTATTTATGACACGAAACGAAACTTTAGCTACGTAATACACGAGAGGCAGACCTTAAGAGGTTAACGGATGATTTATTGCACGTTCATCTGGTGTCGTTAAGTCACTCTATGCATAATAAACGAAAGACAATTACTACGGCACGCATACCCCTGCATACTGATAACCTTTATCATCTTCGCCAATTTCCCAAGTTTCTTGTCCCAAGTATATATCGATGCGAGAAGGATTCGATTCGCTTCAAAAATACGATACAACGAACCTCTGAATGTTCGTTTATGCGGAATTACGTCAGACATAAAGGACGCCTGTCCATCCTTGTTTAGAAAATTACGCGCACGGCGTTTCCAACTATGGTTACTCGATCGAAACGCAATCGCAACGATCATTGCCATCTCGTCGTGACTTAAAATCCTTAAGAAACAGCGAGTTAAACGATAAGAGACTAAAAAGCGTCGACGAGTCGACAAGACGGAGCGGTTGCCGTTACTTTTAGAATTCTGCGAGTCCAAGGAAAATTTCCCCCAATGAAACACGCGAGATACGGATGGAGGCACCGGCAGACGGCAAAGAATATTCCAAAAGAGCAGGTACTTTGGAAACGCGAAGGTCACCTTCACTTTTTTAAACCAGATTAGACGACTCTCTGTCTGCAGGTAGGAGTTTCGTCGCGTTTCCACGAAGGTAAGGTCAGGAATGTACGTTAACGAGGAAACCGCGTAATCTTTTATACACGAATGTCTGTGACACTTTGTCATATAGCGAAGTTCACACGATCCTCTGTTTTACCGTTTTAGTAAGTAGCTCTTTTCCACGTATTTACGATGTCCGTCTGCTATAATCTCATCGCGTCGAAGAATATCGTAACGGAGAACGGCAACGTGTGCTATCGCCATCAAATATTTACCTTTTCTTTCGTACCTATTTTCTTCGTCGCAACGCTGGACTTGTTGGTTACAAGGGTAGGTTACGGATCGTACGACAAAGTCTCCACCGCCAACTCCGTCAAGTATGTCACGTTCGAGTAACCTGATCCAAGCGATAAGTTTGGTAATGGTCGCGATCGCGGCAATTTTCTGGCATATCCTCGCACGGATCGATCAGCCTCTTGACCCGTGAATCTTAAGTAGCGTGATTTACGCGACCTTTGCGGTATGTCCCGCGGTCTAGCTCCAGAAATGTTTAAAAGAAGAAGTATGCAGCTGCGGCTAACGAGACTCGTCCAGGGAACGCGAAAGTTTCCGCATTAGCCGGAACTGCGAAAGGAAAACGGGCAAATTACCTAAATCCCACCAGACTGCGGGTGGTCCGGTAAAAAGGAGCAACCAAACGTACTTCAGCCATAATCTCTCTCTCTCTCTCTCTCTCTCTCTCTGTCGTTTGGGCCTGTCCTCTCTATGTTCACAGATGCAGATATTCGTTTAAACGTTCCGACAGACCTCGCGTTCCAAAATCTAATTTTTATGTCAAAGACGTTTAAAAGTTTCTGATCGAATCGATTCACGAATAAAGATCATGTCCGGATTAATTATAGTCGGCCAAGTTGGAATATCGTTCGCACGATAATTACCCCTTTCGAGACTAACGCGACAACGATTTCGAGTTTCTAACTCGTCGTGTTTACTCAAATTCGAGTAACTCGACTAATCGGAACAGAGCTGTATACCTGTGCCTGCGTTTGAATATTTTTTGTTCACACGGTCCGATCTCGGTCGTCGTAATAAGAAATCTCTGGTGAATAATTTCATCGGCGCTGCAGCGACAAAGAAACGAAGCGACGGCATTGAATTAACGACTGACGCGACATCGCGCGAAAAAGGGCGAAGGAAAGGCAGGCGATTTTCCTCCGCGCTGTAAAGAGATAAAGAAAAATCGTTCCAGTTTCCTCGATTCGTCCGGTTTTGAAATAACGCCGCGACCCTGAGTTCCCTTTCATGAAAGAAACACACGTACCGTATTCGTTCTCCGGCTATATCTCCGCTTCGTCTACCATTCACTTTATTCTTTCTTTTTTTATCTTTGCATTTTTCACCCTTTTTTTAGCCCCAATTTCGGCTCGCAGCTTGCTTCCAGCCAAAGGACGTTTGAAAAGCGACGCTCGCGAATCGCGCAAATGTCAGGAGGCACACGGTTCTACGTATTAATTTCCGCTGTTGGAATTCCGCCGTGCCGCGGAACGATCATCGTTACACCCCAAAAACTCTTTTTACTCCGCCAGAGATTTTCGACACAGCGCTTGTTTAAAGGAGTTATCGTTACATACACGATCTTCCCACTCAATCGCGATCACCACGTTTGCCCACTAGTTAACTTTCTTCTCGTTGTTCTTCCTGGTCGGAGCTTCTCCGTAATGCTCGACGATTACTCTGAAATTTAAGTTCGGCCAATATCGTAACGCGTTAGAAATCATCATAAATTTGTTTCAAAGCGAAACTCTTTTTTTTACAAGATCAGACAAAGAACGTTCTGCTAGATCAGTATCGCGATCAACCGAACCGTAAAATATACCAATAAGTGAAAATTTCGAATTTTTGCGTAAACAAAGAAACACGAGTGGAATGTCGTTTTATACGAAAAACGAAAAGTTGGAAAGAACGTAATGGAAATAAATGCAAGGAAGAAGCGGCGTATGACGCGAAATTTCGTATCAAAGAAGGCAAATTTTCAAGATAATGCATCTGCTAGGAGTTATGAATGATTCAGCGTATCGCGCGTAACGGAGGGATATTCGATTCTTATGGAAAAGGAACAAAACCATTCATTGATATTCGAAACGTTATTTCCTTGCAGATGTATCGGTTTCTGTATTCCACGAGCGTTGTTTTAAACAGATTTTCAAGCAAAGTTCGACGCTCCTCGAGTTCCATCGAATATTTCGAAAAACGAATCGATAGATATCAGCGAAACTTTTTTAAAACGATATCTGTCTTTACTCGTCGCCGTACGAAGATGCAAATTTCGCTGCGCGTATTACATTATCGATTACTCGCTCGAAGTTGGACGAACGTTTACTCGAGCGTCGGGGAAACGAACGTTTCGTCCGAAACATCGTGTCAAGCATCGCCTTAACCTTTTACAGGAAGCGTAACGCTAAATATAGACAGGCTAATATCGGTACAAAACGCGTAACACGACGAAAAGTTCGCCTACTTTCGACGCTCCGGTTAAAATTTCGATCGATTAGCCAAATCTGATATCGTTGGTCCAACGTCCCTTGTAAATTTCAATTATCGAATTATCCGACAGAAGAATAGAGAATCTATTCTACGCGTGTAAAACTATTGGCTCCTTTGTATTTTCGCTTAATTAATAATAATAATTGCCGTCGTAGGTACATAGATTTCGTCGGTGTCGTAAATTATAGCAAACTCTTGTACGCTTCGCACCACGCCCATCGACGACGAACGAAACACGCGTTCTATGATAAACGCCCAAGTAACCGCAGTCGTTAATCAATTCCCTGCAATTAAATTCCACTTTCCTTCAATCAGCTGTGCGCACGATTGCCCCTTTTAATTATACCGGCAAACGGCTGCATACCGGGAAACCGATTAAATCGACGGAGAAGATGCGATATACCGATCCTACTTATCGTCCATTAATCTTCCCATGGATGATAGACAAACAAGGTCCTTCGCAACGAGATTCGTCCGTATCTCTATATTCGACAAGCAAGTTAAAAGCTAAATGAAGTTTTACGATGTTTTTGCTTTATATCGTCTGCTCGTATTCACAATTTTAGTCGTATTCGACACAATTTTGTCACGCGACTATTTTCTCCATTCCGTCCGCTTTCTATCTAATTTTATATTTAACTTTCCTTCGTACCGAATTATCTTTTGACGAAGCAATGCCCGCCAGCAAGCACGATCCAGAAAATCTACGTTCAACGACGCTCTGAGAGAGACGGTTTAACGATCTCAGGAAAGAAGCTGACCAAGAGGATCGACGACATCGAGTCGACCACCGTGAAAACGAGAAAGAACACCGCCGTACCGAACAACGCGCCGCTTTCAAAACGCACCGTGAATATTCAAGAAGAACGAATTTCGTTGAGCCAATTACACGCCATTGTCGTTCCTGCTGCCCATGTCGCGGCATTCTTTCACCACCTACGATCGTCAAAGCGAACTCTACGCAAACGAGATTTTGTACTTTCAGCAGCTTGTTCCACGACCACGTTGCCGCGGCCACGAGCCCTTTGCGATATTACTTTCAGCCAACTCGATACTCTAGCGAATATCCATCGCAAGTCCCTTACGCAAAATATATATTTCGTTCTTGCGATATTTGATTCAACGCGAAAACGTAAAAGCCACTTTATCGTAATAACGTATCTACGATAAAATGTGCTTCGGCGTGAGAGCAATTTATTGGACGCGAACCGACCGAGATAAAACTCGTAGCTGCGAAGGATTAAACGTAGCGGAAATATTTTCGACTTCGATATTCCTACTAATAACGAACGAATCAGCCTGTGTACGATACTTGCTGTTATACGCGTGCTTGTATCGCTCGTAATGTTCATCTCGCAGACCGCGAATGTTCCGTGATCGAAGGTGCCGTGAAGTTAACCGCAAACTTGCCAATTTTGCGGTCACGCAACGGTAACTCGACTCGAACTTGGTATCGGAAGCCAGTGCCGCGTTTGAGACGGTTCGTTATCGCAAGTTTACGCGCTAATTTCCACTTCCACCCTTTCGTCTATCGATATCCATGGCTGTCCTAAGTAAACCAGTTTCGCTTCAGTCGAGGCCGATCGAGTCAGCTATTCAAGATATAAGCGAATTAAAGTGCTCGTTCGCCGATCGTCCTCGTAGATGTAAACGCAGGCGAGTTACGCGGTTTTTAACGACGGTGATTCGTTTATCTCGACTGTTCCCACGCTACAGCCCTTATTTCACAAGACGCATTTTATCGCATCGTGCCGTACCGCAGCTATCGAAGAAGCTCTTCTAGACGGAGTTATTCGTGAAAATACTCGGCTTGCCATCGAATCGAAACGAGGTTTCCTAGAGGGATACGCTGCCAAATTTATCGAGCAGTTGAATTTAAGGTGTAATACGTTTTCTTCTTGACTTTACGCCTCTTCCGATAATGGCGACTAAACGGCCACGAAGCAGCCATTTCCGCCTTTGTACGACTCCATTTCTGCTTTCTGTCGTGACCAGTCTTTTCACCGCGCCTCGGAAAACTATCGTCGTTATTAACTGTTAATTATAACTCGTAGATATCGAAGAGATTTTCGACGGATTCGCCAAACGAAATTCGTTGACGGCGAGTGTCGATGAAATAAAAATGACATCGAACGTACGAGCAATCTAATCGGCCTCGCAACTTTTAATAGAATTCTGTCGAGTTTACCGCGATACGGATGCAATGCGAAGGAATCCTGTCGACCAGCGACTTTGATTCCTTATTGCGTTTACATCGAATCGATGCGCTCGACTCGATATCTCGTCTCGATTACGGCGACACGTCCAGCTACGTTTGGATATCGAGGCGGCAATAACGCGATTGTAATTTCCAAGGTTTCCGGGGTTATCCACCCCGTAATTCGAATTCGATCAACATGGCGATACGTACGCAATAAGTGGTTTTTACAACGGAACAAGCAAATCGATAAAATTCTCGATAACGGTCGAGAGATAACCATGCCGTAGCGAAAATGTCGGCAAAGTAAACACAACCTGCTTTGCGCATTACGATGTAAAAGCTCGAAAGTATATCCTTTTGATTGGATTCAGGATCGAACGTAGAAGGTAGCCGTTCGCGTGCAACTGACGCTTCGTGCGCCAGTGAATTCTTCAATTACTTTAACTTGCTTGCGCGTTAGTTATATTAAAAGTACTCGAGACCGTTTTTACAAAAAAAAGAAAAAAAAAAGAAAGGAGAAAACTATAAGAGAAACGTTACGATGTTCCGAGCAAAAGATACGCAACTTCTGCGGGTAAACTCGCGAAACATCTTACCTCGGCGTGGTATCCAGCGTACAAAATGGAAGTCCGAATGGAACGGAACGCCCGAACGGAGCACGCACCTTTTTCACTTTCACTGGTAGCCGCCCGTATTCCGTGGAAGGCGGTTCGTTCTCGCGAAACACCTCGCTGGAAACAGCGTCGCCTCGTTACCGAACTCTTCGACGATTTCCTTAACGGGATCGCGAGCGCGCGACCGGAAACCAACGGAAACGAACAGGGATGAAAAATAGGGAACGCGATGGCGCTGAATATTTATAGGGATACCCTGCATAAACAACGTGACCGGGCGCGATCGCCGTGAAATTATCTCGCCGTTCCGCGATCCTACATTTGCATGTCGGAATACAAGACCGTTTTGCTCGGACAAACGAGATTTCGATCGTTTCTAGCCAACGGGGTGAATTCGTGTAATCGTAACTGTTATCCAAAAAGATGGCGAAGAGATAGGATAGAACGAGCACGAGGATGCGTTTATTTTCGACTATCGTCGGATTAAAACGAACTTTTTACATTTACAATCGGGATTGTACGATCTGTTCCTTGGTACGTCGATTTTCATTCGTCCAATCGTTAACGCGTATATACATCTTTGTACCAGTATGTTTCTATTACACGCTTGCAACAAAAAAGAAAAAAAAGAATGAGAAACAATTGGATCGTGCGTTTTTATAACGCAGAATAACGGAAGAGAAGAGTAAACTTAACAGAGCAGCGTCTAGTGACTTTCCTAAAAATAATTGGCGGTAGAGCGCGGAAGAAGCATTTTGGACAACTGGGTTCTCGCTTCTTACGAACGAGAACCAGATGTCCGGTATCCTCTGTACGTTATTCGCAGCATACGCTAGTCTCTTCTCCCATGGTCATGAATCGCCCGAAGGTCACCGTGCATCGTTTCGTTCGATTTACATTTTCTCTCTACTCCGTCTAACTTGAGCATAAAAAAAGCATTTTATACTTTCTTCAACGCGTTAAGGACCACTAAAATTGCAACGTCTAAACGAAGGAGGATACAAGAAACAGTGGCGATGAAAATATCAATCTCTTTTACGATCGTGATGTTAGAAAGCAGAGTTCGATCGAGCCAATTAACAGATTGACGGTAAAGGAAACGCGAAACACGGAAAATATGTTGACGAAACGAAGGAAATAGAAACTGGAGGCCTCGACTCGTCGAAGACTAACCACGGCGAGAATAAGTCCAGTTATGCAAATTCGGCGTGGTATTCGGTAGTTTCGGCAAATGCGTCGCGCGATACGCATCTCTAAATGGTAAAATGGAACCGTTTCCCTAGGAAATTTCATGGAAACGAGGAGCAACTATTCCAGAATCGTATAGACGAGGCCCGTGGAAATAACAGTACCGCGCGGAGCACGCAGTGTAAATGCCAAGAGGCGCGTCTTCGACGAGCGTTGCATTCTATCAACCACTTTTTCTCCACGCACACATATTTAACCTTCGACACGGAGCTTCCACGAATCCTCGATTCGGTCCTCTTCGATGAAACCGAACGTTTCGACGCGTTCGTTGTGCGTACAACGAACAAAGGTTGCGATATACGGAATTGCAATTAATAACTCGGAATTACAATTAAATTTAACCGGTCGTGACGCCATAGTGGCGGTAATGGTAAAATCGACTACATTTCTGACGCGTTCGAAAAAGTTAATGAAAAACTCCGCAAAATTAATCTTTCCTGAAAAATTATCCGACTTCTATTCCAACTATTGCTCGCAATATTTAGGGTGAGTAATTGATCGTTGGAACGTTTTTGCAAAAGAAAGAGAAGATTTCTGTGGACGAATTTCACGACGAAAACCCGTAACGAAGGGATCCTCGTTTGCTGGATAATCCTTCGACTATGCACATATAATGAAAATCGCTTTATCGCTGCGGATACCGAGGTCAGAGGTAGTTGCGCGATGCTGCGGTATTCGTTGGAACCGCTTCGATTCGGTGACGAAGACTACGCGTGACAGAAATTTCATTTAGGTACTTCGTCACCGCGAGTGTCTGCACGCGTTATTTGCACGACGCGACGAAAGCTGGTACGCTACCGATCCGCTCGAAAGCGTAGAAGACTCCCGCTGAAAGGCTGGGTGTATCGCGTATTTCAACTTGCTAACGGAACGTCGCTCGGTCTCGTCGGTGCTCCACGGATTTCAACAAAGCTCTCGCGATAGGCAGATCGATCGACGCTCTACGATCGACGAAGAACGACCGATACAGGCAAGAAAACAAAATATATTTTACGACGCGAGATAGCTCCGATCGTTTCTTTGCGCGATAAACGAGCGGATTTTTATGAAATTACTATTGGGACTGTTAGAGTTTAAAAATTTAGAAATGTCAGAAAATGCCATCGAAGCTAACGTTTTATTTCAGACAAAACCCAGCCATATTACAAATTTGTCGTTTGTCGCACGTCGGACGGGTAAAGAAACCGGACAAATAGATTTCGCACGAGTTAACCGATACGCAAAGGCCAAGGCAAACGGAGACAGTCACTTGGTTACTTTTAAAGAAATAAACAGGATGGATCGGAATAGGAAATTTGATCACCTGCCTTCCTACTCTTCCAATCTCGCACACGCGATATCATTTCTCTTTCTTTTTTTCTCTATTTTATCCTCAAGAAGATAATTACAAAATTATTAGGTACTCGACGTACGGAACGACCGCTTCCGCCACCATTTTTCTCCCAGCTTTACGCGCTGTGTACTTTGCCGATTACAATCAATCGACGACGCGACACCAACGTGAAATATCGAACAACGTGCTCTCGCTGGGACTCGAACGACGAAAACGCAACGTTAATTTCTTCGTGCTTTTTTTCAAAAAAGATCAAACGCTAGCGTAAAACATTGGTCCGAAAGATCGTTTGGGAAATCTAGAACGCGGTAGTAACGTCGATTCCTCGAGGACGGACGTAAGTTTACGTGGTTCGTTTTATTAAATTTTATCACGACGTTTAATCGAAAACAGCTGGAAAATGCAAGTGCAGGATCGTCTCGATCTATTATAGTTTCGTTTAATTGCAGATCACTCGAGTATCGTGAAACAAGCACCAGCTATCGAAGTATCAAATTCTCACGTTATTCGATCCATGTACGATTTAACGAGTCGTTTGTAACGCTATAATCGGAGAAAAATAAAGACAAATCGCGTTAATAAATAAAAGAGGTAAAAAGAACGCGAAAAAGGAAACGCGTAACGTACGAACAATTATACGGAGCGATTGAAAAAAATTCCATCGACGAAGCGAAATAAGGACTGTCGTACAGAGTATAAAGGATTTCGCCGGCACAGAAAAATCGTGCGACAAAAGGTAATATAGAAAGAAAGTCGGAAACACTGACAGCACGTAGAATGATAAAGTATGCCGATAAACGGAGGCGAACAATGCGAAACGCGACTGGATCACGCACGGTGGAGGAATCGAAGCGAGAGAGTGAGAGAGGGGAGGAGGAGGGGGGAGGAGAAAGAGAGAACGAAAAGAGTATCGCGAACGTCCGAACCACGCGAGAGTTCCTGCGGAACTGACGGCCACTTCCGTACGATCGTGGAAAAATCACGGGACTACCCGGTGTTTGGTGGGGTAGCAGTCGCACGACCGCAATCCTTCGCGCACCCCCCACGACTACGGAGTACTACGGGAACATGGAACGCGGAATACTATGCGAGCGCCACGCTAACCCTCCGGCTGGTTGAACGATCACCGAAACTACAGGGTTGCCCGGCAAATTCCAAAAATTGACGATTTCAGGGTGATAAAGGATATTTTAGATCGGTCTTTTTTATTTTATTTTGATTTTGCTCCTAGTTTTAGCTTCGCTGTTGGTTCGACTTTTGAAAAAATCCGATGAATCGCGCGAAAGGGTTAGGAGAATCGTACACACCTGTGGAGGTGTTGCGCGTTTACGTGCAATAAAAATAATTTGTATCGGGATATATGAAAAAATTGATCTCACGTAGTTATAGTCGTCTTGCTCGAATATTATATCGAATATCCTCGCTTACCTAGTTCAGATTTTGATCGTTTGCCGCATACACGTAAAACGCGAGTAGATCACATCGCAAACAATCTTACCTTACTTTTTATTTTCCGGACAGTTGGAATTATCGGGATCGACAATAACTTACTTACCTGCAACATAGAAAGAAATTGCACGCATTAGGTTGGAAATGTTATTACGATTCGCTCCGTAGATCTCACCGTGTCGTTTCGTATTGTTCGTCACTGTCGTATTAACATCGCTCGATTCGATGTCAGCGTCATTTAATTTTAATATTATCGTCTCGATAGATCCTGTAGTCGAAGAAACGCGAACTAACGTCCTTACTACGACGAATGTTTGTAAAATGACAATTTGATGCGCTGAAATTCATTGATTATCTTTTCAAGTAAGTAAACTTCCACGAAATTCGATATCACAAATACATCAGCTTACGTGGCAATGGGCTTGACAAAGGTCTTCGAATATTTAATGTCTTACCATTTTGTTAAACGTACGGAACGATTCTTTCTCGTCGATCGATTTCGATACGCTGAAAATCGGAAACGCGTATGACGGTAGAATCGATACCATCGGATGAAAAATTATTACAAAATCGTTACTATTTGCGACTAAGCCAAGCCCAACATCGTTAGTATTCCGAATACGTCGCGTCTGTTTACGCGAATAAAAATTTCCAAATATACGAACGACGCGCGAGAAGCGTCACCGACATTGTCAAAATACAACACGCTTTCGTTAGTTTTTCAGGCAAAATTGTTAGATTTAAAAGTAAACAACTAGCGGACACCTGCGAAAATGCGCGATTATGTAGCGACATTTTTAAAAGCGTAGAATATCGGATGAAAACTATCGGATTATATAGGATATTCGTTGCGTGAAACGTAGTTTCGTAACTCTCTAACGAAACAACCATCGAACCAATTCCTCTCTCGTCAAGGTGACAATCAGCCACTTCCACGAGCTCACACGTACAATTCCCATTGCGATCGTTAACTCGACGAACGATCATCTAACCTTGTTGCTCCGGCTGGTCTGACAGCGTCGTACCGCACGCTGAGCTTTCTACGCTGGTTCCTCGGGCTCCTGACGACCTCTCTGCCATCCCTGAGGACCTTCGCACCGCTGCACCCGAATCTTTGCGAGCTCAACGGCTGATAAGTGTCCGTGGCGCAACGACGGATGCAACTGCAGCAGTTCGACATGCCAGGAACTCGCTATCTGCTTCGAGAAATTCGAACGCTCTTGCCCTTCTTCACGGGGACGTTGACGAGTGACGTGGGCGTTTCTTCGCGAGCTTGGTTCTCGATAAACCAAAAGACCGATCGTAGTAACGTTCGCGGATCGACGGCCACCCTGAACGAAGCGGGTGTTTCATCGAGAACACTTGGATTTCGGTTTTGTTGGCGCGTGTTTCCAGCCAACAGCTACGAATTGCAACGCGGACATGCCGAACTTCCGGATTCCCCGCGACCGGATTCCTGCCTAAGCCACCGTGTGCACGCTGCAATTTCGAGAAGCAGCGGTTCTTTTTATCTCGCCGACTCCGTTCAAATCCGCTCCCGCTTCTTCCTTCCCAACCATCGACCATCGATTCGTTGGGCCATCATCGTGCCATCTGCGAAGCGATTGTTCGAGTCTCTGGTCTTCTTCTTCTAAAGTTTGAAGTTTACGATTGTCAACGATTTTATACGATCGTGAAATAACCGATGACTTCCTGAAGATTGCTTCGGCGACTTATTAAACATCGACGTTCGTGCGTATGCTCGGCGATCGAACAAATTTCGCATCCATCGATCCGACGTCTTCGTCGTACGGAGATTTAGTGGACGATACAAGCGCGCGAGTGGAGAAGGCGAGAAATTTATGTGCACCGGATGTCTGTAAGGATTCGTAACGTTGGTTTTGAAACGGATACGCTGTACAAACTTCCTAACGTACGGCCATCTCTGGAGTCGGCAAAACTGTGTAGAAACTGTCCGAGGCAACCGCGTACCTATAAATCCCCGTAATAACAGCACCTTGGTAACGACTTTAAAAATAGACCGGTGACACGGAACGTCGAAATCATCGTGTTGATCGTACGATGTGCTTGGGCAAAATGAAGATATTTCTACGCGACTCCCGTAGTCTTCGTAAACTTCTCTGCAACCGCAGAAAAGTCGATACGGTTGTTAGAGCGGTCGGATAAACAGTTGGATCGGTGAAGCGGCAGTTAGGCGATCGAGCGATCCGTTGACGATTTCGTGCACGATCGAAATTCAGAGGGGACAGGACGCAACGGAGAATCGAGCTGCGCGAGACGAAGCGCGGAGCGCGGAACGTAGAGGACGCGAAACAATGTGGATGCCGGCGGACCGGTTGCGTAGCGATCCTCCTCGTGTATTTCAGACACGTACATAGGAAACGTCGTTCCAGCTACGAGCTTTTTATTCCCTCTTTATCTTTCTTCTCGCGCGTTCCATTGCTCCCACTCTGCATCTTCCACGGAACCATCCGCCTCCTTTGATAATTGTTCGACGACTCTTAATATTCGAGCAACGACTGCAACGTCGATTCTACATCGTGTAGTTACTCTCGCGTCGGAGAACGTGCCGACGAAGCCGATGGTTCGGCCCGTACGACCATGCAAACCATTTCTCCGTCGATTCCAACGTAACAAGGTATTACGTATCTCGTCCAATTTTCATTAAACCTGCTATTTCGCTAACGTTATTCGTTTAAGAAACACGAATGAAAAAACTGATCTTCCGCGGACGCTGAGTCGGAGCATCCGTTCGAAGGAAGCCAAGTAACGATGTAAATTGCAAAAGCGAAACCAACAAAGACGAACAAAAGGGACAAGACGAAGGATAACGTCGGAGACCACAAATCGCTATCCACAGTTGGCAACGAAGTAACCAAACCCGTTTCTTCGACTACACCACAGGATGAAACTTGAAACGTTTCCACGTTAATTTCATTCTTCTACCTCTAAACACGTTCTTTTCGTTAAATTTCGATGAACCTTCGATTCGTATATCGTCCGATTTAACGCCGATTCGTCTGATCGACGAACGACGCGGATTAATATTCGATATAATATCTAATCGCACTCGACGCTATAACTCGCAATTCCAATCACTCGCGTTCTAATCGGTCGATGCGATATTCGCGCCATTCCACCTTTCGAACGAGTCTCTTAAATCAACGCGGATCGAGACGACAACGCGCGAATCTCTCTTTCGCTTTACTCTCGTATCTACATTCGTTTCTCCAATTTGCTCTTTGCAAACTGGAAACTATCCGTTTAGAACGAGAAGAGAGACTAGGCGAAAATTCCGAAACGAAGAGAAGCAAATCGCGCGGACGTTGGCGGCGGGTGATCGAGTCGCCGAGCTGTTTCGCGGCGGCTGCGGTTCGAACGATACTGGCCGACACAAGTTCGCGCCGAAAGAAGCGAAGACAACGAAGAAATGGAAGAAGCATCGCGGCGCGGCGTACGGACGAGCAGCGGAGGAGACACACGTGTTCGCGCGTATGTCAGCTGGGGATGTTTGTTCGCGTAGCGCCACGGCGTCGTCGCGACTCGACCAACGTGTCGTCCTTCGTTTCTGCCAGCGCTCTGCGTCACCTCGTTTTTCGCTAGACGTAATCGAGATGCTCGACGACTCGAGGAATACGTTAAAATACAAACGATGTCGGCGTAAATCGCTTCGAAGATGTTTCTTTCTTCGTTTCGTTAAAACGAACGTTCGAAGAAACAGAATCGTTCTTTCGCGATACAAAACCAATATTGTTGGAAAATGACTCCGACTCGTCCACCTTCTCGTCGCCATTACTCCACCGCTATATCGTTTGCAACTTTACGTTTTTATTTCGCCATTTCGTTTGCTACAGTTTCTTCTGGAAGCAGTCCGGACTTCTTTTGGTCAGATCCGGAATTCTTATTTCCGTTTTGAAGCCGGCTGGTAGCAGCTGCGCAAAGAAGTCGCCAGTTGCGTTCTTGGAAACGGTTTCTACCGTTTCTAGACGGGGTGCGCAGCGCTGGCGCAACGTACTCGCGTAAAAGGGCTGGTTACCGCGCGAAATCATCTCGTTTCGAATCCATTGGGTCGCGCTTCGAGGAACCCACGGCGATTGGCATGGATCCGTTCGTCGAGCGATTAACCGTACAACCTATAAAGATCTCCGAACGAGAATCCGACATCCAGGGACACCGGGACACGTTAGAATTCCTTCTTCCCTCGAAGGAAACGTTCTTGCCGTTGCCTCGTATAGCTCGCGATTCGTCGCGCAATCTGCTTCGTAAATTTTCCTTCCACGATTCCAGTTCCGACCATCGTTTCCTATATCGTCGATTTGTGGCGAAAAGTTTACCAGTTGGTGATAGTTTCGCGACATAGCTCGAGCGTGCGCTTGAAATAAAAATTACGCTTTGTTACAAATATAGCTTGTTATTCGTCCGGTCCGAAGTGGAAGGTACGTGGCGAGTACGACTGGATATAACGAGGCAACGGGTTGAGATTACTTAAAATACTCGTTGTATCTCGTATTCGCTGCGAATCTGGGCTCGAGGCGAGACGAGCGAGTGGGCCAGTAGATGAAACGCGAAAGAAGGCAAAGTGGTAGGAAGAGCGTCCGGTTGTTGAACCGACCGGTCGGCGAAGCACAGAAGCGCGTGTGTCGAGAGAAAACGCACTCGCCTATCCACCTTCCATAGCCCTCGACCGATCCTAATTAACTCTGTTTTCTCGCGAGACGATCGGACCGATTCAGCATCCGTAATGAACATTCGATTTCCATAGATTTTCTTTCGATTTTTCGCAACTTGGTCGTGCCCACGACTTTCGAAAACAAGATCGATCCGTGTCTCCGTTTCTAATCGGCGCTAGTTTGCGCGCTATTTTCCATTATCGTTTCCCCTTTGTGCTCAACGAGGATACCTCGTTTCAGTTGCACTTTCGTTTACGAGTTTCGACGTCGATCCAATTTCCACGATGAATTCGTCGCTGTACAAACGAGTCGAGGAGAAATCTATATAATAACGCGCAACAGACGAAGGAAAGAGAGAAAAAAATAGAATAGAATTTCCAAAGAGGTCGCTCGTTGGCACGCCGACGTGGTCTGGGATTTGTTGCGCGATGGTTTACCAATCAACGATATCGGTTTGTAAATGTTTCATAATTGTATGATAAAAATCGACGCGCTACAAGCTGTAGGTTATAGGCTCGTCGGACAAGTCTGGTAAAAAATATATCATTGTTCGCGCGTTAGTTTCCACCCACGGATCAGTGTTTGCCGTAATTGATCGAATATCGATCGGCTGTTTATGCAATCGTGCTGTCGTTCACGCTGCAACCACGTCGAAGGTGTGGAGATTAGTTTTCGCGCCAGCGAGTCGCGATTTCCTCGAAAATCGCTAGAAACATCCAGAAGCGGAGTAAAATCTTCATACTTTTTCCCACATTACACGGCCGTGTCGTAATGCGTTCTTGCGTATCGTAAATCGCTAATATAACGTCACTAGATACAAATATTAAAAACTTCCAAGAATCGTACCCATTCGTGGCGAATTTCGTTGGAAATTTCGAATCGACCGTTTGAATTCCGAATGCATTTTACGCTTCCCTTCGGTTGACTATCGCGTTCGTTAATAAAAAAGTACAGCGGTCTGAAGGGCAGGCGTTAGGAACGCGAACAGCATTCGGAAAATTGGCGAAAGTCGGTGAAACGCGTCCGTGTGATCTTGCAACGCTTTCAAAACATCGACTCGAGGAGGTTACGCTCGATGAAATCTACTCGACTATCCATATCGATTTTACTATATACGATAGTTGCAAAACATTACGATCTTCCTACTTCGCGTAATATCGTCGTCAAAATCTTGAACATATATCGAACGATCGTATCGCCATATTTAACAAATTGATAGTTACTCTAGTTACAAAACGTTCGAATTTTAAATACCAGCTATTCATTTTTTTTTCACGCCTGACTTGCAAACAACCTAACTTACGATCCAGACGACTCAAGTCGAAGAACATAATCCGCTAAATTTTAATTAAAAAGACCGCTGAACGGTCCGTAATTAAAACAAAGGAGTACTCAAACTATTTTTCGTCACGGTCGATACAACGACGAAGTTTGGAAGACTTCTTCTCCGATCAAACTTTACCAAACTACAAGCTTTGAAAAGCGAGTCGGCGAACAAGAAATAAGCGCGAAACCAAAACGCATATATCGACCATCTCTGAAACGAAAAAACTTTATTTCGAGCACCGCAAACATCGTAGATATTACATCAGATATTTCGAAGCTTGCAGGGAGATAAGCAAACGAAAAGATAAGAAGGCTGAAGGCTTAAACGCGTTTACTTGGAAAGGGAGATGAACGTGGAAAGAAGATACAGGTTAATGCCACGAATGGCGCGGTGAATCGGTGATCGTGAAAATCGTCAACGAATTATCGTAGAAAAAGAGAAGTTGGAAATCTGGGAGCAAGGTGCATTCACACGGAGACACATGTTCGCCAGAAGCGCAAGGATCTCACGCCTCGACGATCCAGATGTCTCTTTTTGTTGCTGTTCGACCCTTCGGGGATAGAAGAAGCTCGCCAGAATTTCTTCTCTGACGTAACTGCATCGCGCGAAAATGGAGAAAGATATTCCAGCTTGCTGCTGAAATCTATACACTATCCGATATCTATAGACAGAGCAGACTGTTCAGCTCGAAGATTTTCCTACTAATTCTTCGCAAAAATATTCTTCGTACTTGATAACTTTGAACGATGAAACGTTGACAGCAACGATAGTCGCGATACAAAGAGTATCGATATACTTTGCCAAAAGATCAAAGGACTAAGAACTTGCCTGGGGTACAAAGCGAGCGCAAGGTTGTAACGTTTATGGAAGCACGCCCGTCGTCGGCATTACGCTCGCGAATCTCGTCTTGGTCGAATCCATTCGGAAACAGGTAAGTCGAGAGACCGAACGAAACGAGAAACACCATCGTGCACAGCACCGGCCGCTCTGTCCGCCATCGATTTTTCTCTAGCGGATCGGCCAACGTGCCATTCTCCCTGAGACTACCGTGCCGCCAAACATCGTCTTTCGTTCGCTGTCCGATTCGGCTTCTTTGCCAACGCCAGTTGCGATTCGTTTTCTTCTTCTCTTAATAGCATCGAGATCATCTAACGGTTTAAGGCGGTAGCGTACAATTGTGAATTTGTACAGCCTGCAAATGGAAGGAATCGAGACGAAGGAAAGCGGAAGGACGATGAAAAAGCGAAAAGGACAGGAAAGACCGGCTCTCGAACGAACGGACACACCGTGGTATCCGTGTATTCAATGAGCGAGGCCCGTTGCGTTGAAAAAGGCAACGCTCTCGTAACTCAGCCCGGCGAGAGCAATATCGAAGATGTACGGAGGCGCAGCGCGACAGCACGCTTTCGTATTTCATGCGAAACAGGTGGATATTGCCGTCGATGTATCACCGGGGCGGTTTGCCCGCAGCCGGCCTACGTTATATCCGCAATTTCGATTGCTCGCTATTTATTTTATCGACGCCCCTCTGCCCACTTGCTCCGCGTTGAAACAGCTTCCAGCGCATCTACCCACGAATTAGCGTGGTAAAAAAATAGAAACGATCGTACCACGACCTTTACCTTTTACCTCGAAAAGGCATTTCGAGGCATTTCGAAAAGAATATTTCGACGCAACTATATATCGGAAATCGATACGGTAAAACGTAAACGTCGCATTAAGCATCGAGTTATTAAGTGACGCTCGTCCCTTTCACCGATCGTGGTAATTTCACGCAGCGGCAACAGCTCGTAACGGTGACAAAAGGCGCTTCGCAAGGCCCGCAAGATTTAAGACGATCGAGCCTCTAGCGGAAAATTTCACGACTTGGCGTTTACGGGCAAATTACGCGAACGAAATTACTGGCGTACAAACGACGACGACGAGAGTAAGAGGAGGAAGAAACGAGCGCTTCGAGCGAGAACAAACAATTATTGCGGCCCATGCCCGTCGTGGCGCGTTGTCGTCGCTTCCACCGCTTCCACCGCTTCCACGCTTCCGAGCAGATATGAGAAGGCTAGTAGTCCTCGAGATCGTTGAAAAACGTCGGCAATCACTCCGGATAGGAAAGGAATCGCTAGAACGATGTAACGCGATACGGAAATGAAAAACGTGCAAGGTGATTTTTCACCGGCAGACTGGATGTTTTTAATTATTTCGATGTTCGTTGACGGAAAAACCGACTTATTATAAGCGTTTAACAAGGGTGCAGTTAGAACATGGCAATTATAATTGCGCTGATCGTGCGATTGCGCGCAACGAAAATTCGATTTGATTTTTAATTCGAAACGAGCTGTTTTACGCGGACAACCCATCTATCGGATAGCTAGTTTCCAAACGATAGCGAGAGATGGCCATCTTCGTTCTTAGAAGCAAACGGAACTGCGATCTTCCGCGTTAAGTAAATGTACGTCGCGGGAAAATCGGTCGAACGATATGCTGACGCGATGTAAAAGAAAAAGAGAAAAGAAGAGGAAACTAAAGGACACCGAAAGGAAGGGTACTTTGCAGCAAGCATCGATAAGGAACAACTCGACTTCGGTTAGGGGTCAACTACCCGTTCCTCCACCTCCTCGCTTTTACAGTTCGTTCCAGTCGCTTTCCGCGAGTAGGTGTCACGCGTATAATTCACCGTCGCGAGACTGTTAACGGTCGAACACCACACGCTATTCCCTTTTGTCCGTACGCTCGTTTCTTTTTCTTTTTCTTTTTCTTTTCCGTCTTTCCACCGGTCTCCATCGACTTTATAACAGAATTTTACGAGGTTACGTGACTCGATATAATTCGCACGAAAATACTTTTCCAATTTCCACGAGATCACGAATATACGAATAAATGATTCAAGCTCCTCGTACGCCAGGATATTGGCCCGCGCGATCGGACGGCCGTTGGAAAATTTACTCGAAACGCTCGTGCACGGCATACGTGACGTTGTATCTTTTCGATTTTAAGAACGTTCCTTAAGCTTGGCCTCGTTTAGGATCGAACGAAATGATTTTTGAGAAGGGCGGATCAAAGTCGACGCGGCATTAAGCACGCGAGTAGTCTCGTCGGAGAAAGACGCGTCGCAGAAGAACGCAAGGACGAACGAAAGGCGAGAGAGAAGAAACACGCGTGTATATGGTACGTGAATCTATAGACACGCGATGCCGCACCTCGCTTCTATCGTCGTCCGAATCGACGTTCAAGAATTTCAAAGTCGCGTGAAAAATTGATCGGAACGCGAAAAGCTCAGGGACTAGAAGCATTATAGGGAAAGAAGAAAAAAAAATCGAGGAGAAACTGGACCGCGCGTTTGTCCGTGTTATCTTGCAACGAGCGCACTCGCGAAAGTGACCGCATCTGTAGCGATCGCGAAACGAGGTCTCTTTCCAGTGGCCGGTACGTCCAAGAGCGAACGCTCGGCGACGCTCAAACAGCTGACCGATCGTTCCGTCCAACTCGATTATTTGTCACGTTTCTAGAATCGGAGAGAGACTCGTGCGAAAAACGGCGCTGCAATGGAGAGGAATGGAAATTTTGCCAGCCACTCGCTTATGTTTTTATAGCTTATAACCCGTGATCATCGTTACTTTTGTCGCGAAATTTTCTTTCATCGAATATTTAACAAAAAGAAAAAGAGAAGTTGCAACTTTGAAGAAACTTTCTTACGTTCTTCTTACGAAAGAAACCAGATAAAATGAAAGTTTTGAACAATTTCGAGCAATTAACACAGTCGTTGAAACACAATTTTCTTGCGCGAAAGACACGGGTATTTTATCCGCAACGAAAGATCGATCGATACGACTTTACTTTTCGGCGACCGAAGGTCCATAATTCCATTTCAATTTTCAAACTATATTTATCGAGGGAAAAGCACACCGCTCGCCAGACCCGAAATTCAATCTTGCTTTAAACCAATATCGGTTTTACTCGCATCTCCGCAGCCTACGAAATCCGTGATTCCATTATTATCAACGGCCAATGAATTTGTGAAATTCCAAACGGTCCATATTGGTCGAATCTCAGGTATATGATATTCGACTCTGGCTATTCACCGGTGCGCTCGGCGACGAGCATCGAGCAAGTCGAAGGTTGGCAGAAAAATCTCGGCTCGGGCTGGCTATTGGGCTTTCGCGGCCGGTCACCGCTTTCGATGCTCTTATTTCGGTATTACCGTTCTGAATTAGCTGGGCGGAGAGCGTGTCGTGACGCGTAACCAACTGCGTTCGTTCTTTTGTATTACTACACACGCAGAAGGACAGGTTGAAACTGTGAAAGGCGCGTGTGCGAACGCTTGGACGCGCGATCGACCGAAGAGCAAGAACGTCGCCGCGGCGAAAGAGGTATGCGCCATGCGCGTAAGCGTAAGCAGAATAAACGCGCCGTCGAGAAGAAAGCGAACGGAACGAATGAACGAGAGTAATGGACGTTTCGCGGGGAACACGGATCGACGAGCACTTCCATGGCGTGTTCCAAGCGAAATACCGAGTCGAGCTGGTATCTTGGACGAAAGACGAGTTTCCCTGCAGGTAGCTTTTTCTTATTCCTCTTCTTCCTCCTCTTCTTCTTCTTCTTCTTCTTCCTCTTCCCTTCTTTTTTCTCCTTCGGATCGAATGAAATTTATCGCGTAGAATTTGTTCCGTCCGGAACATACATTTCGAAGAACCGAAAACCTCGCGACTCGGAGACGAACGCGCTAGATTAGACGAAGATTGTTTCGATTCATCCGTGATTCGTTCCAGATGCGTAATTCGAGATGCGAACCGGTACGAAACACCTGAGATTACGTCTCATTGTCGGCGGTGTCTGAAATCTCTTCGGGTCCGATTAATCAGAAATTAAACGTTTCCATCGAACGTTGATCGTTAAGACGCCCTTAATTTTAAATCGTGGCAAAATCGTTCGAACAGAAGTTACCTTCTTCGTTTCCGACGATGCCGATAATTTATTTTACGATTCCGTACTTATCGCTTCGCGGATATGACGCGATACGCGATCAAGATCTTCTCTTCGGAGTTCATAATCCAGCATAATATCGAATTATCGAATTATCGAAAGGAAGAAGAAAAAAGTGGTTATTTCGAAACGACTTTATAAAGATAACGTGCGTTGTATAAAAAGGGGAATTGATCGAAGGTAGTGGCTATTTTAGCGATAGTGCTCCGTTCTATGAAGTGCACCAAAAAAAAAGTTCATTTTTTATTGAAAGTTCGAGGGCCTTCAACGAAATCGATAGAAAGGGGGGAAAAGGGTTTGTTAATTCGGTTAATTGACGGAAAGAGTTCGAACGTTCAATTTAGCGAATGGTTGGAATAGTTGGAATCGATAGCGCTGTAACGGTGGGTTACGCTGCGGCAAAAATGTGGAAATAGAAATGTACGAGAACTTGGTCGATACCTATCGCGATAACACCTGCGCTACTCGTCACCAGTGGCCTCTTTGACAGATCCTATTCTCGCAAGTTCCAGTCGTGCCATCAATTTCGACACCTATGCATCCCTTGTTCCAATCTGACGGTATTCCGCGCGTCGAGAAAAATATTCGAGACGACAGTGACGAATTTTATTATGCGATAGATTCAAATCTCGAGACAAGAATAACGATTTTCTTTCTTCTCGCATTAACACCTATTGCGAAGCGACGGTACGAGGTTTTCATATTTTATAAAAATGTTACTCAACTGCATTTAACATTGTATTTATTTATAATATCGTATCGTATATCGCGCATACGAAGTACCACGAAGTATTACAAAGGTAAATCGGATGAAATTCAATTCGGGAAATTCGACGATACGAAATACCAAAAGTACGCAACAACATTCGCAATCATACGCAGTTCGTGCGATTCTCCGTACTCCGTAGGAGATTTAGTTTTCCATAAACAGAATCACGTTAAGTACGACGACGTTGTAACACCAATCTCATCTCAACCATAGGATATCGACCTCGAGTCTTAGGCACATCACTACCTTATCGTCATAGCCTACACCAAGGCTGTGACGCAGCTTAGTCCACATTACAGATAAAGGGTTCGACCCCTGACCTTCGAACACTTCTCCGACTACACAGAAGCTATGACACACCTTAGTCTACATCATAGATAAGACATCGACCCCCGACCTTCGAACACTTCTCCACATCACAACCCACACCTAGCCCCTCGACATCCTAAAACCAAAATATATATAAACCGAGACTTCACCCATCTCGGGCAGTCCGAGTCCTAGTAATAGTTCTTGTTCTTGTTCTTGTTCTAGTGGCTGTACTCATACTACCTATTTTCTCCGGTTCAGTGTCATCTCTGTAAGTGTTAAGATTTATAATAAAGCTTTATGAAGGAAAACTAGTAGTTGGGTTACGACTCAAACTCCTTACTACATTCCAAGTACCCATTTTACGTGACAACATCGCGGTTAAAGAACAGTCATCGTTTTTAACAGCGTACGATTCGAAGCGTACGATTCGAAGCGTACGACCTGTGCTATAAATAATACGTCGACTATCGGATAAAAGCAGATCCTATAAAGAGTAACAGACAAAACGGTAACCTTAATTGCCTTAAAAATTCAACCAGTTGACGAAAATCTAGTAACACGAGCGACAAAGCTACTGTGCTTAAAATTAGCTACGCGTCGCATCTCAACTTAATCGCGTGAATTTCTGATTCACGTACGACAGGTTAGAGTTACAGAGGCGCCAAAAGATAGAAGGAATGAGAGAGAGAGAGAGAGAGAGAGAGAGAGAGCGAGAGAGAGAGAGAGGAACGCGACTCATATTCGCGAGGTCGGAGGGAAAGAAGACGGCAAGTTGCCTGGCGATAAACGCGTTGTTGAATTTGCAGAGGTTTTATCGCAAAAGCGCACCCCCGTTGCGGAACAACGGATCCGAAAGCAAAGGCTGGCCGTTTCTGACTGTTTCTGCCGACCGTGGGAATCGGCCGACTTTTTGCGTTCGAAGGAAAGTTTGTGCGAAGGAACGGAGGATGAGCCTGGCAAGTGGGTCGGGTTAGCTGGCTTGGAGAAAGGTGGAAGTGAAACGACGATGGAGCCGATCACCGAGCAACTGGCAAGATTCGTCCGATATCGAGCAACAACGTAACGAGCAATAAGCAAGAACATTTTTATACGCACAAACGCGTGCTTAACAGCCAGTATAGATTCAATTTACCATCGCGTTATATATGTCGCGAAGAAGACGCGATTAAAATTTCAACGAAAAGGTCGACGAGCTATTCGCTGGAAAATTACAAACAGATTTATCGTCTCGTATCTCCCTTTATATATGTAAATATGCTTCGTGTCGAAACGTTACGGTATAATTAATTGTTTGGTTGGTCGAGTACGTAACTCCCTTCGCACCCAGAGAGGATTTGCATAGTCGAGATTCGAGTGCTCGATCTCCATGTGCATGCATAATTCGGTTGATCGATCTTCGGGAAAACACGCTTCACCTAGATTCGGAAAATTTAAAACCTCGCTACCTCGTTCATGACTCGAATATCGGCATCGCTGCGCTAACAATCGCTCGTTGTACCTACGCTTTTCTCGTTTCTAACGAAAGTTCTCGGCAAATGCACGATATGACAAAACGAAGTCACAATTTGTTGCAAAGCGAAAATGCAGAAAAACGATAGGGTTGGTCGAGCCCGAGAACAGAAAACTTGTATACACGTGGCAGAGGAACGCGTTAACAAGACCCCCTCTGATCGCGCAACTCGTCGAGCCGAATATCCTAGCTCTCGTATCTCTCGCGTAATCGCGTTCCGCGCGAGAATAGAACGCTTAATAGAATTTAAATTGCAACACGCAACGCACGGTGTAAAAAAAATTGCCGCGCTACGCTGTCGGCGCGCGTTACCGACTCGGTGCGATCGCTCGCGAAAGGCGATTACGCGCCACGGCATCGATACGAACACGTTGCACACCGGCAAGGATACGCACCCGCTGAAACGAACGCTCGTCCGATCGTCTGCAACAAGCTGTCCCGTTAAACGCGTTCGAGAATCTTGCCGGTAAAATCGAAAACTAACGATCGGAGACAACGCGATTGCTTCGAGTATTGAACTCGTCCAGATGTTTCGAAACTTTCGAATGAAAGACGAAGGATGAACCTCGAGGATTTAACGCCTCGTGTAGAGACGATTAACCAGGTTCGATAAAACGATACGAAACGAATAAAGCGAAGAAAAAGAAACGAAAAAGAAAAAGCTATCGTTCTAACGGCAAGATTCTCGTATTATCTCGCAGCTAACGCGATTCGAAGTCGACTCAACCGAATTTTTATTCGTCAACGTCTATTCCTAGTTTATCTGTTCTGCGATCTCCGGTTCGTGGAACAGCGAAGCACGAATTACAAGAAGCGCGGTTCTTCGAACCTCTCCGAGGAGAGACAGTCTCGAAACGAAATTCTTCGTCGGGCGAAAAGAAAATTCCAAGTACGTACACCTGTATAAAATGCAGGTGCAACGAGTGCATCGGCAGAAAGGTCCGAATTTCGTTTCTTCAACCAGCCTGAGGAAAGAGATTATTTCCTCCCGCACTCCGTACTATACATTCAACATCTACGAACGCGTCCATGTCAAAAACTTCGCTTGTATCTTTGAACTTTACCGAAATACGTGTTATTTCTCGCAATATCGAAATATTTCTTACTCCGTTTCCTATTACAGTTCTAGATATCTATTTGTCATACATAGATATTTGTATATATATATATAAAGAGACATTTATTTCCTTATCAGCATTTTTAAAATACTACTCTACATATTTCGTTATGTTTCTGTCGCTTTACTACGCTTCACCCCTAATGTAAATTTCCCCGTTATTTGATATTCTTCGCGCGAACATTAATCGCGATTATTTCACCTCTATAAGTACACCAGCGAACTCGATAGTTGCGCCACATCTAATTCTTAATCCTATTTGACGAAATAAAATTATTTCACGGTCCTCGAGCTACAAAGCGCGAGCCGGAAGAAGCTTGTTAAAATGCTTTTCTTCGAAACGCAACTGATTTAATCTAAAGATACGTCTCGCGGATCGATCAACTTCTCTATAGACCTTCTCAAAATGCTTCGGTATAAATAAATATCGAAACGATATTGCGTCGACGTATTCGTCACGCTGATTATCCAGCCAGGAAGATATAAAGAGGAAAAAAGCGAAGGCTGATGGAGCAACGGAAATAACTCGAACCGTCTGTCCGACCATTCTGACCACGAATGTATCGAGCGTGGCCGGAACCGATCCCCGATGCTTCGTACGAAAGCGATAAACTGCATTCTTCGTTAAGAAGACGCGAGAGGCGACGCAACATTCCAAGGAGAAGAGACCGGCCACTCACCTCTGGTTGCGGTCTCAGCTTCTGCTTGGACGAACGGCCTCACGGCAGCCAGCATCCTTCGCGCTCGTTCTCTTCTTCGTTATCCGCTCCCACCGCTTTCCCGCTCGGCCATGCCAGCCAAACTGCCAAACAATGTTCCGCTATTACTTTTCAAGTAATTTGAACGAAAGTGATCTTTCTAATTTTTTTAAACCTCCATTTCTTAATTCGCTAGTATATCTCTCTTTGTAAGAGAATAAAAAGATACGGAACACGCGCAAGATCGATCGATCGAAGAGGAGGTTCGAGAAAATGTAGGCAGATTTGAATAGCTGAAATTTACATTTAATCGTGTTTCACTTTCTTCGAATACGATCGAGCATTTTTCATGGAAGCCATGCATTTGCCATAAGCATCGATATCGAACGTTGCGACAAATATTTATTCCTATAAAATTGCTGTGAAAGACGAAAACGACGCAGTATATCGCATGTATCGCAGTATACGATAGCAAGCAATTATTTTATGAAACGGGAAAATTTATATCGTTTCTACGTATAATCGCTGACCGAATAATGGTTTTCTCGGCACGGTTGAGCGGTAACGACACGACAAGAATTCGAGAGTACGCCCACCACTGAAATGCCTACCTGCCCGAGAGTCGTTCTTTCTCGAGGTTATGTTATGAGTCACGAGGCCGCGCACGCTTTGCCAAGTATCTCGACATTTTGTCACGCGTTGGTCCCCTTTAATCGCCACACGTTCAACGCGCATCGCGCCTTACGCGCTTCGTTTGTTTTCTAGAAATCGATGAACCGATGCGCGTCGATCGATTCGTTTATTTGCGAATGAAAAAATCAACAAAACGTAGGTGGAATAGATCGAACAAAATAGTTATTCTTTATATATACGCGTACGTACTTTTAAATTTTGATTTCTCCAAACGCCAAGTTGTTAACGTTCAACCTTGTCGCATATGTTACACTCACCGTAATTTAAGCCGCAAGACGTTGGATGAAACCGTACGATAACGGACGTCCAAAGACAATCGACGCAATTCACTCGGTACTTTATTTCACTACACTACACGCGCGCACAAACGCACTCTTTTGGTAACACAAGCACGAACTTGTCAAATCTTGCAACCCGCTTCTTCCAACTCCCATGGACAACGATCGTAACTCCTTCACTTCTATCGAAGAATTTGCCCCTTAGCACGCGTTCTCATCGACGATATCGATTATTTTCAATACCGTTATCACGAATATCATATATATTCGGATATTTCGAATATAATAATGCAACGTGTAAAATTGACAGAAAATTCAGTTTATATACTTTAAACGATCGAAACTAAACCATTTTTAATTGCTTAGGAAATTTCGCGATCGGAGAAAATTAAATTCCATATCTGATACCGACTCGGCTCCGCAAGCGATCGAATCACGAAAAGATCCGTTCTACGTTTATCGATCACTCCATCCGTTAAAAAATTTCACTGACAGCGATCGTAAATCATCGCTGACATCGGATAAAGAGCGACGCCAATGCGAGACAAGGAAATCGCTTTCCACCGTGGCATCGAGTCTGCAATTACAGTGCAATCCTTAAAGTCTCCTTCAGTCCGCGTACAGCCTCGTCCACTCTCAAGGAAACCAGTCGATAGTTCCTCTCGCGCAGAATCGTCATCTTCGAAGTAACCACTTTACCAATCATGATGCACACGAAACAAACTTCCCAAACTTCGCGCGAATCACTCCAGGCATACAGTATGTAAATCGTTATCGATAATCGATCGTAAGTAACGGACAACGTGCGTCCCTAAGGAATTTCCATATGTAATGCTTCGTTTCAATTAACAGAATGCAGTAATTTGTCGGACTGTAAATCCTTCGGGCATCACCATGACGAATTACCAAACGTGCCACTCGGTAAATCCTTTGACAAGAACATAACTTCTCGATAATCTCACTCACGGTGCGCCGCTCACAAACGAATCGTCGTATATGGTCAGCGTGTAGATTCACAAGACGCGATGAAATTGTGTAATCTTTCAGCTAACAAAGACGAAAGATACTTTTCTACGAAGACAACGTTCGATCATGGAATCGTAAGATCGTGAGAGACGAAACACAGATTCTTCGAATTTCGTAGACGAGTTCGCTGCAGAATAGCGGACAACTTTCAAAGCTGAAGGAACCGCAATGAACCGCGCACGATCGTCGTGAAAGCTACACGACACTGGATGAGAACAGGCAACAGGTTCGTTGGATTGCTCAGAGGAACGTGACGACGATACGAACAGGAGGGGAGGAGGTTAGGTACTGGCCAGGTAAGCCAGTGCCGCCATTGCTCCTGACGCAGCATCCACCGATTTACAGTGGCGTAAGTCTGCCGATATTCCGTCGGGATGAAAATTCCCTGTTGCCTCTGCCGTTTTACGCGATTTACAACATTTCGCTTGCCCCTTGTCCTCTGTCTTCCTTCTTATAGGTATTTCTTACGGTTCCAATCTGTTAATATATCCCAAAGACGCATGCCGCGTCTTAATTACACATATATAAATCATATGTGTTTTACATGCGACGTAATTCAGAATAAGATCACGTAATTAGAAAAGAAAACCATGGAACGAGGGAATTGTTTCGACACGTTATTTTTAAAAAAATATGTATATAGGTATACCAAGAAGCGTAACTTGAAAGTTAATTAACAATGCCATCTTTTTTGTTCCGTTATCTTTTTTACAGAACGTAACTATTTATTTAAATTTCCAACTTACGTGAAGCCAATGGCGTAAATGCAAAAATATCTGTACTAATAGCGCTTTACTAAACAATTTCAAAACTACTTCGAGCAACTATTCAAAAGAACGCATAAGCATCAGAGAATCGGCATTCGACGGTGATTGGTAGTTAGATGTTCGATTTATGGTATTCAAAGATTGCGAAGCAACAGCTGACGCTATTGGTTATTTTATTTGGTTTGCGGATGCTGTGGGATTTTTTTCCCCGACGACTATACGTATTATCGAAGCAGAATTCAGATATTTGTTAAAAAGGTCATAGAGTAGTAGATCATAGAAACAAAGAAATGCATGAAATATACTCTTCAAGCGTTGTACACAAACGTTTTTCTGAATAGAGACTGACACAATTCTAAAAAAGTTTCGTACTACGTACTTACACGGAATACAAACTTACCGCATCCGCCTGAACTGAATAAACATAAGAACAGAAAATAGTAACGTTTTATTTTAGCACGCTGATAAAGTACGTTCAATGAGAAATATAACTCTAATTGAATGCGGAAACAAAAATTTTGAATTTCAATTCAATTTACTTTGTACTTGAACGTATGGAATATGCAGGAGAAATGACTTGAATATTCTATCACAAAAGTTTCATAGAATGTCAATAACGTGAGTCACACGAAAAGGAAGTGTTCTACTAGAATGCTAATCGTAGACACAGACATCGATCACGAACTATGTCGACGAAATTTTGATTACGCCACTGCAGCAACAGGTTGTCACCAATGAGAACCGCCGTGAATGGGCGCGTTCGTCCATTTGATAGCAACACGATCTGCCACTACGAGGAAACAATACCATCTTTTAAACCTACCGATCTCTGTACGTAAATTCTATTATGAATTAATATGTTACATGTACATAAATGTATACAAAACCAGGTTTCTCAAACCGGTTGTAGAACTTGGTTAAATAAAATAAATGCACCGATATAAATATTCGATATTTTAATTAATATATCAATGTGAAAATTAACACGATACGTTACCCGTTTCTTCATTATGCTTTTAATTTATTTTATTAATTTTATTATAACCAACCTAAGCATTTGAGGCAAACATAGATGATTGAAAATAAAAAGAATATATTGCTTCGGTAGCGATAATCAAAGTGAATATTTAGTTCACTCCTCTTTTTATCACTACATGATTACACAGTTACCAATACTACTGTAAATAATCAAGCACGCTACACATAGCGATTAATTTAGCGATGTACAAACAGAAACAGAATCGATTTCAGTATTACTTGGAACTTATTTTACATGTAAATTCTGCAGATACATTTTCCCCCACTAGTATAAATAGTAAAATATCATTTATATGAATCTATCAGGGGACAAACTGTTTCCATAATAAATTCTCTGATATCACTGACTTCTCACTGAATTCACCGATTTTAATTACTACTTACAATTTTTTATATTTCATATAATTAGAGTTCACGTTCAAATAAATAAACACTATCTAACATTTCGTTTCAGTAAAGTGTTCGACCAAGTTCTACTATATTCCATGTTATTTGGCACATAATGACAGACCAATGACAAACGACCATTGAGTATGTAAAAATTGTAAAAAAAAAAGATCATCAATATAATCAATAAAATGAAAATTAGGGAAAACTACACTTGATGTTATATGAACGAAAATTCTGGCCGATACTCTTATATCAGGGAGGAAATTGCTGACTGCTTATATTATCGAGAAAAATTCTCATGGAGTAAAAAATCTGAGAACCCCTGTCGGAAAGAATAGCGGGGCGTATGAGCGTACAGTCTGTCTCGGGTCAGTGCTCAACTTGATCGCAAGGTGGTAGCACCGAGTACGTTTTTCTATGCTTCTTCTGTAGGAAGGTTAGTGCCTGATAGTGCAAAATATGAACATTCGTATAATAAAATCTTATTGTGTTTTGGACCAATAAAAAAGAGCAACGCGGTATATTGGCGAAGACAGTACAATGCTACAAATAGATAAGAGACATCCCTCCCACTGATGCAAAACAGTTGATATTGGGAGCTCTCGTCTCGATCTGGGATAACCTCTTGGTTATAACAACCAACTACAGCTCTTGTCACATCTTCAGCCGACAATTGCCAAAACGTTTTGCAAGGATGGCGTGTCTTTTACTAAACCAGGAAAATGTACATATTAAGATACCATCGGCTGACACTGTCGACGGTATCACTTATTACTGCATCGAGGTTAGGATTGCTTCGATCAAATGGACTGTCAAGCACAGGTGAGTGTTTTCGATTCGTCTATCGTGCCTTCGTATCTTTTATTTGCGAGAATTTCCGCAGATTTTCAATGTATACTTCATCTTGTTTCTAGTATTGTATTTTATCAAAAAAACGATACGGTTATAGCATGTGATCATTTGTCTTCACTTTTAATATAAAGAATTTTGCAAAAGATTTATCGCACAAAAGAGATAAATATACGTTTACTTATTTAGGACTTATCATTTAGTCTAAGATGTAATAAAATCTAATTTGTTTCTCGATAGGTTTTTGACGATTACTATATTACACATTTACATTTATTATTGTCGTTTTTATGTATTGACAAATTTTGACATTATACCATAAACGATCAGAATAATTTAATACGTGAAAAGGAATCTTTACTTTTACGTATCTTTATTTTTGTTTTCTTTGCAGGTACAATGATTTTGCAGAGCTTCACGATAAACTTGTCTCAGAGAATTACGTTAAGAAGGACATATTGCCACCAAAGAAGCTTATTGGAAATAAATGCGGAGCTTTTGTAGAAAAACGTAGACTGAACTTGGAGATCTATCTGAACGAAGTGTATAACTATTTAAAGAAAGCAATGCCTAGAGAATTAGCTGTTTTCCTGGATATGCATATATACGATATATTTTTCCTACTACAAAGTATGGCTTTAGAGTTTTTTACAGAGGGTAATAATTTGTTACAAAAGTCCAAGACTTACAAGTTTAATCTAATACAGGTGATTATACGTAATTAAACCAACGATACGTATATTATTTATCATGCTTTCGATTAAGGTATAATATAGCCGTTTCCTTTCAGTTGTATGCGATCAGCGAGAGATTGAAACAACCCTGTCCACCGATCGAAGTTGTTGACAGGAAATATGACTTCAGTCACGTTTTGGATTTCAATTCTCATCTAACTGGTTTGATCGTCGAAGGGAGCCCAGAACCTTATAGAACCAGCAATATATATTCTTCCGCATTGTCCATCGAACTGTCAAGTTTCAAAAACATAGAAGATCTAACTATCAATCAGTATCCAGTGGATAAAATATACCACATGGGCAACCTTCGTGACACGGTAACATATTTAAAAGTAAACAACACGAAGCTTAGAACTATCGTGGAATTGGCAATGTGCGAGGAAGTGCACAAAAATATTGAAAATGCGAATGATTCTCATGTCTGGTTCAAAGTCACTCACCTAGATCTCAGCGATAATCGAATAGAAGTTATAGACGAAGCGATTAAATTGTTACCTCAAATAGAATGTTTAACCTTAAATAATAATCTACTATCTGAAATTTCGAACGTCACTCTTTTACCGAGGTTGTCCCAATTGTATCTAGCGTCGAACAATTTCACAACTCTACCAGACGATCTGCATACGAAACTCGGTTATATAGTGTACATCGACTTGTCCCAGAACAAGTTAACTTCGTTATCGAGCTTTTCGAAATTGTATTCGTTGGAGGGTTTAGACGTGAGTTGCAATCGTATCGAGAAGATAGAAGAAGTAAAGAATATCGGGCATCTACCTTGTTTGGAGAATTTGAGATTGACCGGAAATCCAGTGTCGACGATAGTCGACTACAGGGTGAAAGTGTTAGAACCGTTTGGCAAAAGGGCTGCAGATATTTGTTTAGACAATGAAAAACCAAATCAAAAAGAACTGGACACCGTTTCCGTTCATCAAGCGTTACGCATTGCGAGAGAAGGAAAATCGCCAACGTTCACCGCATCAGATGCGCCTTTGTTCTCCGCGGAGATTCCAAACATATGTATAGGATCCGGTAAATTATGATTCCACTTGGAACGATAAATTCCCTTAAAGAACACTTTGATATGAATTTTTATAATTGACCCAAATTGTTTCTGAAACACAAAAGAACCTTTTCATGCATTTAGATTTTGATGAAGCGAAAGCTACCAAGGATACCCATATACATTTCCCCCCTGCCCTCCTCCCGTCCACGAAGTGATATTACCGTGGGAATGACAATTTAATTGATTTAGATGAAAAGGTTCCTCTGTAAGTGAAATTGATATTCTATTTAAAACGGCGAACATCAGAACTATAGTTCTTTTATACGCTATTTATTATCAATCTACCGCGTCGGTGCTTTATATTACCTTTTAACATATGACGATAATCTAATCAGTATAATACGTGTACCAAAATAATAATCTATTATTTAATCTATTAAGTCTTAGATCGTAAGCCTTAGATGTTTTATTCGATCTATCAATCAAATAATACAGAAATTTGAACGTCATACGGGGTAATTAACCTGTTAGGTACGATTGAATTTTGCACGGGTCGGTTTCTCTGTACAGCGGAGTTTGACGCGAATCACGCGTAAGCGATACGTACGATACGTAAATTACAATTTTTCTTAAAGATACGATGTATGTACTTTAATAATTTACATTAATAATTGATAATACAATTGAGTGCGATATATTTTAAAGCACGATACGACAAATAGACCCACGTCACAATTTTAATACTCATAGGGCAATAGTGTTTTTCAAATTGCTCTTCGTTCTCTATTTCGAAGCGACATATTGATCTAAATCTAAAATGACATTCGCGAAAGCCACTGTATAGTGGCGCATCGTACCTAAGAGGTTAAAAAGATAAACAGTCTGTCTGTTGGAGGATAACGTGCCACTTATCTTCGTAAAAGTGAAATTTGCAAGATTCTGCTGTGTAAATAATTATTTTTAAATCGTATATTGCGTGTTATCGTCATATATTTTTTATACAAACTCGGAATGCGAAATAGGAAGATCGGATAAATGCGTATTTATTTATAATTTATTGTATCAGAGAATTTGCTTTATATCAACGGATATGATTAACGTAGCGATTCTCGAACTCTATTTATACCTTGCGTAATAAGTGTAAGTAATTAGCAATTTAGAAATAAGAAAGATTCATTTTAGGAATCGTTGTTTCTGCGAAAAATGAATCATTTTAAACGATATTAGTTATTATGTATTCGTAAGTGTGTTATTTAAATTGGCCGTATCATACGCGTATGATACAAACGACGATACGACTATTTCTGAGAAATCTTCGATCGGATACGATCACCGCAGATTTATTAGCTGTTATTCGTTGTTTAAACCTTTAAGCCGATGTTATTTTGAAAGATGTAACGTGTTCGATGTAACAATTTTATAATGGTTTAACACAAACTACCTACATATATGTACATAAGAAGATTAAATATTTTGTTAATAAAGAATTCAAAATCAATGAACTGTGATAATTTGTTAGTAGACTTTTTGTCAATCTGTGATTAACGAATTATATCTTTTTGTTAGAATTTTTACAACTCTATATTATTTCTATTCCGGATGAAACAAGGAACTTGGAGAAACTAGTTACTCTCTTTTAAAGTTTATTTTTATTTAAACTTCCACATTGTTCGCATTACCTTTTAAACATCATACGTATCTCGATAGTAGTAAAATATTCATAAATAATAATAATAATAATAATAATATTATAATAATAATATAATAATAATAATAATCATTACAATGCTTAACATAGTTTAAGCATCCTCTTGTTATAGTCTTTTAACGTAGTACACCTAAAAACTAACACATTTGTAAGTTATCGTTTTACAGATGATCGAAGCTTTTCTTCCGATAAACCTTGCGATGTACAGTTTTCGAAATTTCAAAAGTGTTTTTTTCCCTAATTCGTGCCTCTCACGAAACACGATCTATCAAGAGTTACAATCCTTCTGTTCTATCTTTCTTTGATTAAAGGCAATGCGTGTTTCCGAGAAAAAGTGTTACGTACTTCGTAAAAGAAAGTGTCATATCAAAGCGTCGAAAAAGTTGGTAGGTACCAAAAGGAAGAATAACAACTTATCAAATATCTTTGATTTCCTACACGTTACACGACGCTTACGCGTCGCTTATATCTTAACATTACAATCGTTAAATATATATATATATAAATATATATATTTATATATAATATATGTATTCTTCTTTTCGTTGATCGTAACGAACTACGATCTTCGATGCTGATTTTACCGATCGATTCCCAGCTGGTTGGAGTTACCATCGATCGATAGCAATCCTATAAACACACGTGTGTGTATATCAAAGCGACAAAAAGCTGATCAAAAAAGACACTGCATATCAAACACCTATACAGTAATTTTTTTTTTTATACAAAATTAGGCGGTTCGTTTGATGGACGTCGAACGTGCTCGTTACATTCTACAGCCTCCGAATAAAGGATTCGTGTCTCATCGACGTTCGATTATCTCGTTTTCTACGTAGCTCTTTCAAGTTACATTCAAAGGGGCAAAATTTTTGATACTTTTCGTTATTCGATGTAAAACGGTTAATTAGTACGAACGTTTTCGTATTGTTTCCTCGAAGAGAAATACGCTTTCTCGTGCCATATTCGAGACTCGAGCGAAAATCTACGTTTCAAAATTGCGCGTGTAAGCGTGTTTCGCTGCGAACCTTGCCTTCCCGCTGTTTCTCGTTTCGTACTCGTAATTTATCACATGTTTTGTCTGGAAATTTAAACACCGAACGTAGAATCTCGATCGTTTTTCAATCAGGAAATGAAGAAAAATAAAAGAGCAGGGAGGGGGAGGGGAGAAACTGAAAAAAGCATAGAATTTATTCGATTCAAGAGGGAAGAGTGGAGTAAACCGTTCGAGTAAACAGCGAAGAAGGAAACCGAAAGTTCACAGCGAAAGAGTGGAGAGAGAGAGAGAAAAAAAAAACGGAGAAAAAGCAAAAGAAGAGGGGGATAAAAGGGAAGAATAGAAGAGAGAAATGGACTTACGGGAATCGATGGAAAGGGCAGGAAAGGAGCGATCTGACGGACACACGAATCATGGAATTTCGAAGGGAGTTTTAAGAACCGTTTCATCGTGTATTCGTCCGGTCGATCGGGCGTCTACTGGTGCGCGATCGGGATAAGCTTCTCGCCTGTGCCGATCGCCGGAAGCGGAGCCTCGACGGTGAGCACGCCGTCCTTGCTCAGCGAAGACTTGATACTCTCGGGGTTGGTTCCCTTAGGCAGTAGGAATTCACGGTTGTACTCCCTGTACACCGATTTGCTCTCTGTCTTCTCCTCGTGTTTCGCGTGGACCTGAGGACACACGAAAATGAAAATTAAGCGATTTAAAAAGTAACAATTTTCTTCGACGATACACGCTCCTTGTATTCTACTGTCTTAGCTAGTTAGTTTCTTTTCTTCTCTTCCCTTACGGACGAAAAATATTTTAGTACAAGCGAATCGACCGACATTCGTTTTCCCGGGAAATCCATCAATTTTGTAGCGCGCATAAGCCAAGAGAAGGCGAAGAATTCAGGTCGTCGGTTCGATTAAGCGCGTTCGTATTAATAAATCAGCTAGGACAGACCCATTTCTGCGATCACGCGAGCTGCATGCTAAAAACGACCAACATTGCTCCGCTCGTTGGTCAACGGATGCGATAACACAGAACGCACGAGGGTAGTTTTAGCAACGTATTTTATTCGGACGGTGTTATCTGTTCAGAATGTAAAGGGTTAAAAGCGAGTAACGTTGACGCATACTAACTAACTAACTGACTAACTTTCGATATTTATCTCGTCTGCCATATAGTTTAGCACATATTGTCTACCGTATAGCAGTGAAACGTGCTCGCTTTTCGAAATTGATCGTATCTCGTCTCACTAGGTACGTAGCACGGCAGAAATTTTCAACTTTAGCTTCTCTCTGCTGTATAATGCGAAAATATCAAATCCATAAACGTTATTTTCGAAGCTCGTAGGCAAACAATTGCCCGTTGAATAATTCAGAGCGTTCGTGGCATGGCGTGTTCGGAAGCGGAAAGGGCGAGCTTCCCTCTTGAAGCTATCGAGGGTAAAAAAGACAGAGGTTGCGTGTCTCGTAATATGGACGCCTGGAGAAAGTAGGTTATGGAAGGGGACGACGATAAAGTCGGAATACATGGACGTTTCGCGACTCTGATTGGCCGGCGACCACTATCGGTCGAGACTCGTGATAAAACGAAGGTGGCGTGCAAAGGGTGGAAAAAGGAAGGAATCGAGGGTAAAATAATAAGCGGATGGGAATGGCGGCTGAAGGGCGCCACGAATTCCACCTCCGTATCCACGCGCGTCTCCGAATCGATATTTAGAAAATTGCGTCGACTTTTCTCGATGGTTAATTTCTTAGAACGATATACGACAAAATTTGATCTGTCGCGCTCCAGTTATTCGAGACTTTAGAGAAACATGGTTCCAGGGACAAAGATCGATCGCAGCTTTTTATCGCGGACTAACCGTCTCCGCTTTATCTATCGGCTACTACCGTCAGATACGAGCAACGCAAACGTCGTTCGATGTGCAACGCGATTCGCGACACGGGCACGCCAAAGATTCGTTCCGTCACGGACGTAACGATCGATCCACGGACAAAAGGTTCACGCGAGCAAATAAAAATTCATTCGTAACGACGAACGTTTCTAGGTCGGCAGATACGCGCTCAGCGAATAACCACGTAGAATCAACGATCGATCAACGAAATACGATATAACTCGGTGACGATTCTTTCCCGATATCTTTCTCCTCTTTTCCTTGGTCAACGACGATTGGTCAACGCTTTTCGAGCTTCGTTGCCACCGACGATCCGAGAAGCATGCCGTGCCACCTGTAACGATAACTCGAACGTGCTTTTGCCAAGTACGTACGCACCGCCATTGCCAACGTTTCACCATCGCTTTGGCGATCGAGCCAACGATCGTCCAACGATATCCGATACCTGCGTAGTTTCGGAATGATTTTTCTCGACATGCGACGCTCGACATGCCTCTTTAACGTAGGAAGATACGCGTATCGCTCGATGATGCGTGTACGAAATATGCGGACTAATTTTAGGTATTCCAACTCGAGAATCCAGTAGCGTCAGTGCCAGCAACAACGAGGTGTATTTACGATTTACGTATAGTACGCCGGCTATACCTTACGTATCTAGTTTCTTTCATCGAGAAATCTACGAGTTTGCGGAACTCGGCAGGATCGCGTGACCGCTTTCGTCGTTATTCCTTCTGTGTCGCGAAACGATTTTCGGATACCGTCGATCAACTCCGTTCCGATATAGCAGCTATACACGGTGCGATTTGCCGTTCGGGCGAAACGCGAGCGAAAACAAGTGTGTATCTCGGTGGAAAACTTGAAGCGAACTGGATAACGACCGACAGTGTCAGAGGTCTCGATCGGCACTCGTCGAACGTACGACAATAACGTCGTACTACGAAAGTTTTTCAAATATCGATGGCTTTGAACGTAAGGACAACTGAACTTTTCGAAATTATCGGTAGAACGCGAAGGGACGAATAGTTTTCGCCCGGAATATAAGAAACGAGTAAATCTTTTCTATTCTAAATTTCAAAAAAGTTGCCAATCTGCCAGGTACGAACGATAAAACGAGGGAAAAAATTGTTTAATCAATTATATCGTTTAATTATTCGCCTGGATGAAAAGTTGGAATTATTCGGAGGATCGTATTACCAGAAATCAACGCGTTCACCTATATCCGTTCTCGTCGATTTGTACGATCGGACAGCAGCTAGCCGGTAGCTAATACGTCTGACAGACGCATTAAAAATAGACGTTGCATCAGGCGGCCGTGTAGCGTCGAATAACCGTGTTCGAGCAGCGGTCATGTAAATATTGTGCCACGACAGGCCATTTCTTACGGGTTTTCGTATAAATGAATCTTATTAGCGCGTTACGTCACGATAGAGAACCGATACAGACTGCGTCATCGACGTATTTAGGTACTGTTACACGCTCGCACGATTTATCTCCCGTATCAAGCAATTACCTCCTCCAGCATCCTCTTCTTCTCTCGTACATCATCGATTTTTGTAACGAAGCAAGTTTGCGCAACCACGTTGCGCTTTTCCTTCATTTTTACGTAGTTCGAGTAATAATACGGTAGAATTCGAAATAACGTTATTCGCCGTAATTTGTTCCATCGATTTCATATCGATCGTACGTTGGACACTAGATAACGGTAGAAAAGTAACCAACGCTAATTAAGAATAATTATATTTTATTACGCGTTCTTAGATCGCGCGTCGTTTCGGAGTATCGATCGAGATGGAAACGCGAAAACCGAACAATGCCTCTGTACGCGACGTTAGGTAAAAGTAAGGGAACGTCGCGTCGTTGGAACAACCGCGTATAATCGCGTACGCATCAGACAACGGCGTTCTCCGGCATCCAAAGACGCGGAAGAAAGTTTCCCGAAAAACTTTTACTCGCTTGGAACGTCGCGCCGCATCGCCAACACGTCGTCGGGTCGTTCTCTTTAACCCGTAAGTAGATTACTTTAGTTGCAACGACCTCGGGCACTCGTATCGCGGTAAATAAAGTACGCAATTACGATTCTCTCTCTCCAACTTACATCGTATATTTTTATTTCCGTGGCTGACGATTCGATGCTCGAACATTTACGTAACATCGAGCTTGGCCTTTTCTCTTATTTTTCGCACGAGTATTCGAACCTAATCGGAAAAAAGCTAACGAATACCTAAACGCAACTCTGTCGTCAATCGCAACGTTCGTTCTGGACGCGTACGATAACTTTGATCGATTAATTCGTTTTAATTCGTCAATTCGTTTGCCGGGAAGAATCGAGTCGCGACACTCCTACGGGTACTCGATCGAACGATCTTCTACTCCTTTAACGTAAAATTTTCTTATCGTATCGAAGCGGTTTGAAAGGCCAAGCGACAACGTACACGTTTACGTACAGATCTAAAGGTCCTAGTCGTATTTTAACGGGCAGAGGCGTTGCACACGCGTACGCGCGTGCAAAGGGATACGCTTCAAGTACCTCTATGGGTTCGACGTGGAAAAATGCAAGTGCAGTATACGTCTGACCGCACCCGCGAGCAGCAACGCTCGCTCGAGAGGGTGGGCGAGGTTGGTCACGCTAATTGCGTTACGCGCACCGAGTTAACGAGCTGCGTTTCGGCTCGACCCGAGGCTATGTCGAGACGATGTCGAGGCGATGTCGAGGCGATGTCGAGGCTCCGTGTGACGCGGTGCTCTCGTTCTTGGACCAATTCGATCTGTCCGCGCGTTCTCCGCCTGCCAACGAACCAAATAACCCGGCCTTAACCTTGCGAGAAGTCGAGGAAGGTCTAGCAAATCGAACGCCTCGTCGATACGCGTCGTTACGCAACTCGTTCGAGAGAGATCGTGTTTCATCGATCGAAGATGCCGCTAGACGGCGCGAATATCGATCGATCTTGTATCGCTCTACGGATCGTTAGAGTCGGATACGTATTTCTCAGTTCCATTCGAGAGAAATAATCGAGATGGATTACAAAATATCCACCCCTTTGTCACACCGTTGCCACTTTCTAAAATCCTATACGCTGAATTTCTCGCTGCTCTTGTTTCCCTTACGCGGTAAAACGGCGTCGACCACGACGCTACAGCTTGCGCGGGCAAGAGCTGTTTCGATGGAACAACTGGTGCAAGAAAGCGAAGACTCGCAGGCCACCGGCAGGGAACCAGCCTGCTACGATTTCGAGGTCGCACGCTCTTTTCTTCCTTCGTCTTCTTCTACGAGGTACGAACACGGGGGTAAAGACAGAGGAAAGAAAAGAAAGGAAGAAGAGTGGATATGGTCGGAAGGGGGAAAAGATCCGTCGAGGACACGCGCGAGTGACGGGATATACGTGCAAACGGAGCACGTTGCGGCGATAATAACACGACCGTCGCACCAGAGCCGGAAGATCGGCTTGGAAACTCGAACGTTCGCCACACGGAGCGAGCGTGAAAGTACCGGTGGTCTCAACCTCCACGCCGATCAGCCGCTCGCGCGGAAACCGGCTATCGCGATAATTCCATAATCGGAGATAAGTTGTAGCGCTTTGCCTTTTGAGCCTTCTCCGATCGGAGGAAATTTACGAACAGAAGAAAAGAGCTTTAGAAATTCTAGCGACGTTACAGCGAAGAAATTAACGAATTTTCATCGAATCGCCTGTAACAAAACGCATATACAGATAGTTACCTGTAACTCGAACTACGGTTATAGAGATCCCGTAACAGAGGCGTAGCTTCGCTATTAACAACGACCGTGTTACAACGTCGCGCGCACCGCACATCGTAAGATCGATAGGTTTGACGGTAACAGCCACTCGGCGTCCTTAACGTTACAACGTTACAACGTTACAACGAAAAGAAAATTTCCTCCGGACAGAGCAGCTCGAGTTACTCCGTCTTTCGTTAATTTAATACAATTACAAGGTGCACAACCAACGCGTTATTCCAGCGACGCTTTCACCTCGACTTTCTTGTTCGTAGAACAAAGAAGACAGAGTCGGAGGTCGTTTAATCCGCTCGTTTATTCAAGTTGATATATATAAGATATATGCCTTCTAGGAAATTAAATAGTCTGGACGGACGAACAATTGAACATTTGGAATAGGTAAAGATATAGGAAACGAATTGAACCTCTGGCGATACACGGTTTCCAGATCTGACAGAGGATTCGTAGAAAATGATCGTTCGACTACGAACGATCGAGAGACTCGACGGAGAAACGATACGAGAGGGAAACTTTCAGCAACGCGTTTCAACGTTTAACTTTCTGTCGCTCTGCGAACCCTTCCATTATACGCGTTGCACTTCAGATTTCCAAAGATACTTGGGAGCATTCGATAGACGCGGACCGGCGACCCAGCGAATCGATGCACCAAGCACAGGGCCGGGGAAGAGCGAAAAACGTGTTCCGGCGTGTCTGGCGTTGCTCTGTTCGGTGTTGCTGGAGTTGGCGGCGATATCGATCGGGCTGCTGGCCGTAAAAGACGAAAAGCGAGCGAGCAGTGGAGCCGCAGGTAATCCTAGACAGAGGGTAACCTGGGAGAAATGGCAAGGCGAAGGGAGACACCGATGGATGTGGCTGGTAACTGGTAACTCGACTCTGCCACGGATCTAAGCTTTCCAACGCGAGGATCGTCTTACCGGATCCGCGAGGATTACGCAAACGGCGACCAACTCGCTGTAACGGCTCGACTCGGATGCGAATTCTCCGTCGAATCTTTCCAATCTTTGCACGTTCCGGAAGCGAACATCTTCCACGACTATTGCAACGCGGAGTGGAGCAACCGGAGACTGTGAAAGCACGAATGTCGCGTTAATTACTCGACTATCTCGTAACGATTTCTTCCACGTTATCTCGATGAAAGTTATCCAAGATCTCTCCTAAAGGAAATCCTGTACCGCGATAGTAATATATAGTTGATCGAGAAAAGAGCGACAAACTCCTCTTATTGGCTATAAATAGACCGTGGTTCTTCACGCATTTATAGAAAATTGCAAAACCGTTACGATACGAAATGTTGCGATATTTCGTGCACGAGGTAAATTTCTACTTAGATTTCTCACTCGTCTGATTGAGTTTAATCCGTCAAAAGAACCGCGCGGCCTAATTACAAATCCACGATAAATACGATAAATACGATAAATAGTAAATTTCCAATACCTTCGAAGATTCCGACGCGCGTTTACGCTTTTTCCAAATTTTCGCGACGTTGGCGTTTGATATTCCGTCGAAGAAACTAAAATTTCGAACGCGCAGAAACGCAAGTAAGTGGCTGTGACTCAGAAGCTAAATATAGCCACCAAAATTTTGACATTGTTCCCGCTTCTGCTTCTTCCCGTGAAAACAGCAGCAACGCGTAAAACGAGAGGCGTTCTCGAGCCGACCATCGAGCTTTCGAAAGTCAATTAAAGCGTCGGTGTAACGCAAGACTCCTTTCCGGGCTGTCTAATGGCACACTCTCCTTGACCGAAAAAACCAAAGGTCGTGTTTTCTTAACAACTTCGTTAGCGATCCAAATTTTCGACCAACGCGCGCCCACCATAAAAGTGGACATCGTGAAAAATAATCGCACACTGTGTGTCATCTTCGTCGAATCGTTTCGTCGTGCTTCGATATAAACCTTTCTTCGATCGTACATTTTCTTGAAACTCTACGCAAGTGTAAAATCGTCTGTAATTAACGATCGTTTCGTGCTCTGGCATCGTTACAGTTACCATCTTATTACCATTCCCGTGTCATCTTTCGTAACGAGCTTCTCGTTCGCTAAGATAAAACGTATTACTCGAAAGAACTCTGTTACAACGATGTTACACTCTAAAAAAAACTGCAACTAATATCTTTGGAAATAAGGCACTTTCTCGAAATAACGTTAAGAAACGGGACCGATTCGATTAGATAATTTTCTTTCGTCTCGCGTCTTCGTTCTATCAGCGTAATGGGAAAGGCCGATAAAAATAACCAAGTTCGAATTCACCGATACCGGTAACCCTTCGGTGACATCGTATTCCCGTTAGTACACGACTTTCCCCGTCCAAGGCAACGTTCGATAAATTAGGATGGTAAAGCGAAAACGATTTACTCGGTACGAGGATCCCAACACCCATAGCAGCGTTTGCAGCCACTGAAACGACAACCGCGTCGAGTCTAGAGATTACAGATCGAGAGCGAACGACATCGGTGGTTATGGAAGATCGATCGGGTCTATTCTTGTCGGGAGGGAGAGACGATCCAGTTGCCAGAAACGGGCAAACCAACGACACCACACCACACCACGCCACGCCACGCCACGCCACGCCACGCCACGCCACGCCACGCGTTTCGCAATCGTTTCATCCAAGTGGCCGCTCCACCGCGTTCCTCGTTCGAACAAAACCGCTGAATAAACCGGTCCCTGCTCCTATTTGTCCGAGCCGTACTTTATCGAGCGAGCATGACGTGATCGTGCTACACAATAAGCAGAGATCGCATTCTTCGCTCGGTCCGGTGCTCATCCTTCGGAACGCGTCCTTGGAGCAGCCCTTTAAGGACAGCGATACGCGAGCAGAGCCGACCTGAATTCACGGTAGACCTTGACCACGATAAAACCGCGGTCAACCTGTTTCCAGACGGCAGCCGTTCTTTAAAATGCCCCCTTCGAGCGGCACCGGTTAAGGAAGACGGCGCCGATTCACGCTCGTTGCTCTTTACCGAAAAAAGCGTCTCCGCACGTCCCAGAGACGCGTAATGGGCTAAGATCGCAAGCAACTCCGAGCCTGTTTCGTTATGCAACGCGATCGTTGAATCGTTTCGACGATACTTTGGCGTTCCCGATGCGGGAATATCTTTGGACTCGAAAGCTTTGGAAAAGTGCGATTAAAGGTATTAACGATACGGACAGGTTCCTTCTTGAAACGATAAAAAGATGTCTAAAACTCGTGCTGGAGAAAATGTTGACGAGGAAAGAGAAAGAGATAGAGAGAGAGAGAGAGAGAGAGAGAGAGAGAGAGAGAGAGAGAGAAGAGGAAACGGAAAGAGAAGTTAATCGCGTTGGCGCCTTAATAACCAGCCGTCTCCGTGATTGTCTCGCTTCGAGATCCGAGGAGTGAAAAAACAGAGGGTCGACGTTTATCAGAGCCAGACCAGCTGTTTAGCGAGGAAATCGGAATAAAGCCGTCCCTGTTCGTGGGTGTATATACTACACGCTATACGCGATCCTCCGTTACTTTGATCTTTCTTGCATTGCACGCCGGCAGACTATCACGGTGCAACGACCCTATCTTCCCAGTTTGCATAACGGTAGGATTCGATTTTTCCACCGCGTTCCTCGAAAAGCTTCGTGCGCCTTTCGCGCTGCGCTAATCTTTCGTGCCGCTTTCCACATTCGTCGAAGTAAAAAATTCCAACGTTTGTTGGATTTTAGACAAGCGTAATTCCTATACTATAATAATCGAGTTTCGATAGAAAGAAATTCGAATTTTTCGAAAAGCCAAAGTCGAGGTTAAAGCGGCAGTGACATATGGTTGGAAAATGATCGCTATAGAGCGCTCATAATGATCCAACGTTATTCCAAGCCGTCGCGGCGTGACGAGCACCGTAAACTTATTTTTGGTGCGAGTTATTTCCGTTCGGGTCGACGGGAACGCCAGCCAGAGAGAAGAAACTTGAACGCGCGCACGAGCTTCGGAGAAAATTCTCAACTCCTGGTCAAACCTCCTGCGTAAATTTTTCTTCCTCTTGCGAGTACCCTACCGTATCGAAAATCTCCTTTCGTATCACGTTTTATCGATCGACCAGACGCACCCTACCGTTCGTTGGTGTCCGCAAGCTTTCATCAATTTCTAGTTGCTTATCGCTTCTTAATTTTCTCATGGTAGATCGGCTTGTAAACGTTAATCTATATCCGCGATCGGAACGTTAATCGCGAGTCGAATTTTCCACCGTTCGCGATTCGGAAGACCATTCGCGTACTTGGCGAAACTTGTTTATTCGAGACAGTCGATATTTCTTGTTGCGCCATTTCTTCGAAATTGATCGCTTAGACTCGAGTGTACACTTTCGTCTTCTTCTGTATGCAAGGGTGAACGGTAGAAAAACCGTGGAACATGGAAGCGGCGAGAACAGGTAAATATTTGGACAGGGTAAGAAACGTATACATCGTGTCACGAAACGTTCGGTTGGTTAGAAAGGAAGGTTAAAGAAGACGGAAACAATAAACAAACGGGATAAAGCGTATCTCGACCTACGTTGTCTGATCGATTTTTCAAGAGCGTATACGTTACGCGTATTCCAGTGGAAGCGAGCAAGCAGCAACTGGATGAACCAAGAGGTTGGCTACCCGCTACGCGAGCGATGCCGGACTTAATTACGAAGACGCGCGGCGGTTTTAAGTAACGAGAATTGCCCTTACGGGGAGTTAACACCGGTGGAGCCGACTTCCTGCCGGGAAGTGACGTAACAAGAGCAATTACAACGTTCCACATCGTTCATAAAGAGAAGCCAGTAAACCGGCGTAAAAAAATTCTCCGCCACTTCCTGTTCGCCATTCTTGGCCAGACGTGCGCGAGATATTTCGCGTCGCCGCCTCGTCGTCGTCGTCGTCATTTCCTCTCTCGTCGCGTTCGAAATAAACTTTAACGAATCTTTAGCGTCGTTTGTTAGAGGAGAATATACGAAGCTTTTGATTTTAACCAGAGATTATCCTCTATAATTTATTAAGAAAAGCCTTGGAAAATTGGTGGTGTTGTTCGATCAATTTTCGATGCAACTCGTCGAGAAGTCACAGTATTCCACGTACGTATCTAGTCGTACGGCGCCGATTGCATAAAACAACGGGCCAGATTCGGCGGTTGCCAAGTTGTGCAACAAGCGGCGTTAGAGAGGAAAATATGCGCGTACCACGACGAGTCGCAGACGTAACAAGTAACTTTGCGTTTATATTAGATAGGCGAACGTAAAATACCGTCTCCTCGAATTAACTTTTAACCGTACATCGTACCTTGGAAATATCGTACGAGTTTATCGGTATCTACGCGTCTTTTTAAATAAACCTCGAAGGAAAATAAATTTACGCGGAAGACCGAATAGCAAACCTGCGAACGGTTGCGTGTTTTCCACGACGAAACGAACAGGAGACAACGCAACGAGGCACCCTATCGACGCAGACGAGAAGAAGAACGCCAAACGGTACTCACCAGCAGCTTGTTGTCCACGGTCTTCACAACGATTTCCTCCGGCGTGTACTGGGAGACATCGAATCGAAGCTTCAGCATTTTGCTGTCACCTTCGTCCTGGATGAGCGGGCTGTTCAGGCCATCGAGCCAGGCCGAATCATGCTGGGGGCTCAGAGAACTGCTGTTTTGAGTGCTCTGCGTCGTAGTGCTGAAATGTACAACACGACGAATCATCCATTATCGGTTACGTTCTTTGTCTCTGTAACTTTTATCACGGTACAATCGTGAACGTTTGGATGACGAAGAAAGGTTAGAGAAAAAAGGAAAAAAAAGGGAAAAAAAAAGAAAAAACGAAAAAGGAAAGACACAAAAAGAATATGCGTTGTCGACGACGATGCGATTGCGACCGAAAACAATACAAATGACAAAGGAACGCGTCTCGACGAAGACTCGTTCGCCTACGGGTGACCTGGGTGGTGGTGTACAGTTCGAGAGAAACAGAGCCTTACCTACGATGATAGTGACGATGCAACAGGGAGGAAACAATAGCAAACACAACATTGATACTGACTCACGACTCACGACTAAAATCGTGCGCATCTACTCTGACTAACGATGCGACAGATCGAGAAACTCGATCGCTATAGCGTGGCACACGCTCGCCGGTCACGATGGCGTTGCTTTCACGAAACACGCGACAAACCTCGCCAAAAGCGATCGTTACGGTAATGTTACACAACATAATACGCACGCTACGGCACTCGAGTTAATTCGTTCACCAAGCGGTTAATTGTTTGCCAATGCAACTACGTGAACAGTCTCGTGCCCGTTACCTTGTACAGTGTTTTCTTGCCGATGATGGCTTATGGTTAGCGGTGAGACAGCGGTAGAAAGACACAGTAGGTACAGGGAAGTATGGTACGTACATGGAAATAAAATTTGAGACAAGCGCGCGAGGCAGCTGTTTCGATGACGAGGCCAATTTCAGCGAGTGAGTTTCAGCGGCAGAGTATTTAGAATTAATATCGACGGCGAAAAGTTTGCATCGATCGATAGGCTGAACCGCCAGTCGATAGCAAAGTTAGCAACAGGTTCGTTATTGGCACGATCAGCCAGGTAACTGGCAACTTTCGATATTCGACACTCACGCGACTCGAATATCGTTAACCTCGCGAGAAACGTATTAATTTAAGGATACTCATCCGCCATGGCAATATTAATTCGATACGTTCAAATTTAACCGCATTTTGCCTGTTTTACTGGAAGCCAGTACGAAAAAACGAACGCCACGAATTATACCACGAATGAGCATAATTACACCGAACAGCAAGCCGCCAATTCGCGTTTCTTACGCAAAGATGAAAAACAAAATGGCGAACCTCTACTAAGGAGAACAGGGACTAGACAACTATTCGTACGTTAAAAAAGAAAAAGAAAAAAAAAAAAGAGAGAGAAATCGTTGGTTTTTTCTCTGTGTTTACAGTAGCGTCACCTTTTGAAGCTGTCGAATGCGGACCGCTTTGGCGGTGCTGCAGGGTCGACCTTGTCCCAACCTTCGGTCTTCGAGGTCGTCGATGTTCGGTGTTCACTGGTGCTCGTGTGATGTCGACTTCGAGTTAGTCACCAACGTGCCAATGCAGAGAGCCAATCAGAAGGCGAGACAGAAGTCGAGCAAGGGGGAACAGGGGACATTAATATTTTGTTAACTTCGGTGGTTAGTTTCGTACAGCCGCATTTCTCCTCGCCGCCAATTTTTCGTCTTTTTTCTCTTTCGACAAATTTCCGCTGTGTCCTGGCGTCAAACGAATCGTCGATAGCAACTTCGTTCTTCCATCGGTCGATTATAATTATCGTTATCGTTGCTAAAATAAGTCGGAGATAAGGGGCGACGGCAGGCACGGTTGGCCATTCCTTTTCAAGTTGTATCTTTCGAATTAGCGCTTTGAGCTTTAACGGAAGAACGAAGGAAACAACTGAACGTTCGTAGAGTAGAGTAAAGTAGAGTAGAATAGAGTAGCCGGTTCGGTTTGTCGCCAGGAAACGGTATGTACAAGAGGAGTTCCAAAGAAGGTCCATTCCCAGAATAAAATTGTTCCGTATTTACATACGAAAGAGGCGTAAGAATAGCGCTGCAAGTTACATCTCCGCTGGTTATTTGAAAAACCGTTTACAGCGTGTCTCCAAATAGGTGGCACTCTTATTTAGAACGTCTGTGCTTCAAGTTGCAAAGCGATGTAGAACACATTTCTCAACGTTGCAAACGTTACCTAGCAGTTCCCAAATTTCTACGGAACCTCGAAACGATAAAATTCATCGCTTGTTCGAGCGAAAATTGGTCGCATACTACTCGATCGTGGAATTCTAGGCAAGCGAGGAAGACCGCTTGTTTGGGAACTGCTGATGCAATCCGTTCGTTAACGCTTCGCGTCACTGCGGGTTACACGCTGTTACATCACTCGGCAATTCGGTAATTAGGTAGGCTAAAAACCAAGTATCCGCATCATGCCAATCAGCCATTAAAAATTACTTTGGCGAGCCAGCAACCGATCACGGTTTACATCCTGGGAGAAAGATCTCGACCACGGAATTTGCACTGCGTACAACGCGCTGTACATTCGTAAGAGAAAACGTTTACCAACTTGTATAGCTAAAAGTATTGCTAGAAACTCGAACGTCCGATCGTTAAAAGCGGCCGAGTACTCGAGAAAAGAGAGCCGAGACAAAACGTCGCGTGAATATTTTTAACGCGTTCGAATGTGTCGGTACTTTGTTCGACTCGACTTCTCAGTACTCGAATAATTAACGCAAAATTAACGCTGCTATTAAGAAGACACAAGCTCTTTTCCGTCCGCTCTTTTGTCCCATTTCCCAACCAACTTCGTTACCGATCGATGCCGCACTAATCGCTTCGGTTGATCGACGTTAAACCGATCCACGACGAGCCGTCGCGAATTAACTTATCCAGCTTCGTCGTTATTTATAGCATATCGACGGTTAAATGCCAGCACGATGCGAGTCTCGTAAAACCGATAGCCGGAAGTTACGGGTCCTGTACGCTCGTTCGAGGAGGTCGCCGACCCGCGGACCTTTCTAAAATAGCGCGCTACGGCCGTAACGTCTCGTCGTATAGCCCTCAAACTTAGCCCTCCACTGTACTCTACCCTTGCACGTGAAACGGATATCTGTTTTAGAAAGTTTAATAATAATCTTCCTAGCGGTACGTGTCGTTTCGTCGTCTCGTCGTGCTTTCGCTATTCGCTGTTTCTTCGCCTCTTCTTTGGCCATTTAGTCGAACGTGTCTCATCGAATAGAATGGACGGGTGAGAAAGAACGCGTATAGCGAAACCTCCAACTCCTTTTAACGCAACGTACGCAAGTAACAGATAAGTTTCTTTGTCATCGCTGTTGTCGGATAATTTATTATTTTTTATCAAATCGCGACCATGGAAAATCTTGCGAACGATTCGCAACGATCGTGAAATCAATATCAGTCTCGAAAATCTAGCTGATAAAAAAATTACAAGTACCATTAAGGTGTATTAGGAAATAACGTTTTGTTTTTTTCAGATTTTTATCGTAAAAACCAACGTGCTTGAAAACAACAACCGAACAAACACGTACACGGAACGCGTTCGACGACCAATTTCTTCTATTCTTAGAACAAAATTGTTTGCGATAAAGTAACGATTTCAGAAAGAAAATGTCGCTGTATACTGTCACGCGACGTAACATGCTCGTGCACAGTGTTTCGTTCTCGATACGAGAGAAAAAGGCAACTGGCGAAACGGTAGAAACTGCACGATTCTACATTACACGTTACGTACAGCGTTGTACGTGCGTTCCCTCGACGATCCATGTTCGTAAGATTCGAAGAAACGTTCGATGGATCGGCAACTTGGACGTTTCGAGATTTTTCGAAATTTAACAGCCACGTCTGAACCCACCGCTGAACCAACTTTGATTCGACCTTTCAATGCCAAAGCGTAAATCGATCCTAAAATATCTCGCTTGCTAAGATATGTGTAGACGGAGAAGCGACCTAACCACGACCAGGCAGCATTCGACGACCCGATGCTAAAGGGGATCAAAAAAAGGTAAAGAGGAGTAGTAGATTTAATGGGTGGTTCGTTGAATGGTGGCGGTGGCGGTGGCGGTGGCGGTGGCGGTCGGTCAGCAAAGTAAGGGGGAATAAAGGGAGCTGTTTCCCTTTAGCAAATCTGTTTCACGCGAAACAAAAGCGGGTCCGTATCGAAAAGATCGCGATGTCTGTCAAAACGTCTTTCAGACGTATAAAACGTGCAGGAAGCGTTCTACGAGACGAAGTATCGAGAAGGCGGCAGGAGAAAGGCCCTGTCTCGTCGCGGCAAGTCACGAGAGGCGAACCGTGCCGAGCAGGATCTCTCCAACACGGAATCCTTTGGCTCGAAAGGCCACGCGATACGTCACCAACTCGAGATAGAACGCGAGCGCGACTTTCCATCTAGTTGTCGTGTTCCATCTTCGACTGCATTTTCAAAGAAAGATTTTTTCGCTCGATTCCTCGTTTCGTCGAATAGGAGGAGATGCGTTTACCGCGTACGTCTCTAATGCATCGAGCTCAATGGCGACTATAATTTTATCGCGCAAAGAACAAAGATAAGACAGAGGACATCCGATTTATCCCTGGCAAGGATTCAACGAGTCGATCGCAAATTTCTCAGTATGGAATGTAAATGGATTTGTACTTGGCCTAGAAAGACCGCTTGAAAAAAAATCGATGACTAGCGCGCCCGAGATTGCCAATAAGTTAATCGATTTCCCTTCTCCTTGCCTCGACCGATCGGGCCGCGAGTAAATCGAAGAACCGACAAAGTCGAATCAACTGTAAGTCGCTTTTCCTATCGAAAATTTGATCGATCATTGCCGTCTGACCGTACGAAACGACGCACGGAAGCGTTTGCAACATTTGCCGGCATTAGCAAATACTGTAACAGAAAAATACACGTAACGTCGATCGTGTAACTATCCACTGTGATGCGACAGAGCGACTGCCTTTTTCAATACGTTTTCGCATTACGAAACCATGCGCACCGTGTCGACCAGTCGACCGGTTAATTCGATCGCAAGCAATAGAAGCGAAAACGAAACGATAGATCGTTCCGAGTCTATACACGTCGCATACAAATTTCCCGCAGGACGAGTAAAGAGCGAATAGCCACTGATTAGGACCGATTCGAAACAAAAGATCGGTGGCTATTTCGCTGCTTATCGTATTAAGCGTGCAAGATATCCATCGATAAATTCCACACGAATACATACGATACTGTTATATACTCTGCGTTATATCCGACTATCGACGATCTGTTTATTCGATGGAAAGGAAAAATTCCAAGGAAAATTACGCAGCCAGAATACGATCGCTTGCCTCCGCAGCATCGTCAGACAACTTCCTCGTTGTCTTCGTAACGAGTTACGCGTGCATATTAGCCAAGCATCGCGGCAAAGGAATTCTCCGAAGAGGAACTGGCGTACGGACTGTGAAACGTTACGACGAACGTAAATCCGATCCGCTGATCGTAGGTAAGTAGCTAAGTTTCGAACATCGATTCGGCATGCCGCACCAGGGAGTATGCATATAGAAAATGCGTTACGCGGCCGATTAATTCTACCGCGATGATTACACGCGTGCAACATCTTGGATCCTACGCGTTCGGCGGATCGAACGCCGTGTACGTTTCCACGAAACGTTAGGTCGAATTAATTTCATGCAACGTTCGTTGCTATAAATAACTCGCCGCTCAAATTTCCGACAACTTGCACGAGTAATTACTTAGGATCAAAGAGGATCTGGGAATTTGTTTGAACGATTCGCAAGTGGCTCGGCACGGTTATTACGTGCTCCGAGCTTTCAAGAAATCTTCGAGTTATTTAAGGAAATTTAAGGGGAACTTAGTTTTCGAAAAGTCGGAAGCTTCGAGCTTGCGCCTGGTTCTTTTGTCGCGCTCTTCTTGCTTGTTCCATTACCTCTAATTTCGATCATCTCGCGGGTTCGTTCGACGAGTATCAAACTGCATATTCAAACTGCTAAACGTACGAAATTACGTCTACCAATGTCTACGTTCAAGGTCTACTTTTTTCCGTACACCGATTCTACAACAACGCGGTAAATTTCAATTGCCTACCGCGTGCTTGTCCTCTTAATTCGCAACTTGTCCATCGATAGCGTGTTGCTTCGTCGTGTTCTCCATAATTACTCGATACTTTTTCCTATGCTCCACGGTTTCTGTACCTCGATCCTCTCGAGTGCCGATAGACGTGAAAAAGCAGAACGGTCCGTTATAGGTGGTTTTATAATTCGCGAGCGACATAAGCGATCGACTCTCGGTTCTCTCCACTGATTCATCCCTCGCGCGTATTAGAAAACATTTTCGAAAGCTCGCGGCAACATTTATTTCGAACGATACTTGTCTATTTGTGGCTAGGCCGTCCCTGAGCACCGATTACGTCACCAACTGACCACGTGACTCGTCGGACCTCGTAACTCGTAATGGTCCATATTCACCTCCCACGGATCGACCGACCGCGACGCGATCATCTGTCATCGATTCCGTACACCTGCTGCCCACTCGCCAACCTGATTACGTCGAAAAAAAAAAAAAAAAAAAGAGAAAGTAGGGTAACCTTCTTCGAGATGAAATTTTTAAGCTACGTGGTACAGCACTTTTCTAAATATTTAATCTACGTTTTAACGATACGTGGACGTTTTGAAAATTTTCTAATTTTCTGGGAAACAGGATCGTTCGAGCGATCGTCGACCACTATTTTAGGAACGCGCGGCTTGCTCGCCTTCCACGTGTTCTCGACGCGTTGCTTCGATGATTTATAACGTTCGAGCAACGGAGACCTTGATGGGCAACCTTCTCCGCGTTATTTTAAAAGCTTCTGATGGATTTCTGATGCTTTCGTGCGTGGTTCGCTCGCCGACGCGCCGCTGACACCTCCTACTTCGTACTCGTTGGAACTCGTGGAAATTCGGCAACGTTGTACGCGTCGGTAGCTTCGTACAACGCAAAAGGAATTTCCGTTCGAAAATTTAAAAGCGCGCAAGGAGATGACTCTTGAAACGATCGATGATTGGTCATAGCAGTTAATAGGTATCGTACTTGCAAACCGAATCACGACGAGCGCCTGGAAAAGTAAATCGCAACTTTGCCGTACCTACGACACTTAGCACCTACGACAGACCCACCGATGAAAAATGCGACAAATACGCCTCGACGATTCGTGTACGCTGTGTCGAAAACCGATAGATTCGAAATGAAAGCGTACGAAGTACGCGAGCGCTTACGAACGAGTCTTGGAGAGAAGCCAAACGATAGGCGTCAAAATGCAAAGCTGCGTTTATGCGTGGTCACCTACCGAAGTTTAATCACCGTTTTGTGATCCGGCGGATATGCATTCCGGTCGACGATCATGGTGATCCGCGTCGATTCGTGAATCGGCAAATCGGATCGAAAAGGTAGAGAGGAACGATTTGCTGTGTCGCCTGCCACGGAACTAGAAAATTACTGCGCAAAACGTTGTACGATCACCGTAAGCTCCTCACCTTTTCCGCGCGCTGCTATTACAATTTAGTACACGATTGCGAGTGGGGAACACCGATGCACCGTGTCACTGTCAAGGATGCGCGTTGACGCAACGGACGCTTATATCCTCTCTAATGATCAGCCGTTGCTGGTCGGACAACACCGACTCGCTCTAACGATTCGTTAAGCCACGCGCTTACCAACACAACGCTTTTCCAACGCGTTTTTATTTTTTTCCTCTCCTGTTCTCTCCCGTGGCTTGTTTCAAAATTAAAAGTCCAAAGAACAACGATTCGTTTTAACGACTCTTTAAATTTAAGTTTAGCTTTAAACGAAGAGAGCACGAGATTGAATCGTGTTGCTATGGTCTTTGGATTATCGCGAGGATACGTTACTCCTTTTAATTACAAAGTGCAGAATCTTAGTCAACGTGCGTCATAAACGTTCTCCAAGCACGCCGTTGTCGCGTTAAGATTCCGCAAATATCTGTCACGAAGAAATTTCAAATATCTCGGCTGATCGTAACGCGGTAGCGGCTGTTATCAAACGCGGGCTATCGGTTGTTTCAAGATGCAGGAAACGAAAATGCAAAGTATCTCTCGGTAATGAGAAGAACGTTTCTACGTGATGCGATCAGATGCGATAAATTACATATACGTGCAACGAGATTGCAGGAAGGAGCGTGTTCTTTGTCAGTGCGACGAGTCTCGTTAAACAGCCACCTATTACGCAACGTATCGTTTCGACTAACGACCGACGCACGACCTGCGTTTACATAATCGTCCATTATAATCGACGCACGAAAACTCGTCACATCGTTCGATTTAATTATAACGCCCGTTGTAGAATCGCCATCGGCTAATGATCGTTGCACGCAATTTCCAGATATCATCGGCCGTTATTGGATATCGTGTAATTTCTATTTAACACGTTCGTACGTGTACGTTTGTGATCCGAGTCGGGACTGCTACACGACGGAGAAAAACGTAGAAAACAACGATTTACAGGCAATAAATAAATTCGCTACGAAACACCCAACTATTTGGCTTGCTCAATCTCGCGAAAGCACCTCGTCCAAAGCATCAAAGGCAATCGAGGCACGTACATACCACTGTACGAACGTACGTACGTATATTCATCTTCCGATCGAATCTAATTTTACGCTCACGCGATCGAAAGCACTTTTCGAATTAAATCATTGGCATGCCATTTTGACGGCGAGCAAAAGGTTATTTAATCCATTCCTCGTTTTACGAGCGCATAAAATTCCACGCCTCTTCGTTCAAAGGCATTTGTGAAACTGCTCCTAAAAAAACTTAAAGAAAAAAAAAAGAAAAACAAAGAAGTTAAAAAAGAACCGGAGAGGAACAAATGGATGTGAAACGTTAGTCAAAACAAGTAATTCAACCAAATGTACATCAGCTCCGGCAGAAAAGTGTTTTCGCGCAAACGCGCGAGATCGTCGATAAAGTCTGAGAAATGACGAAATTCGCGGTAAATTGTAAACGGCCCAAATTCCCATTTGCCAAGGAAGAATCCGCAGAATTTTGGTCGAGGTTATTTTCCGTCGATCGGGCTTCCCCCGAACAGGGTGCAAGAACGCATTATCCAGGCTGGCTAACGAGAATCCTCCAAAATTTGTGATCGACGGTGAACAGCTTCGTGCGCTATAATTCGCACGCTTTTTTTTTTTCTTTTTTATCTTTTTTACCATCCTACGCATCTCTAACATCGTTACAATTTCCCCGTGTTTCGATGTAGGGTTCGACTACTTGATATTTCGAGAAGAAGGAACGTCAAGTCGTTGTAACAGATTCGGTAAATAATTCGATTTCCTACCGCGGGTCGTATATGTTAGAAGATGTTGATTTTCGAATAGTCGGGTAATAAATTTAGAACGATGCTTCTATAATTAGTAAGTTGAGCGCGTAGCGGGCAAGCATATCCAAGATCGAACAGGCCTTCTATTAAAATAACACGACTGTCAGCTTTCGCGGTGTTGGCATGCAAAAACTGTGGCACATGGCACGCATTCGGCGCACGATCCACAGCGAATTCGCAATTTATTCCGCGTGAATTCCAATGTAAATGTTCCGAAGATTCGACTAGTTCTCCGATAGACCAAAATATCAAAAATTTCCCAACGAGATGCCCGAAACGTTTGTTCAAATATTCGACAAAGGATTACTGAAAACTGTACGTGAAACGTGTTGAATTGCGAATTACGCTACTACCATACACTTGCAAGGACAAATTTCATCATAATTCTTTGAATTTTTCCTTAAATTTAAATACCGTAATTTCCAGCAACAACTCCCCTATATTTGCTTGGCGAGCATCGTGACAGGCAATCGCTCGGAATAATCAGCGTTGCTCTCCACCGAGATTAGAATTTCAAATGCGCCATACACCAGAAACAACGAGAAACATCCGTAATGAAGCGTTCAAAGTGCCAGGAGACCCGACTCTCCGCATGTTTCGGGACAGCTTGTACACCAAGGCCAGGTGTAAATTTTCGTCCAACGAGATCGTTTGTTTTTCGTTTATACCCTAGCAAGAAAGGCACATCGAGGGGGTTCTCCTCGCGCGTTCTTCATAGCGAACGCACTGACGAAGCCTCTATAAATAGCGGATACGTTACTGAAATACGTGAAACGAATATACATATGTACGTGTGTACCGATGAAAAAAAAGTGGCAGAGACACGACCTTAATTTACACTTACCGCGATCAACACTACGCTTTCGTTTCGTTATCACGCGCTAATCAATATACGTGTACGAATCAAACAACTGTCAAAGCAGCGCGCTTTCTCACCACTTAACGAGAAATTCGTGTACGAAAGCCTTCCGTGAATTTCTTTTCGAAATGCCCAGAAAGCAACGCGATCAGAACTTTGAAACTTATATATATATATATACACACATATCTATCCTTTCTAGCCATCTTTCTTCGAGCGTCAAAACTTAGGATTACGTTACTTTTGTACCACTCTGTATAACAAAAGCAGGTAGATGCGCAGGTAGACGAGGTAACGCGAACACAGCGTTATGCTAATTCGCGCTAAAAATCAACACATTGTTGTGCAACCGGGCAAACATCGATCCATGGAAAAAAATTAAATGGCGGCTATTAGCACACTGTTGCACCTCCTATAATGTGGGCTGAATGTTTATGGTTTACGAGTTCACCGTTGATTCGACACTGAACCATCGACCAATCCGTTTCCGCGTTCGTTCCACTTTCACGAATCAATTCCAACAAAGTAGCGAATAAATATAATCAGAGTTCGTAATTTATATCTCACGCGGATGAGTTTTCATGGTCGGCTAAATTCGAAATCGTATCGTGTTGTTACCGTAACCCGATCCACGATAAAATTGATCGATTCTATCGGCCGACTTGAAAAACAACTTTGCCACCGTTCGATCGTACGACTCGAATCGAATGCGTTTAAACTGACAATCATTCTGTCGAGTATGTCTTTAATGAGAATAACATTTTATAACAAAAGTGCAGCATCGATCGATTTAATTCGTTATCTATCGCGAACGCGGAAGAGATCAAAAATGAGGATAAAGACGTTTCAATGCTTCTTGTTTCTGCAGCGTTAAGGCACTCGAATTAATTTCAATAACGTCAGGCATCGATTCTCTCCTCTCTTTTACCGTTATTCTACGATGAATTTCGTTCATGATGTATTGTAATATTGATCGCTCTTCTGTAAGGAGGAACGGCACGTTTGTATTCGATACGATGACTATGTAAACAAGAGTTTCTAGAACGCCATGAAAAATAAATACCGGTCCTGTAATCGACGTGAAACGAGACGTAAACTCAAATCCAAGTAAATTTTAAATATATCTCTTCTTAAAACTCCAGTACGTTTTAAATCCAATTTAACGCCTTTCGATAGTCGTACTTTTACCTAAAATAACGTTAATATGATCTTCTTTGACGATAGCTTTTTCTGGGCTAATTTTCAATTCCATAGTCATCTTATCTCCATCTATCCGTACTTCGAGTATTTTCCCCACTTGTATCAAAAGTCACGTTCGTAAATATTCGTATTTCATGTGCCGCGTAACATTTATTATTGTAAAGAACGACGAAAAAGAATCTTAGCTCGGAAATTCATCGGAACGATGAACGAGCAGAAGAGAAATCGTGCCGGGTGTACGCGTGTTAAAAGGTTAGGTGCGTCTCGGTAACAACATACCTGGTGGTGCTCTTAAAGAAGTTATTGCTTTCGCGATTCATCAACTCGCTACGGAACCGTGACATCTCGTCCTCCATCTTTCTCATCTCGGCGTCGAAGCGTTCTCGTATGTTGGAAAATTCGGTGTCGATCACGCTGAAGTCACCGAGCTTGATAGGAATATTGCGCTTGATACCACTGTCAGCCATGATTTCTGCCTCGTTCACACTCGTGTCTCTCTACACCAAAAGCCACTAAATGAGATGCTCGCTCGTATATCAACAACAAGCACTACTCTCACGAACGATCGTTTTTAATTATTGGAAATATTGTTCTCGATCACGTACAACCGTTCAGTACGTTGTCTCGCCTAAGAATGAGCGCGGCTCACCGAATGCTCCTTAAATAGTCGCGACGCAATCGCTCGGCTATTCGTGGGAGTTCGTCGTCGCTCGGTATGTTCCGGAGGTGTTCGGGTTCGTGCACGCGGTCCAAACTGGGAACGAAATTTCACGAAGATCCGAACGACATGTATTTTCTTTTGCTTTGGGATTTTTTGCGAAAGGTGCGCTCTTCAGCTAGTGCAAATTATACAAATTAAGTGCTCGTCGAATATTTTAAAGCAATTTTCTGATCCTCGCTGCAACATAAATTATCCGAATTGAATTTATTCCGCAAGATTTAGTCCGTTTAGTCGTTATTCGTAAACGTTTGACAAATAAAATGGAAGAGCGAAGAAAATATCAAGTATCCTTGAAAAGTATTAAATATTTTTTAGTTTATTAAGAAACAACGTTTGGGCACTTATCGATACAACAGCAAGTTGTATGAAATTATATGCAACAAGGTGACGGTTGGTTGCCCTATTTTACGATATAACACTAGAATTTCAAGTTTTATATTTTCCAAGTAAAACAGGATCTCCTACATAAACCAGCATGTAAGGTAGCAAGTTATTCATACGTGCACACGACGTACAAAGTTTCTGAATAAATATGTGATCTAAGAAGAATCGGTGGGCGTCTATAGGTTATGATTTCGCACATAGCTCGAACGATTGTGTTTTATACGAGAAACGATGACTAATACGTGACCGTACCATCATTTCCTTATTGATTGTCTTTAGATCCGAGATGTGTATATCCGCATAGAAGATTTTATTTCTATTGGTATCGAATTTCTAAAAAATTTTGATTCGTCGTCGTTATATAAAAACACTTTTTTAATGTCATTTATTACGTTTGCAATGTTATAGAATTGATCTTTTAACGATTTATGCCACGGCCGTAAAATTATACGCGTTAACGTGGCATATTCGCGGATGATCCGATTTTCACGATATTAATTGGCTAATTAAATTACATGGTGCATCAAGAGGTTTTCCGAAGTCAACGATGCTTGTAAAAGCGTCAGGACGTCAATTACCATGTCGACCCAGTTATGCAGTCTTGTCTTCTGGTAAATTTGCTCGATCTGCACGCAGTAGCTGCACTTAACGACATTCTACCGATGAACATATTTTGCACACTTGTCATCGAATATCTATTGTTACAGCTTGTTACATTTCACGGCCGCTTAAAGTTAAGGAGCAAGGGAGATATCTATTCCCCCATTATCTACAACAAAGCCACGCAACTTTCACGAAGAGTCTAAACTAAAATTTTCTACCTAAAATAATGGAAGTAACATTGCTGTGGATATTATCAATTATTTTTAACACACGGTAGGCGATGTAAAATATTCCCAGTCATTTTCGTAAGAACAGAAGGACTTCCTAGTATAAAATCCTATTCAAGTATAAGAAACAAATTCTTCTTTATTCTCAACAGTTGCCAAAACACCATCTCGCATCACTTTGTACCTATGACTCATTTCGCGTTACATAAATTTAAATCATCCGTATAAATTCGCTGATTCGCTATTCTAATAGCTATTATTTTTAGTTATTATTAATAGCTGAAGTAGGTATAAAATTTGACGCAAAGAATTCAGTTCGCATTTCGTTTCGGATCGTTCGTTCTTTCTAGATTCTTGTTAATCACGCGTGAACGTTCAGGTGTTCTAATTTGAACAGGCGTACCAGAGAGGCACGAAGGCCGCGGTTACTACGCAACTTTCTGTGTACGTCTGGTGGAACAGCGTGATATTTCTTTTCATGGCGTTAAATCACGCAGGCAAATGATGCTGACCGCTATTTTCACGCGTTGCACCGCGTCATACGCACTGAACTGAATGGACCGACGCCGCGTCACGACGCCTTCTTATTGTTCATAAATAGTCCTGCCCGCGGCTTCGCACTCGTCCACGATCTCTTATGAATCAAACTATGTGGAATGTTTTCTCGAGATCCAACGAGCGACGAGGAGTGCAGTTGATTTGCGCTGTAGCTATAGCTACGGACGAAAACGTAGGAGGACTGAATCACGCTCTACTCGGCCAAACCGGGTGATTAACAACCCTCGTCCGTATCGAATCGCGTGCATGAATAATCTCCGTAGGAAATTGGCGAAAAATCCTAACGGAGGATGCGATTGAATTTGAGCGTGCGTCCGTGAAAATTTCTAAACATTTCCCTATACCTATAAAAGAATCCCGTTACTCCTCCTTATTATAAATTTCAGGCTTGATTACCGGCGACTGAGATAAATAAATAGAGAACGGTGCAAGCAGGCATCTCTTTGGCTCCACCTCGTGCAAAGATCGAAAATTCCAAAATGATTTAGCAGAGTGAACAAGATGATCGGCAAAGACGATCTCTTTTCAGTCTCCGATCGACTTTTACTCTGCGATAGTCGTGAAATAAAGAAATCTGTTCGTAGAACAGCAGCGTTAAAATGTAAACGCAATTAAACGGCGCTGAGAACGTAAAAGCACATAGAAGAGAGCGGAGAAGACCGGTGTTGATGACGAAGTGTGTCAATGTCAAATTGTTCGAGCCTCCAGACGATATTTCAGGCTTCTCTTACAGAGAACGAATCGTCAATCTTTTCTCAAACGTTCACCGAATTCTTAAGTTTCTCGTCGATCTTGCGTGGGAGAACGTGGTTAACATGACGTCACCTATGTGGAGGTTTTACTGATCGATAAAACGCGTCACAATCGTCGCTAATATGGATTGGTCTTACGTCCATTCGTTACGTAGCGAGTTGTCGCTGTACGTGTTGCTCAATCCCGAGGTATGACAATGGATGCAACAAGACGAAAAGATCTTATTCTTAACTGTTTCTACCTAATTTAAACGCTTGCTCCATCTTCCCGATCTTATTTGTTTTTCAGGTCATTATGTTGGAAGCGTCGTTTCGATTTCACCATTTTGGGACAAATCCGTTATGCAACAGCATTGAATAGGGATTATTGGGCAACTAAGAAAATGAAATTTTCATATATATATATTGGATTGTTAATAGAAACACATTGTACACTGACTCGTTTGGTATCTCCTGAAAGAAGGGTCATAAAGTTTCAGTAGCCTGTACAACGTTAACTACGATTAAATGAAATTTATTTACTTTCGCTTCGAAGAGGAATTTTTACACGAATAATAGGAAATATTTACAGAATCTGAATCTAAGAACAGATTAAAACAGGAAACGAGCGTGTCTCGTAACTTTGCTTCGAAAAACGATTTTTACCACGCATTTAAAAGAGCCAATTTCTTAAGCTTCCAGCTTATGTCGAAATTGAGTTACTCGTGCAACACAATTCGTTGAATAATTACATTGTTATGCCAGACAAGGAGACAGAAGCGAAACAGCTTGCCAGGCAATTATATGTAGCGTGGCATGCAGAAGAAAACAACTAAACGGAGGTTGTAGAAAAGATAGTACATACTATACATACACCTCTTCGACACCGCTGACTATTAATAGCTGACAAAGTCCGACAGAGAGCCATATCCGAGGCCAGATTCGATCCAAGGAATTCTTTAATCGTTCGACCCTTTCGACCGTCATTCTTCCACCATTCAATGTCGAGGGTACCGCGCGAATTTTCTTCACTTTTCTCCGCGCCAATTTCCTCCGATATCATAAAGAACCGGAGAACGGAAGCCAACGGAAACCAAAAGTTTTAAAAATTGATTGAAAAACTTTTGAGAAGCGATAAACGACTCTGCGGACGTATCCTAAATTTTGCATAAACACATCTAGAAAATAGTTTGTCCTGTCGATTTCCTAGTTTTTAGGACAACAAGGATAAATTAAAGTTCCATTACGTTAATTAATGTTAATTAATGTTACGCGAGCAAACAAAGAGAGAACCGTTCTTTGTTCAAGACGCTCGCGCGGTCAGATTACAAATAATTTATTAGAGTGGACAGTAGGTGTCGATAACACAACCGGGATGGTAAAAGATAATTTCATTCAATACTTCGGCAGCAAACAGGCAATGAGCGCTTAATAGTCATTTGTACTTGGCTTACTTAGAACGATTGAATGAGGAGGTTGACTTGACTGGTGCCGTCGTACGACGACTTCGCATCGCCACTACTGACTTGAGTACAAATGGGGACTGAGGTTAACGCGCCATGATGTCACTCTCTGATATCATAGTGTCCATCTTTTATTCAGTAAAATTGCCGAGCCTTCGACCAGATTGTCCCCTCAATTTCAATCTCCACGATAATTCAGTAGCACGTGTATATCATCGGCACGTGTGACGTGACATACTGTATATTCTATATAAGATACATCGTATGTATAACTAACGAAACGCTCAATTATATTTAATGTTTAATAATATTACGTACATAATATCATGTCTAATGTACCATTACAGTTGGAAGAAAATTTCAAGGGTAATTGTAAATAAAACAATTATAATAACGCCAGACGAGTTTACCATATATTACCATATCAGGAAGGATAAATATTATAGCACCGAATTTTCAACCATTTCTTTGCAAACTTGTGAAACATGATCCTAACCGGTTTGTTGTAACACTCGCGCTACGTGGATTTGCAATACGATCCGGCTGCAACTACTTATAGCATTCACGCACGTTTGTATTTGCTATATACACGATCTATAGCTCGAATGAATTTTTAGTGCTTAAATTCTCAGCGCTCTGTATTTGCGCACAAACGTATCCATTACATCAGACATCTAAATACTATTATCAATGAAACGTGGTAGCATAGGGGATAACTTCCTTTTTCCTTTAAACCGTTTATTTATATAGATCGCATTAACAATGTCATATTTGATATCGATGGTCGATGGTCATCCTTCATTTTGCTACACGTGCGTGAAAACAATGTTAGTACACGCGAATAAATGTAGCCATATCACTGGCCAATGTCACTGCCACGAATAAACTGACAATATGTAATGCGATGACAAGTGCCCGTAATATACTCGGTCGATCGTGCAAGAGTAATTTCTTTGTAATTGGCTTTTCTTAGTACACTCTGGTATTATAATTTTTCCATTGAAACCTTCGACACTGACAAGCAAATAAGTATCTTAATATTTCATTCAGCTGTATCTACTAAACAATGACAATGTAAATAAGTCTGTAAGAAATATAAATACGACGTTATTACTCCTTGGTATATTTTTACTTTAACCATGAATAGAAGTTTATTTTAAGTCACCAACACCTATCCAACTTTGCATTTACCTTCTGTCGACATATTAAACGATATTACTCAATAGTATAACACGTATTTATGTGCGTAACGATAATGCACAAACGTTTACGAACGAACGTAAAGTAACAGCCTGTTTTCCTCAAGAAAATACATTCTAATGATTATCCGATACACATCGTATCGATGGAAAATATTTCCCTTTGAATTGTCGTCGGTTAACTCGCCCGCTTAATCGATTTCAAGTCCCCCTTGCGTCTACTGTCGCAACTAAATTAGCATCTCGTGAAGCTTGTCACAATCATGAAGAGCCATGTAGATGTTTCTAATAAAAAACAATCAGAATATGTAAGAAATGGAAAAAAGCCATTTAACAAAAAGGAGTATAGGCTGCAGAAGTACAGTAATAAATACAAAGGTACGTTCGTGAGACTATCGAGTAATCTAGTTTACGTATAGGTTAGGTTCAAGTATCATTAAGAATATTATTCTCACTTTTTAATTGTACTATATATTGCAGTTAGTCAATGGGAGCAACGCAGGAAGCAAGCTGTTTTACGAGGATTTTACAAGCAAATTGGCAGGGACCAGCAACAAAATCTAAAGAAATTAGCTTTCGAAGCTAATGATCAAAATGGACACGAGTATGTATACTTACCACGTTTTGTATAGGAAACATCTTCACGTTTTATATAAACAACATCTTTAAAATTCATATTGATCTTCAAAGATAATTCCTGTTTGTTCGAAGGAAACAACAGAGAAAGATAAGTGCGTTTCATAAAGCAAAACAGGAATTTCTTGATAAAAGGAATGAAAAGTGGAGGCAAAAGGAAGAAGCTTCCCGAGTGAAAGCAGAAAGAGAGGAAGCGCTGAAAAAGTATAAAGAGAAAAGAATGCAAACGTACAAACAACTTTCGAGGAAAACAAAAAAAGGACAACCTGTTATGAATGTTAGGTTAGAAATGTTACTTGAGAAGATACAGCAGCAGATGGCACAATGATATAAGGAGATATCGTACATTTTTAAAGACGTGAATGATCTCTGAAGTTGATACATTGTAAATAAATTTTTTTATTTAAGAAATATACATGCAATAACAAACAAATTTTCAATAAATACCTTCCCGTAAACTGAACTTCGTTCAATATGCTTTTAATTAAATCAAAGTTTAACGACCTAGTTCGATTCAATTTAACGTATTAATTGCATGATAAAAGGAACATTAGGAGCTTTTTAGTTTCCATAATCTCTCACTATTTTACAATTATATTTTGGAATAAAATTTTGATCGTATAATCTTATTATTTACAGTACAGAGTTATTAGACTTTATAAAATCTTCTCTTTTATGTTACTAGGAAATGTCAAAATGACCGTAAAAATTGAAATATCGAATATTCGATTGTTAAACGAATATTAACAAGATGCAATGGATCACGATATGATAACAATAATTAAAATTTGTCTCATACTTTATGGGCAATGACATAATCATATAAAAAGCGATCGATGAAATAGCAGCAGATTTGAAATACGAATTTACCCGCGCAATGTCGAAAGCGCAGGCCTAGTGGCATTTGACGGGTAGCCGTCAGCTAGTCAGCGGTTGCAAATGGCGACAGCCACGAAATCTCTGGCACCGACTCGCGAATAGTTTCACGCCTACCGAGTACTACGTGACAGAGCTGTGCGTGAACGTTACCCTAACCCAGATTGGTATGTACTTAAAACTGATCCAATAACCAAGAAGATGCGTAGCAGATAACCTTTTCCTCAGAAAACATAGGTCGCACTGGTTGCATTTCCCATCAGTACGACAGGTCATCGGAGACAGAAAGCCATCGTTCGATCTATTTATCCGTTTCCAAATATTCTTTTTGCCTGCTCGATCCATACACGTTGAATTATTCGGTGATTCCTTCGTGAATGTTGCTACAATCTTTCAACATAATGTCGGAAGTTTTCGCGTAATGCGAACCACTATCAACGTTTCCATCACACCGCTGTCAAAGAGCGTTTGCCGTCGGAATCTAGGACGCGTTACCGGCTTAATCACTCGATTTTTCTCTCGAACGTCAGAGTAGACGCTGCATTATTTCGCACAACTTGCCCTTTCGATTCTCAATGTTCATGTAATATGCTAGTTTCATTCGCTAATATCGAACGTATATCTAACATGGGGAATTCTTCTTTAAAGTTATTTGAAGAGACCAAGGGGTTCGTTGGTTCGAGTGCACTTAATCAACGAACATCGTTTAAATCACTTTCTTGGGCCTTCCCCTATGCGTATATTGCATGTCGTCAAATAAAAACACATATTCGCGAGTTTACAATTAACTTTCCATAAATTATCCCATAAGCAGTGATATGAAGAATTCCATTCATCTTTTTGTATATTTATTTTAATATCACATATCTCTGTCTATGTTTATTAAACACCATTTTATAACTACATATATCCCTCTGTATATTTTCTTATAAACATTTATATAATTGAAATGTTTAATTGTTATAAAAAATAGCTTGTAGATAGATGTTAACATGTGTTTTCGTGTTAACATAATTTTGTAAATTAAAATTATGTTTCTCAGGGATATGAGTACAAGTTTCTTTCATTGTATTTTATTTCACAGGTGGTTTTAAATAGAAGAAGACAAGATGCCGGCTGTGAGAGGAGATGGCATGCGTGGGCTGGCTGTATTCATTTCTGATATTAGAAATTGTGAGCTAAAACACTTTTCTTGTTACTTATACGTCTTTAAATGATACTTCTAAAAAATGTATTAACTTGCATCTTACATTAGTCCTAACTAGACACTCGTGTATATTATATGCTATCAGATAAAAAAGAAAACTCGTTAACTTTTGGATCATTGAAATTTTGACCCGTGTTTCACTAAGAGATATGATGCCATTGAAACAAACATGACACATAGAGTATTTAAGGCAGTGAAGAGTAGGAGACAGGGGGCGGAGTTCTGATATAGCCGTATCTTTCTGATATAGCTTGAGCTCCAGACACTCATATGTAATACTTGGCATAATAGAGTAAATGAATATTAAAACTAACACTTCCAGCTACCTTGAGAAATCTTTATGGATATGAATAGAATGCAAATTAACGTATGGGTTAACTATATAATCTTTATATTATATATAATGCAATAAATAATTATATAACAAGAGGGACACGAAATTGACTCTTATAGGACAAATCAATACATCTGTACTTTGATGCCAGTCCAAGTGGCATACAGCCATTATAGTTTTCTATAAAAACAATGACAAATGTATAGTTATATACGTGCGCGCGCGCGCGCGCGCCTGTGTGTGTGTGTAAATGCATGTCATCAATAATTCTATATTCACAGAAATAATCTGCAAAAGGCTTAAAAAATTATTAATCACTTTGTTCTGTTTTGCTTATTCTATTAGGTAAAAGCAAAGAGGCGGAAATAAAAAGAATAAACAAAGAGTTGGCAAATATTCGTAGTAAATTTAAAGGAGATAAGACACTTGACGGTTATCAAAAAAAGAAATATGTTTGCAAGCTCCTTTTTATTTTCTTGCTTGGTCATGACATTGACTTTGGACATATGGAGGCTGTTAATCTACTTTCATCTAACAAATATTCAGAAAAACAAATTGTAAGCGTTAAGATCTATTGAAACAGATAATGCATACATAAATTATGTTGATGCTGAAGTTTAATTTTATGCAACTATTACTACCAATTTTAGGGCTACCTTTTCATATCAGTTTTAGTAAATACAAACAGTGATCTCATTAAATTAATAATTCAAAGTATAAAGAATGATCTTGCATCACGAAATCCCATTCATGTAAACCTTGCATTGCAATGTATTGCTAATATTGGTAGTAAAGAAATGGCAGAGGCATTTGGCAATGAAATACCAAAACTACTCGTTTCCGGGTATGTAGCTAAAGCAATTAATATTTCATGCTCCTTTACAATTTATTCAAAGAAAGGAAAAATAATTATAAATAATTTTTTATTTTAGAGATACTATGGATGTTGTGAAACAAAGTGCGGCACTGTGTTTATTACGGTTATTGCGTACTGCACCGGATGTTGTTCCCGGTGGAGAATGGACCTCGCGCATAGTTCACCTTTTAAATGACCAACATCTCGGTGTTGTTACCGCAGCTGCATCTTTAATAGATGCTCTTGTAAAAAGAAATCCGGACGAATACAAAGGATGCGTTAGTTTAGCAGTTTCAAGATTGAGCAGGGTATGGCATAGCTTGTTAATCCAGTCAATGGTTAGATGTTAGTTTGTTTATTTTTACTCTACCTCAATAGATCGTGACATCGAGCTACACAGACCTACAGGATTATACATATTACTTTGTGCCAGCGCCATGGCTCTCTGTTAAACTTTTACGATTACTACAGAATTACACCCCGCCTGGTAAATTATTTTTGTTCAAATTGTATAATATATTAATGTAGCCACAGCAATAATTTTATTTTATTTTATTTTATTTGTTACTTTCTGATAGCTGAAGATCCAGGTGTAAGGGGTAGATTAAATGAATGTTTAGAAACTATATTAAACAAAGCTCAAGAACCGCCAAAATCAAAGAAGGTGCAGCACTCGAATGCTAAAAACGCTGTGTTATTCGAGGCCATTAGTTTAATTATTCATAACGACAGTGAACTGCCTTTATCGGTTCGAGCGTGCAATCAACTCGGTCAGTTTCTATCCAATCGTGAAACTAATCTTCGTTACTTAGCACTCGAATCCATGTGCCATTTGGCTACATCAGAGCTTTCACATGAAGCCGTGAAGAAACATCAAGAAGTCGTCATTCTTTCTATGAAAATGGAAAAGGACGTATCTGTTAGACAACAGGCTGTTGATCTTCTGTATGCTATGTGTGATAAAAGCAATGCGGAAGAAATAGTACAAGAAATGTTAAACTACCTCGAAACTGCTGACTATTCTATTAGAGAAGAAATGGTTCTTAAAGTCGCGATTCTAGCCGAAAAATATGCTACCGATTATACTTGGTACGTTGACGTTATTCTAAATCTCATTAGGATAGCTGGTGATTATGTTTCGGAAGAAGTATGGTACAGAGTTATCCAGATTGTTATCAATAGAGATGACGTGCAAGGATATGCAGCAAAGACTGTTTTCGAGGTAGATAACGCACAATTGTATATATATCTTTTTCATTTAAATATTTTGTTATAAATAAAATATTAAATATATGTGATATTTATTAGGCCTTACAAGCACCAGCTTGCCACGAAAATATGGTTAAAGTTGGTGGTTACATACTTGGGGAGTTTGGAAATCTCATTGCTGGTGATCAGCGCTCTTCTCCAGCTGTTCAATTTCAATTATTACATTCCAAAGTAAGTTCTATAAACTCTTGCGTATTTAAACATTTCAAGTTTAATATATTAATGCCGTTTCTTTTCCTCTTCTTTTTTCTCTGCTTAATTTTTCAGTATCACTTGTGTTCTCCAATGACCCGAGCGTTGCTACTTTCAACCTATATCAAATTTGTTAATCTGTTTCCTGAAATGAGAAGTCAAATTCAAGATGTTTTTAGACAACACAGTAACTTACGCAGCGCCGATGCAGAATTACAACAAAGAGCTTCAGAGTATCTTCAGCTAAGCATTATCGCCTCTAGCGATGTTTTGGTAAATAACAAGTCCAATTCAAATTAATTTTAATTAGCGTATCGCCGTTCCAGTACAACATTGACGCAACTGTAAAAAAATTATTTTTCAGTTAATGAAGAAAATCTATTTCATATAATAAAATTTGTAATTAAATAACGAAACGAATGTTTCATAATGTTGCGATAAACAATATTGTTTGCATTCTCTAGTTACTTTTAAGTCTGTCTGCGACGCAACTAATACATCATTACTGCTACGAAATGCGATAGACAAAAACAAATATTTCAATAACTACGTTACTGCCATCCATTGCCTAAGAATGTTTGGAAAATTACGAAACTTTTATAATGGAGAGATTAGATATGTTTAATACTGGATTTTTATTACACTGGAACGGCGATATTTATAATTGTATACGATATGAAAGTATATGCGATTCCAGCAAACGTTGGTGAATATTTATAATTCTCCTTATAGGCTACAGTATTAGAAGAAATGCCAGCATTCCCAGAAAGAGAATCTTCTATTCTCGCCGTTTTGAAAAGGAAAAAGCCAGGACGAGTTCCCGAGAATGAGATTAGAGAAAGTAAAAGTCCTGCACCAAATGCTAATCATCACGCGGAAGCGCCCGCCAGTGCCACAGGAACTGTTAATAATACATCGGCAGATTTATTAAGTCTTTCTACACCGCCGTCTTCTCAGCCAACTAGCAATACAGGAGTTTTACTTGATGTACTAGGTGATATTTATAATATGCCAAACAAAGTTGCTACTAATGGTGCCCAAAACACGTATAATCCCAAAAAGTATGTTGATGTAGAAAATATTTAATCAAGAGAAATTTTCGAGAAGGTACTAGACTTTAAAGTGCCTTATGATGATATGCCTTACAGATTCGTGTGCAAGAATAACGGCGTATTGTTTGAAAATGACTTAATTCAAATCGGAGTAAAGTCAGAATTCAGACAAAACTTGGGACGTGTCGGTCTTTTTTACGGAAACAAAACTCAGTACGCTCTTCACAGCTTTCAACCTCAACTATCTTGGCCCGAGGAAAATCAACAAAAATTAGCTGTACAAGTAAAGCCAGTCGATCCCGTGCTAGAAGCTGGTGCTCAAATACAACAAATGATTAATGCAGAGTGTATCGACGACTACAGTGGTACGTTAAGCTACATAACTTTCTAAAACAGATGCCATCAAACTGATGTTATTCACTTTTATATTGTTTGAAAACGATCTTAAATTTTCTTTTTCCTATATTATAGATGCACCAAGCATGATCATTTCCTTTATTTATAATAATGTGCCACAAAAGATAACAATGAAGTTACCATTAACGATCAACAAATTCTTCGAGCCTACAGAAATGAATGGAGAATCATTCTTTGCACGGTGGAAAAATCTTGGAGGGTATGTAACTCATCGTAATAAATGCTTTACTATCGTCATTTTGGTTGTTATTTCTTTTAACTATTACATTAAAATTTATTAATTTATTAAATATGACAAAAGTCATCAAAGTACGTAATCAAATAATTTTAGAAACTGTTTGACATATTTTTACTATTCAAATAAAAGTTATTTCGTTCAACAATACGTTGAAATAATATTATATAATCAACTTACACTTTTAGAGCCAATCAACAACGTTCACAGAAGATCTTTAAAGCACAACAGCCGATGGATCTTGCGCAAGTTCGCACGAAACTGCAAGGATTTGGAATGCAATTACTCGATGGTATCGATCCGAATCCTGATAATTTTGTCTGTGCAGGAATAGTACATATGAGGGCACAACAAGTAGGATGTCTCTTACGTTTAGAACCTAATAAACAAGCGCAGGTAACTTTCAAAGCTTCTTAAATATTGGATCTCTTAAACCAGGAATTCGGTGAGCCAGTTGTTAATGTCATCTTGTAGATGTTCCGTTTGACAGTACGTTCGAGTAAGGAATCGATGTCAGTAGAGATCTGTGACCTGCTGGTGGACCAATTTTAAATGGCCTAGCAGGCGTGAAGCTAATTTAAGATATGTTAAAACGCCGTGGGAAGACATATCGTGATCACTGAAGGATGTCGTCTCTCGACGTTCAAAAGATATTGATGATTATTTGTTAAGACATATTTGTTGTACGCAAGCTTACACTCGCAACGCGGTCACGAGAACTGAACTCTTGTGTAGGCGAAACATTGTTACCACGTATAATCCTACGAACAAAGCATAGGATTGCTAAAAATACGATAAAGGCGAATTGTGTACATGAAAAAGAAGCAAAAAAAAAAAAAGAAAAAAAAAGAAAAAAAGAAAGCAAAAAAGCTATGCGACATACGATAACTATAATGGACAATATTGGTCCATGAATGAAGGTAACAAGTACAGATATTACCTTTATTTCTTTTTTCTTTCTTCTTTTTCTTTTTTTTTTTTTCTTTTTTAATTTAATATGTGGCTTTAATAAGAAGTTATAATTTGTAACTTATCCAACAATGTGTAGATGCATGCCACGGGTATCCGCAAAAAAAGAAACGGCCAAGAATCACACTGCAAAGCGTTCAGGTTACTAGCATATATTTTTTATAAATAATGTTTATAGTTATCCCTTTCGATGATGAGTATTTTTAATGAGTTTATTGTATCACGCAAATGTGTCGGCTACAGCGGTTCTATATTTATTAGCCCGTACTATTGAATTTATATGCTCGTGGCGCATTCTCATCTATACCTTTAGCTTCCCTTTTTGTATGTACGATCTTTTTCGTGCCGATTTTCGCTTCTTTTTTTGAGATTATTATTGTTGCGCGAGCGAGAGTAGATTTGGACACGATGACAGTAGTTGTATGATATTAGTTGTCTATCGTAGACTTTTCCTTGTATTTTACGGAGCTCAAAATTTCTTTTGTAATTAGTAGATTCGAGATGATCGATCCCATCCCGATTCCCTTACCTCTGCTCCGCTTGTTCTCTGGTCCTTCCTTGGTTTTCTGTACCTCATACGTTGACGTATAAAATCCATGGCTGGTTTTATTTTTCGGCTGACAGAGAAGAGCAATTAAATTCATTGAGAAGTAAACGAACAAGAAAAAGAAGAAGTGAAACAATAATCACTAGAAGAATTTTTCTAATCATTTTTAACGAATCTTGTGTGAGATGTATATTTCAGTAGTATATCTTGTACAGATGATATTTACGAATACGTTGGAGATTATTATGTTTTGCGAGTGATAATGGAGAAAAAACAAACAAATAAATAAATATGAAAATAGAGCAGCTGTGACGTTTAAACCGTGTTAGCATTGGGATCACATGCTTCACGATTACTCTGTCTGTTATGGAAATTGTAAAGCTCTAATTAAATTGTATATAAAAAAAATTCATTAATTAAATGTGCCAATGACAGGGAGTCATTGCACGAGACACACAGAATCTGTAGTTGCAGGCATGACGATCTTGTAATATCGTTCCTTCCTGCTATCTCATTTATATATATATATATTTCTTCATCATGCGAACACGAGATGTATATTTTTTTTATGTTCGTATATAGCATAAATTTATATTCGAAAGCTTTCTCCTTACTCCACCTGTGATTCCCTTTTATCGTTTCTGACTGTGTGTTACGTACGTATTAGCATGAATCGAAAACTCTAGCATGACCTATCAAAAGATCTGTATATAGAACGCGTTTCTAAGGATGCAGTACTATCAATGTTTCATCTCAACTTTAATCGCTGTTAAGCATGAGAAAGAGTATATCCTAAAAATTTATGGAAGTCGGATAACAATGTATCATAGATCTAGTTAGCCCTAAAAATGTAAGTTTAAAGAACGCTTGCATCCTCAAGAACGTGTTCCTAATATATGCATACGTTTCACGTCGAAGTTACACAAGCGTTTGATGAATATTTATGAATCAAATGAAACGGGAAACGTTAGATAGAAAAAATAAATTTTTTTATTTAACGCCCAATTTTTTTTTTCATTTAATTCAACACTTCGCGCGAAAAATGCTTGTATATTTTTAATTCAAACACTTTTTTGTTGTAACCTTACTACGAATTATTGTTTTACAATTCTATAGTATTTAATTTAAAAACGCGGTACATCGAAAATATATATACCGTGTGCAGCAATAAAATAATTGCATAGAAAACACATATATATGTACCTAAGAGAATTTTACGAGCAAGTAGCGAAATTTGCATTTTGTTTTTATTTAGGATAACACGATAACATAATACATACATTATATAAGAATTATAAGAAACGAACACATTCCTTACATAAGATAATATAAAGGAAAATTCGTACACATAGTACGTATGTAGAAATACTTTATATTTAAATCAGTTACATGATTTCGAAAACCTATTTTTTAAATTGCGCGTCGCTTCTCAAATATGGAAGCGAGAAGTCGCAGAAGAAAAGAGCAGGATCGAGTTTCGTTATAAGTTACATAAGTTCAAATCAAGCCCTTCGTTTCATAGTTCCTGACATTCTTGCATCGGTTTTATTCGGTTTTGTACATATAAATCTGTGACACAAAATACATCTTAGATATTTTCGATCTTTAAATACGAAAGAATCTTACGAACGAATAAATGACGCGCATATAATTATTTATCGATTGATAATAGAGTAATCGCCCAGTCATGGATTTGTTGAGAGATGATTCATATTTAAAAACGATTTAAACGAGGTTCATATGACAACACCACCATTTTACACGCGTCAGAGTGTTTATCTTCGCAGAAGTGTGAATCATGTTCATCCGATTAAAATGAAATACAAATGATTCGTATATATATTATATATATACACGCGTGGATGCATATATCATATAAATAAGATACACATGATCATATATATATATACTTATATATATACGTATATCTATATTTATATATATTTATATACTTATAAGTATGTATATATATATATATTACGAATTATATTGAGATGTGTGCGGTGACACACGATTGTTGTATTATTACGTTGCGGTGTCCTGATCGAATGGCGATCGTGACATACATATTAATGGAACGCGTTTGTTACAACGCTGCAGAGATTTATTCCGATCAATCGAACATCTGTCTCGTTACTTTTTGCTTCCCGTGTATAGATTTAATGTAGGAGTTTGGTTGTAGAAGAAAACGCAGTCACAAGTTACTAGCGGGTTTGCAATCGACCGCTCGAATCGAACCAAAACCATTCAGCACAGATGCAACGTGTGTACACTATGAAGTTGATCGATGTTACCGTTGCCCATGAGCTTCGGAAAACTGCTTCGTTCAGTACATACCGGAACTAGCATAAATGTATGGTGTATCTTTCCGTATTTGTAGATTCGTCTCCCTTCTGTTGTATAATCCGTGCTCCTTTTATTTATTTATGGCCGTGGTATGCAAAAAGTGTAGACTAAGTAGACATCGATGGCCTAACGAAAGGCTTTTAATATGCGAATGAATTTTCTAAATAAAGTCAAATATAATTCGAAGAAATTAACTAACAATCTGCGGACAATATCTTATTGCGCTATAACTATTGATTTTCGAACCTATATTAGAAATTTTGTACGCGAGTATGTGCACTGCATATGGTTGTGAAGGTACATAATCTTGTTCGTTGAAAATTTTGATAGAAATTATTTATTAGTATTTGATGCATGTATAAAAGAAAAAGATATAGTAATCGCATTTATAAATCATAATTCGTTAAGCCATCGAAAATGTTGGTTCTTCGTTTGTCGTTGTTTACTTTAGGATAAGCATAGATCGACGCGCACGGCACAAAGTATGAATACATGAATTGTTCACACGATTACGAATGTTCGATCACCGATCAATCAACTGATATGATATTTTGTTGATAAAATGAGATTTCTACATTTGATCTTTACACGAGGAAAACTGTAAAATTCTCAAGTTATTTAACAATTGCGTTTATTTAACTTTCCGTCGACGACAGACACAAGATACACTTTATGAGATGAGCCTTTTGTGATCTTTTTGCCAACATCGTTTTGTATTGTTTAGCTCTACTTACATGTACGTTTGTAAAATGCTATTGATTTATGCTATTAAACTATACATACATATATACGTAATCACGTATAAGTGTGCTCTCTCGATTATTTGATTGGCTTTGATATTAATGTCGCTCGCGATTAAGTCGAACGTAGTTTCGTTTTATTATTCAAATTATGGTAGGAAATTATCGAGGAATCGATAAAATGTCAATGAGAAAATTTCAATTCGATCTTTCGGGAAATACAATTATATCGATGGTATAAGCTTAGCTTGAATTACGATTTGTGGAATTTTTGAATATTGAAAAACTAAAAAAATGTATATTTTAGATTTATCTGTGGATTATAAATTTATACATAAAAATTTCTTCAATCATTTACTTCGTCCATTTGGAAAAGAAAAAGGACGAAGAATAACTAGTTTGAAGAGTACAACGAACGTGACAAACAGGATTTTGCTAAAAAAATTGTTCAAATTGAATCGTGTGAATGTATTTGCGTACGTTGTCTATCCTGGAGTGCGCGACAATTCGAATATCCTTTCAACGTTTACTAAATTGCATTTGAATTTTTTCGTTCGTAGTCTTCACAGCGTAGAAATCGAGATATCTTGCAGGCTTAGCGTAGCGTTCGAAGCTTTCAAGCATCGTGCCAAAAAAAATAAAAAATAAAAGAAAAGTAACGCTTTATTCTTCGATTTGAAAGTATGAAAATTTCTACGGGGTCCACATTATGTCAATGAACAAATCATACGACTATTTAGAGAGCGTTATAAACTTACTCGACGATGTTCCGTGAATTGTTGCGTTCGCGATTTATCTTTATGCCTAACTTGAAGAACGTCCTGGAACACGTGGTTCCGCGTTACAGTGTGTTTTTAGCGATAAAACTGATTCGTTTCTCGTTTTTCACATTTTTTACGTAAGAATTGTTCGGTGATATGTCAAGTATGGATTGCGAAAAATAAAACACAAATCACTCGTTTGCCGCAAGAAAGTGTGTATGTTACGTTGATATAACTTACAAAAATTTCGTTGTATATACCGTACAGCATAGCGTTGAGAATTGTCATGATCAAAGGACACAACAGATCTGACAGGACAACAAGTAGCTGAACAGTGAACATTTTCTATGTATTTTCAAAGTTCCTTAGAAAGCTAGAGGACATATAGTTGAGATTATCTTGATTATTACAAATAATTAACATAGTTGAATCGATGCGAGGAATGTTTTATTTGTACTCGTATTGATCCCATTGCAGCATATTTTACAGTAAGTTATTTTTATAGGTAGATTTTACCGCACGAGAATATAACGACGTTGTTTCACATTTCATTTATAGAGCATTATATTATCGACATCATCATCGATGTAACGATTCTTGATCACACGAACAAACTTCTTGCAAGGTAACCGAACTTGTCTAGTTTTCCTTCGCGTAAACTGTAAACTACGATATGATCCACAATGCAAACGTTCCCCATTGCTACCAACTGACTGAGATCATATTTACAGGAGAAAGTAAATAAAATGAATAACATTTTTCTAAGATCCGTAGATATATGATGTAAGACTTAGAATCATGTTAATATAACATGGTAGCAGTGAAATAACACAACATCGAGCGAAGTTAGTATCTAACCTGAAATGTTGAATATTCGAATTTCGGCTTTACGGTGAAACTACTGTTATCGTTCGAGATTCTCGAGTATTTGCAATTGCTAATACCAAGTAACGACGTATCGTTTTCAATGCAAATCGAAATTATCATCTTTACGGATAAAAGCGAATAGAGAATAAAGCTATCGTCGAACAGCACATATGTATATGACCCATATATTGTAGCATTCCGCGAGTAATTATTTTCATTTTTCTCCGATCATACGATTATCGTGTATATACATCGTAGCGCATCGTGCATAAATAATTCAAATGATAACGATTAATATTTGACGAATCGTATAATACCTGATACGAAATGTTATGTACTTCGTCAAGACGCGACAATAGTTTCACTTCGAGGTTATATCTATATAATCGTATATTTGAGCATCGAAGAAACGTATATACACTATATAGGCTCTTTATATGGTTTTTCGAGCGTGAACATGGTAGAGCAGAAGGTTGTATGAAAACAAAAAAGATCTTACATAGAGTATTATGTCTGTACTTTATTGTGTCCATATAGTAGACGTGTCTCTTGCGGCTACGTCCATCGAAGGAATGAACATTGGCGTAAATAAATAAAACAGATAAAAAGTATAATGGTGCTTTCGTGAATTTCCATCCGCGATCGAGATTCGACAGTGTCTGTGCGAAAATCCACGCGTCTCGCTCTGCTGTAATCGCCCGGCAACGAAATATACACGAATAATCGACTTTGAATTATACAGCACAGGAAAATGTTAATTTGCCGCAACATCTCGTTTTTATATAGATACTACTTACACGTAGATGCAGTTCTCAAAATAGTCAAGATAAAATGAATAACTGATAAATAAATATTAAATATTTCGAGCGGCGAACATTTCACTAAAAGAGTTGAGTTTTCAATCATTCACCTCGTTGAAACTAAAAACAATTGATTAGCATCACGCACGATATTCGAACATTGCAACCTTTTGCAGTATTTTTTTTTTTTGTTTCGTTAATTGTTTCATCGCAGGAGAAAAAAATATAATTATAACATTCGCAAAAGTCCGATAAACAAAATATTGGGCGAACAACGGAAATGCTCATTTCCATTGTTGTAACAGATTTTAACACAGCAACTGAATCGTACCGTCATCGTTTCTATATTTACATAAATGTATTTACACGCTTTGCGTACACGGACCATATCTAATGGCGTGTATACATATCGAGTAACATCGTAGATATACAAATTTTCGGCAATTATTTAGAAAGCTGCCGGCACGTTGGATTTCGATGATTTTCTCAATATATCGTAGAAGTCAACATTTCGAACAACCTTTTCCTTTACGCGTTTACTGACGCGTATCTTTTAATATTTGAGAAATTCGTAAGAAACTGTCGGTACCGATATTCGTAAGTAACTGACAGCATACACACGTTGGTATTGGTTGCCGGATAGAACGACACCTAACCCACCAAACCTATATAAGCTGTAAACAGAAGATAAGAATTAGGTTGGGGTTAGGTGTGATTTTATACACGATTGTAGGTAGAATTCACTGTAGTAGTACCGACGGTTCTTTTTGCGAATATCATGGAAACTAAGACCGAGCGTCGGTTACACGTAAAGGAAAAAGACGCTCGACGTATTAACATTATAGGCAACATATTAAAAATATCGACGAAATCCAAGATGGTGGCAGCTTTCTAAATAATCACGAAAGAAGAAAGAGAAGGAATTTTTAGCTTCTTCGAATGAAAGAATTCTGCAGAGAGAATTTGCGTATATGCAGACAATAAGAAGGAGATCTTTGGGTATATACATATAAATATGCTTATAATATATTATATCATACAGGAATCTACAGTTAGAACGTGCTCAAACGATTGTCCCGTTAGGTTCAAACAAATGCCGAATATTCATCAAAGGTACTCTAGAGAATCACAGCTAAGTACCATCTAAGTATCTCGTATTTATTAGCATTAATTGGCAAACTAACGTAACCGATTAGACGTCGTTTCAAAACTAACACAAGCTTCCTAGTCTTACCGTTCGAAATTCTCACAGTGTATCCCATGCGAGACAATCGGAAATATTTTGTCGAAGGAGATTGAACGCCATGATGAACTGGACTTTCCGAGTACCATGATTAACGAGCTGTCGACATCAAAGGTGCAATATATCGCTCGGTGGAAGATGACGTGCCGTTATATATTATGTTTAGAGTCGAACTATGACGGCATACGCGTACGGTATACACTGCTGTTTAAATATTACCTCGTGTCGATTCCATATGATACCTCTTATCGACTACTTAGTGGTTAACTGACTAGCAACGAGGGATCGATCTAAGCCGACCAATTCCTTCTCGAATATTTATACATACTATTAAAATATACAAGAAAAAGGTACGTAATAGGAAAATTGAAAAGAAAAAAAAACGAGCACCAGCGTTGACAAGTAGCAGACGTTAACCGGTCGAGCCTTAACTTAAAGGCTCGCAGATATCGATCATTTGAATAATAACGCGTTCTAATAATTCAATCTTTCTCTCGATTAACATTTTAAATTCGATCAGCGATTTTAGAATCCTTCAATCTGATCCACAGTCTTAAAGCTTGCAAACGAACTCGACGGGGCTAACGAGTCTTAATCCACGATCTTCCGCTTCTATTCGAAGCCGAAAACTTTCTTAATCGTCCTCTCTTCGTCTTATGAATTTCTAAAGAGTATTCGGTATTCCATACAGCTGGATCTTGCAATTTTCCCCAGACGATTCAAGGAAACCCGATATCCCAGGAGAAAGCTTCCTCTCGATCTCCAATCCCGATCTACTCATCCGAACAGGATCTTGTAGAACCGTAGGAACGTTTCAAAGGATATCAGGAAATGAAAGTGCCCCCTTCACGGTTCGTCAAGATATAGTTGTCGCAGAATGTTAGAAGATCGCCAAGTCTTAGAAAGTAGAATTTTTGTCCACTACTTTTAGAAGAAGACTGAATGGCGGATCATCGGTGACTAAAACTTAACGGTAATAGGCGATTCTTTCGTTCGGATTAACCGAACGCGGTAATATCTTTAGAAAGCGTTTCCTTAAAAATGGAAACAAAGTAACAGCAACTGTACTAAACGATTCCACTCCTAGAACCTTTCCAAAGAATTAAATTGTCCATTGATAATGGCCGCCTCGGCGTCTTTCTCCAGCACTTTGTCTCCGTCAGCCAACAGATCCTGTCCATCGGGTTCGTTCACCAAGATACTCTGCTCTGCAGTGTCGAATGCGTCCTCCGGTGCGAGAAACAAATTCGTTCGACCTTTACACTTGTTTCGATAGTCGAGATTATCCGGAGCAGGCCTGTGACAGGAATCGCAGACGGTATCCGTTCTGGAAGTGCAAGGATGCGCCTCGTACAGGCCTGGACCGCACCTAGAACAGATCCAGCAGGGCTGGGTGCTGTGGTGGGGGCTGTAGGTGCCTGGTGCACATTTGCCGCATTCGGTGTCACGGCCACGGACGCAATGGTTCACGGCGCCCCAGCCTGGACCGCATCTGCTACAATGGCTCCCGTCTTTCTGATGCCTGATGTGCGGCCTGGCTTCGCTCACCTGGAACAAGGGCAGATGCGTTTCGCTCAGAGGCAACTCGATGTACATCGAAAGCTTGTATCGACTTTATATAAAAGATAGCCACATTTTTGTAATTTTTTAGATTTTCGATCGATCGAGCAGTGATCGTTTTAGAAGACGCGGTCAATGGATATAAAAGAAAGAGACACTCGAGAAACCGTTATGCAAACCGGTTTCGAAAAGATCTGTAACGGAACGACAGATGTAGCGGAATTTCTAATTATTTGGAAATTTCGTGCTTAAATTGTATCGATATTCTTTAGGAAGCATATTAAAAAAGGAAAAAGGGAAAAAGCTAGGAGCGCAAAAGTAATTTATTACAGCTCGACGTATCCGTCTATCAGGAAACTTGAAATACAAGTTTTACTACCTACTGCTATTCCATACTCGTGTACTATCATACTACTATTTCGTGATTACGTCGATTAGAATTAACAAAGCTATTTGGTAGTAGTATAGACTTTTATATCCAAGCGAATAGACCTCAGGCTTGGTAATCGCTTTGTTCTAAATTTACTGTATAGCTCGGGAGAACAGGTGCCAAAGGATAAAGCCACCTGACTGGGCCAACACCTTGCGCCTTTCTTTCGTTGCGCCTGAAAAACCGCTATCGAGATATACCAGACAACTCGTTCGGTCAACACGCAAATTAGGGTTTCTCGTGGCTTTAGCTTCGCCCTTGTTACGCACAACCCTTGTCCTGACATGTTCGACGACTGTCCGACGTGAGCTTCGTTTCTTTTCACACGCGAATAACAATCCTAAAGAACGTTCTCTATTTTTCGACTACCCAAGCGAATGGCAGATCTGTTCACCAACAAATCACGCTTTTACTTTCCCTTCGTAACGTAACTGGTAATTCAGATAAAAGCATAATACGCCATTGACGAATCGAGCCGCATCGATACTCGCTAAATGTGCGGATATTTCGTTTAAGGGGACACAGATTTCGGTGAAACGCTTGTCAGCTATGAAAAATAAAATATTCGTACTAATTGAAAGCGTGTTTCGTTTCGATAAATCGAAGAAAGGAAACTGCGTTAAAATTTATCTCTTAGAAATAAGCTAATAATATCTAAGAAATAATCCCCGATCTGAATTTCTGAAACACTTTATACAAAATAGATCGACACGGTGCACAGTCCAGCATCGGTGGTGAAGTGAAATTCCTTTTAAAAATAAAATTCAAATACGTAATAATAATAATTTCAGCCAAATACTTGGTTCAGTTTGTTTCAAATCGATTTAGCGTTCCCTTTTGATATCGTCGAGTTAATAAGATAGATCACCAAAATGAGAAAAGAATCGTCGGGATAAAATCGTGGTTGAATTCTTTTTGAAGAACTTTTTCGAACGATTGATTTCCATCGATTTCTAGCAGCACCATTTGAAATCAATGGAGACGAAAGGGGCGAAGATGGTGGCTTATAACGAAAAGAGCGACGAACGAAATGCAGCGAGTGGTAGTTTGGTCGCAGCTGGCAGCAGCCGGTTGCTGGCACGCGCCAACGGTCACTGAGCCATCAGGTGCGTCATTGCACCAGCCACCGTCCGTTCGTAAAACCTCGTTCGTCTCTTTTATTTTCTCCTTACGTTCAGCAACCACCGCTCGGTTCTCTATCGATAGCGCGCGGTCGTGCATTCATTCGCTCGAGAAGAGACGTTAATCGCTGCCACGATCTTTCGTCGAATTTAACATACCTATACACCCTATATGCCTATACCCTACTGATTGTCGCGTAAGCCGCGTACCGCATCGTTTCCGACCATTAATTTTAACCGACTCTTCGTTTGTTCGTACGTTTGTCTAAATTTTGCTCCGTTTAAAAAGCTTAAGGTAAAAATTATTTGATCGATGTTGCGGACTATTCTATAAGCATGGAAGAGTATGGAAGAATTTTCGAGAATTTTCTTCAACGCGGAAACCTAGAAAAGACTTAAGAATGGACTTAATCAAAGAGCCAAGCCGATAATTCACCCAAATTACGTTCCGTATTTTCTCGCTTTCTGATCCCAGCTCTATAAATTACGATATACAATAATATAAATTATAAAATATAAAGTTGCTCAACGGAATTATCATTCTCGTTACGTTATCCTGTTTGCAGGCAATATCGTCTTTCGCAAGGAACAACCGTCGTTGGAGTTTGTCAATTAGAAACATCGTCCTGCGAAGCTTTGTTCTTTCACGCAAACGTTACGTATGCGTTGAACGCGAATGCAGGTTTTACAACATCGATTTATTCTACTAATACGAATGCCAGCTTTTCAATTTAGCAAGGAAAGATTCGAACATCTCTGATATTTTATTCTTTCGTTACTTACAAAGCTTCGTCGCGTGTCGAACGTAAATTCATTTACTTCGAGAAGAAAATACCGGCTATCGAACGTCATAGCATTAATATACTGTAAAAGAGCATCTCGCGTACTACATTGGAAAAAGAAGAAACGACAAAGAACGCCGATAACGAGTCGAATCCGATATAAACGGACGAGACGTTAGCGAAGACAAAGATTTTTCTGATTTTCATCGATAATAGGTAAAAAGGTGGAAAGCGCGGTTTCACCGAAAGGGAGAAGATTGCCGTGGCAAACGGCACGAGCACGATACATCAAGACAGGCAACGTGTACGCGTTCGTAAGTTAGAGCGTCGTTTTATCGGTGGCGTAACACGATCCTGGCTCCTCGCGTAAGGTTGCAACCTGTCAATTTGCGGGCGAGACAAGTCCGGTGAAAAGGGTTAATAACAGCGGTGCCCCAACGCCGGGTACGTCACCCTCTTATTAACAAAGGAACTTAAAGATCGAGTTGACCCGAGTCAGGTGGCTACGCGTCGCTACCGCTCGCGCGGTTCTGCTTCTTTTCCTTTTCCTCTTTATCGCAGCTTACGAACGCGAGAAACCAACGACGAAACTCCGCGTATTACGATTATCACTCGGCATTACGATTCAGTCATGCTACACGCGCCATTCGCACGTGCGATCGCTAAAGTCTTTCATTTATATCTGCGATTTGTAATACTCGAGAATACTTGCGGAAAATGTCACCCCTCTGCGACAGATACGCGCACATTAACTGCAAACCACTTCTTTCTCTTTATATAAGTTACGCAAGTCATAATAACGACGATGATCTTAAAGGGCCTTCACGCAAGCGAAAAACATCATTTTCTAGACGACCGGTGAGGCATGGCCTCGGAACGGTGTAGTGTCCGGAGGGCTCCTCGCCTTTAATCGATAACAGTAGGGTTGGCGTACGGCAAGCGAACAGGAAATTGCATCGTTGAAAGAAGCTGGCGTAAACGGCCGAGTGGCCGCGGTTCGAAACGGTCTTTAACAATTTCCGAGCGTTTCTCCGCGCTTGTAACCGCACCCCTCCCGACGCGACGCGACGCGACCCAACGCGACGCGACCCAACGAATCTGCCTCGAATCGAGTTTGCAAAGATAATAACGATCGTCGTTGTTCGATTCTTCTTTACTCGCGTTATCGTAACTTTTCCTTACGTCGCTTTCTTCGCGGTTTGAAATCTTGCAACTGTTTGCAAAACGCGATATTCGCAAACGCAATTCTTGCTCCCTCGGTGTTAAGTTCGAACGAATGGAAAGCAATCGATCATTTTACGCTGGCAAGGCTCGCGAGTTGTCGAGCCGAAGACGAGGTAAAAGGACGTACCTTTTGTTTCGTAAACAGATGTTCAGAGGCGATCTTTCACGGGACTACATCATCTTCAAACTCGATTACAGTCCAGGTAGACCATCTTGCATCCATAAGGGGATACCTTATGATCTAGATCTATCGCGTTCGAGGCAACCGTCGCAACTTCAAAGTCTTTGCGAACGCAATCCATCACGAGTTGGATCTTGGACGTCGAGGCTGACTATCACGAGACTCGGTCGTATCCATCGTAAGATTGGGAACATCGAGGAACATTGTCGATAACGCATTTTGCGCGACGTTGCTTTCCTCTTGTTGAAAGCCGATCTATTTGTTATTTCTTGCCCCTCTACGATTTTACGATATTAATCGCTACTTCGATCGACGGTTAATTGTCGGATGACGCGTCGCGTAAAACTCCGTTTCCACTGTTTTACAACGGAAGGCTAATTGTAAGAGGAGAGACCAGAAAGAGAATGATTTACGATCGGTCGTAGGTCCGTAACTACAATGACGGAAGTAACGGCGCTCATAGCGACGAGTATGAATAGGACTTCCGGCAGGACGGACAAAGCGGAAGCAGTAATTGCGGTGGCTTTTGTATCCCCCCTTTTTTTTTCAGCGCCACATCGCGCCGGTATGCCAGCGTCGCGTCGCACCGATAAATTCCGATTGAAAATTACTCCTTCCTGGTCGTAACGCGCCATAGAAATTTCTCTCTCTTTTAATTTCCTCTCTAGCCGATTCTAACCTTCCTTCCTTTTAACCACATCGTTTCACTCTTTTTCGATTTACGCCCCGATCGATAAGCCCGCTCTCGAGTCACGCCAAAAGAAAAAGAACTTTTGATTTCCATGTAAATTTCAAATTTCGTCGGATTTCCTTACGCATATACGCATACGCATATAACGCGTTGGCAATTTTGTCGAATACGTTGCTCAAGCATCGCTCAACGAACGCTACTCCGCTGTATTCGATTAAACGGCTTACATCTTTCCGCAAATTATTAACGTATACTACGCTTTCGTTTTCTCTTTGTGCGCGGACACATTTTTTGCATTTACGAGCAGTCCAAATGGTAACTAAAATGACATCAACTGCGCGTTTAACCCGTCGAAAAAGTAGATATTACGAATTTTCGGCCAGCGTCTCGGACCGCGTTTATAACGAAATCGAAACGTTATTATACTTAGTCTTCTCGAATAAAAAGTTCCCATTGAAATTCATAACCGAGCACCGATTACGGGATATAAATTCCTAATGCTTTTACTCTGTCAGGATATTTAGTCGAGATTCGTGATCCGTGCCGAGGAAAGTGAAAACAGCGAGCGTTTTAATCGGTGCACTCCAGTGCATTTATGAAATAGGGATGCACAGGAACGCGAGCATCGCTCGATTTAAGAGAGCAACGTTCGACAGCGTTTCGTTTCAGCGTGCCGTTGCGATCAGCTCGCTTTCGAATATTTTCCGCCTATACGTATGTTATTTATCTTTCATAATTTAGGTGTAACCGTAAGCAAGAATGGGGAAAAGTTGGTCGGTCAACCTTCGATCTATGGTTTAACTCGAGAAAGTTTATCGTGACTCGTAACATCATCGCGACTCGGTAAGGTCGTTCGATTCGTAAAATTATTTCTTTCGGCGATATTCTGTTTATTCAACGACGAATAAGATTAGAAGGAGCAGCTATATTTTCACAAACCTATTACCTTGATGATATCGAATAAAATTGAAATAACGGATGAAATAACGGATGAAATAACAGAAACCGAGAAGTAATATCGAAGAATTTATATTTAGTTTATTGGTTTTCAGTTGGAAAGAAACAAAGCCCGAACATTTATTTTTTTTTTTTTTTTTTGCCCCTTACGTTCCATATTCGATATACGAATAATAAACACGAGATAAATGGAATTTCGTTACGCGATGCGTTCGTCGCTTCGATATTTCGGTGGTAGTAACCAAATTACTAGCTGTATCCTACTGTGTGTTTACGCAACGGTCCGTGCACCGCTCGTCCTTCTTTCAACCTTTTCTCTCCACCTTCCTGTCCTAACGACGACCGAAAACGAAACGCACGCGTGCAAATGCAAAATACCTTTTCACGCGCATATTACGTTTCACAAGCTGAATTTTTCTGAGAAGTGCAAAGAAGAGTAAAGTTAAAATATCGAACGAAGCTTTGCTCGATAATTTCTCTGTTCCTAGGCGCGTACCTGCGCGCAAAAGCGCATCTTTAAAGCCATTAATCTGATCGTAATTCTCTTTCAAGTTGCGCTTCTGGCCGCAACGAAGACACTTATTTTTTATTCATCGACGGTTATTGCCGCTGCTTTGAACTTGGCAATTTTTACTTATACTTATAATTTTTGCATTATACGAATCGATAATGGACAAAGATAAATACAAAGAATAATATCGTTTTAGCAGCTGTGTGGTTTTTGCTTTCCAGAACGACCTCGTTTCGAAATATAAAACGTTTAGCCTTCGCTATCGAAAGACAAAAAATTTATTCGACGAAAAAACGTGATAAAGTATCGGGAATATTTGCTACGAACAGCGAGTACACCAATTCCTCTTTACCTAATTCCCCCGCTAACCACACCTCTTTTGCCCCATAGTCGAGTGCCTCGACCAAAGTTGCAGAAACTCGAAAACAACAGCAGCGCGTCCCTTAACGTCGCTTACACACCGGTGTAAACTTTTCGAACGGTCCTCCTAGTCCGTTGCAGCCTGTTGCATTTATGCAACGACCCGTGGAGAGGCCCCGTTGAAGGCGACGAGCTGGTCAAAGGGTTGCGCACGTGTTCGAGCGAACAGGACACGATGGCCAATGCGGCAAAGTGCGGTGTCACGGCACGCTGAACTCTTCCTCGTGGCTTTTGACTGTTGCACGAGCTCGATCGTACGGCCTCGAGGGTGCAACGAATCGACACGACGCAGCTGCGCCGCCGACTCTGATAATTATCTCTGCTACCACCCTATTGTTCCACGATCCTCCGCCTTCCTATATCCAAAACTTGACTCGGGCTCGGTCTGGTTACAGGATTCCTCCTTTTGCAGACCCTGCGGCCCGCAAACTGCCTCCTACGCAGTTGCCTTTTCATCCAACGTATGAGAACGAAGGGGCGTGGACATACTTGGAGACCGTTGCAAATAGTCGCAATTTTTGCTAGTCGATTTTAAAGTTGCTCGAAGCTGGTCGACCAGAGACGATCTTTTCGTTTCGTTGAAAAAAATGATCGCCCTCGTCTACCATATATCGTAATATACCTAGGTAACGCGAGGTATCTTTCTCTGCCGGCCGATTTCTTCGACCGTCAAGGTAAACCGTCAAAGCCGTAATTATTCTTTTTCTCTTTCTCTTTCTTCCTTTTGTATACTTCGTGTTCTAATCGATTGAAATCGCGACTACCGTCTACGCGTTAACCGCTTTTTAACGGACGTAGTCGTCAAGTAAAATAATTTAAAAAGCTAGCAACGGAGAACTCGTAAAATTGTATACCAAAGAAGTAAAAGTTAAAAAAAAAGAACGAGTTAAATTCAATTGCTTTGTCATATAAGTTGTTGCACCAGTTTGTCTGACTTCGGTTAGAGAGCGAGTCCGCAGTTCGCTTCAGACGCGGAAAAAAAAGATCAGCCACGTTTCCGGCGACTCTTTTCACAACGCCACGGAAGAAATGGGAACGCGGTTCTTTAGACTTTAGAGGGCCGTTTGCTGCGCAGCGCCTCTTTAGAGAAAATTTTTCAAAAAATCGCGTTCCACTTGCTTGCCGAAAGAAAGGAGAAAAAAGGAAAAGCGAAAGACGAACATCGGGATAGAATAAAATACGGCCCTATAAACAACACGAGCCAGGTACATCTCGGTTATCGTAGTTGATAAATTGGCAAGAGCGACCAAGTCGAAAATGCCTGGTCGTTATTCTACTTGTACTTGTAAGTACCTACTTAGTGAGATAATATCGTCGTTTTACAAGTCTTCCGTTTGGTCCGCTCGATTCGCTGATCCTCCGCTCGATGAAAGCAGTTCGTGTCTCCCTGTAAATTTGCTTTCCGAAGCTTTCATTCTACTTTCGTTCCAACCCTCGAAACCCATACATACGAGTCATGTTATTTCTTAACACGTAGGTATATTCGTCTATTGCTTTCGATTTAACTCGCTCAATTTCATTCGAACCGACGAAACATCCGAGGGACGAAACGCTCGAGATCGCTCGTCAGTGACATCTCGTACTGCTCTGCGATCGTGTATCGTGTAGCTGCACGGCTAGCAAAGTCAAAGAGAAAACGAGAATCCGCGCGATGCTTATATATCGAAGAAACACAAGGAAGTTGGGAAGCTAGAGTGGAAACTGTAGAAGGCGCTTGATTCGTGGACCAAAATTCAGAGTTGCTTCTGCAGACTGGCCGAGCGTACGCACGTGCTAACGAGCTGGTCAAAGTTAACGAGCACCGACGTAGCTTTACGCTTAGCGACGCTGCGCCGGTCACGGCTAAGAAAACCAACCCACGATCTTTTCGGAAGAACAAGCGTCGTGAAAGAAAGTCGCGTTAACGATTATTATAAATTTCTCGAAAAACACGCAGAACATGCGAAGAAAGAAGAAGGACTGACTCTTTGATCGACTCGCGTATCTACTACGAGAAAAGATCTTTTTCTCTAAGCGTTTGCCTAAAAAAAGCAAAACTACTCGCGATTCGTCAGCAGACTGCTTCTTGCGCGAAGATATCGTATAACGAAACGCTATGAAATATATGAAAAAGCTGCGATATTAGTTGAGTGTTTTAGCTAGCACGCTAGCTGGTTTCTTATATACATCGTCGGCAAGCTATTCAGTTCACTGGGGTATTTCGTGGTTTACGAGGCTCATTAGCATGCCATGGGAACGAGAAGTCGTCGGTTCCGGCGATCCCGTCGCGTCGGTTTCCCCGACCCTTGCTGCGATCCACGCGCCATCAACCTACAAGTAGACGTCAGTCGTGTTCTCCCATAGGTATATGCAGGGCTGATACAAACAACAATAACGTTAAGCTGCCTGATTTATATCAGCATATCTGTCTCGTACGCCGTGTCCTGGTACTCGCGAACGAGGCTTCGCGTATATACGTAATAGTACAACGTTTAACTTTTTTTCTTTTCCTATCAACAAAGCAAGCAACTAATTAGGTTAAGTAGCGTAACAGTTTTCTAGCCGAACGTAATATCTCTTCTAAATGACTACATTGACTATGACGTTAATTAAGACGATTTCGTTATCATCGTAACGATAATATTAGCAACAATTTGTATTAATAAGCGCACGCGTCGCAACCGTATCGTACGTTCGTTCGTTTCACGGTATACGTATCTACGACAAATATTAAATTAGAATATTTCTCCGTGATCGCTTACGCGTCACATTGTAGCAGCGGTAGGTTCTTCGGGGATGCTGCCCTGCCACCGGCTCGCGGCGTCTTCCCAGAATTGAAGCGTTTAATTTTGCTTTCGCGAGACAAAGTTTCCCGGAGCGAGAGGAATTGAAATTGCCGCGGAAACTGATGCTCTCTGCTCCGCCTGACCCGCTCGATTCATTAATTTTTGTGCACACACACGCGCCAATGCGTTACTAACTCGACACAATGGGCTTCCCAACGGACTCGGAGGCGACCTTTGTCGATTCGCCACAGTCTACACACGATAAATGCTGCATGCGCTTTGATTATCGTCGAAATCTTTCCTATTGTTTCGTTATGAGTCGTTTTTTACGAGTAATTAGACTGTTTCTTACGCGCGCGCGCGTGTGTGTGTGTGTGCATGTAATAAATTCGCGTTCCGCAAGATTTTTCTTCCGATAAAAGCGTCCAAGTCTCGTTCCTTAACTCGCAGTGAAATTGGAGACGTCGAAGATTCTCCCTCTGCAATTATCTTGGCTTAAAGTATTCAGAAGGGAAATAGCTAGACGCGAATACTTATCGATGGATTAACGTTACGTGGTTTTATTCGTACAACGTAATTTCGTCGTACGTATATATCTATCTATAAATATATCATATATATACATACGTGCGCACGTATACATACGTTCTTCCCCCTTGCCTTTACACGTTCATTTCGTTTACGTTTAAACATTTTCGTATTTTTCTTTTCATCTCGTTCGTACATACGTATTATACAGTTTTTCCGTTCTCCGTGTTCGTGTCTTCGTATATTTTGAAACAGCCTAGCACTTGTTTACGAAACGTCGTTTATTCGAGATAGTACCGACCAGTGTCTTTTTTTTTTCGATTATTACTACCTTATCTACAGCACTATTATTTATATGCTACTTTATTCCTATTCTCTGCTGTAATAAATTTCTTTCCGTCAAGAATTCCAACTAGCGTTTTCGAGAATGCCGTGTCGGAGGATGCTGTAAAAGAAAAAAAAAACGAAAAAAATTCTCTTTCAAGAGCGCTTGAAAAAATTTCGAAAACGCTCTGCACTTCGAGTCTACTACGTTCCACAAAAAGAAGAGGAAAAGGGGAGAAAAATGGCGAAAAAGCGGCACGACGTACTTTTCCCATCTGGTTTCAAAAGTTTCACGCGCGGCTCGATTTTTATTTTATTCCGAGTAACAGCGCGCAATCCCCGAAGCGTTTCGATTTCTCTCGAACATTTTCGTTGCCGTGCGAATTTTTCGCTGTGGCATTTTACGCTCTGCTCGATGATCCATCCGCGTCTGTATCCGTCCCTCGTTAATCCGTTTCTCGAGTGCACGCGGGATGGTTTCCACGTTAGCGATGCGCTTTGTGCATAGACACGAATTTGCTCGCTAAAATCGCTAAATATTCCATGGGCCCGTGAACCTTTCCACGAGGATGGGACGCTCTCTCGTGAAAGGCGACCCATTTATGGCGACGCGACACGACGCGAACGAACGCACGCGAAACTAGGCTTCCACACCGTTGGGACAACGTTCCAGCGTTCTTCCGTAGGATCGTCGAACGCGAACGGTCGTGTCTTTTATTTTACACGTTCATTTTACATTTTACAAGGGACGTAGTTAAGAAGGGGCAGGGGGGGGCAGAAACGAGGAGAAAAGTTGTACAAATATGGTGCTCTCTGTTTTTTCCTTTAGTTTGTGATTTTATTTAACGCGGATTGATTTGTTGGACGAGTAGCTTTAGCAAAGAGCGCACTCGAATCGAATTAACAGAGCCGATCAACGAACGTTAAAACTAGGTCAAAAAGTTACAGCGCAACTTTTAAATCATCCATTTCCTTTCATCCTGGAAACTTGCAATTCGTATGGCGCGTATGTTCGCTGATCATTTTTTTTCTTCTTTCTCCTTTTTTTTTTTTTTTTTTTAAATTATGTAAAGTCGTGAAAACAGGTGCTCGACAATAATGATATTCTAAAGTTTGAAATAAAATAGCACTAGGTTAGGATGCTGATAGAGCCACCGTGTGTAATTAATTTCGTTAACATGGTGAGAATATCGGTAATTTAAGTACTTCGATCAACATGCTTTTTAACTCGATTTCTTCGAATTAAAAAGTAAAGACGGATTCTTTTCCTGTTTTTCTTGTAATAATCCGTCAGAATCGAATTACAAAAGATGGAAAAGCTTATTCTCACAGCGCTGATCACTCTCGTACGATGTTTCGAATTTATGAAAATTTCATAGATTTAAAAGACCAGCAATTGCGTATCGAATATTCGATGCATTAAGAATCTTTATTGCTCTTCTAACCTTCGATTACCAAGATATGGATCTTCGAATCGAATAAAAATTCTACGAAGAAACCGCCCGAGTAGGCTACTATCGCGAGCAAACGTATCGTAAATGTACGTTCGACGACACGATAATCCTCGACACCGCCCTTCGCTTTTCCAACTTTAAAATAATTTTCACAAGATATCGGATGGTCGGAGGATATTCCAAGACCGACCCCTCCCTTAACGCGTCAAGCGAAGTAGACAGTGACAACATTTCGCACTTTGTTAGTACACGCGGCAACAGCTACCAACGTATACAACGTACACATACCTACATAATATAGGTATAGGAGAGGAAACGAGCTTTCTCAGCAACAGCTAGCCTTTTGTCAGCTCCCACGACTTCTCGCGTCCACGCTTCTCATCGTCGTTGATCTTTCCAACTAGATTCCATTGCACTTTACCACGATAATTTTCCGCATCCGTCGTAATTCGTTTCATTTTCTCTTATCGTTCCTACGTTTTATTCATTTTTTCGTTCGTTTTATTTCATTTGCATTTCCTAAATCAACGTTCTACGTAGCTTCATAAAAATTTCGTTCCCTTCGTTCTCTTTCTTCTCCTTTCCTTCCTCCGTTTCGCTGTTTTCATTTGCCGGTTCTATCTTTTCGGCACACGGTCGTATTTATGAAAAAAAGTAAATCTAGAAACACGCAGAATCTGTTTTATTTTGTTCAAACCATCGTTCAATTCTCTTCTACTTGCGATGAAACAAAACCTGTGATTCGTTCGTGCGAGTAGTAATGGTAATTTTGCGAAGGTTTATTGCGAATAACATTTTTCGCTCTGAAAACGCTTTCAAAACGGAATAAAGATTTTTTATTCGCACGGAGCACAGAGCTGTTACTAAATTTATACGTAAATTTAGCATAGAGGATTGACATTTATACAAAAAGTGTTCGTCGATCCTTTGTTTAGGTCGGCGCATATATCCTATCCGAGTTTCGTTCTTCGCCCGTCTACTTCTACTTTTCGTCTCTTCCATTCTTCCTCGTTTAACGTTCTGTTCCGTTTTCACGTGTCTCCTTTTGTTTCTCTGGCCAGGTGATCGTCGTTGTCGCACTCGTTGGTCTCCGCTTTTGTCCCACGTCGCGCCTTTCGCCCCAATCCTATCTCCATCCCTTTTCCGTTTCGCCAGCTTTCGTTAATTTCGCCTCGCTTGCCAAGTTGCCCCTCGCAAATCTTATCTCCGTTGTACGTCCACCTTTCGCCCTGAATCCTAATGCATATATGCATGCACTTACATACACAAGTACTGGAAATAAACGGCTGCCTGTCCTCTTTCTCCCCTCGTCACCTCCCTTTCCTTCTTCTCTTCTATTTCTTTATTTTGCTTTCCCTCGAGTTGACCGGTCTCCATCCCCCTTGCCGTTCTTCTGCGAGTGTCGTTAACGAGACCCGTGTGAGAACCGATCTTTATCTATCGTCGATGATCTCTGCAGCGAAGATAATTAGCCCGTAGAAGAAGGGTGAAAATTCGCAATTACGCAATTAAATGTCTGCTTCATTTCCCCCCTCTCGTTTCATCGACAATTATTTTCTTTCTTTGCTTTTGGCTCGCTCTTTAGTTTCTTTATTCTTTTATCTCCTTTCTTCGTGGCTGACTCGAGTAATTGTCTCGTGATTTTGAAGTATTTAGCGCTATTATAGGATACGAAGACACGGAGCTAGAATTCTTTGATTCTGAGGAAAATCGCGTTACAGGGCCAAAGAACAGACATCGAAGCGCGGAAAGATAGTTTGCGGAAATCTTCGAGTAGAGTGTATTTCACGTTTTTCTCGAAGATTTTCTGCAACTTGTCAAGATTTCCCGCGTGAAACGATCTCTTAATCTTATTAATCTTAATGTCAACTCGTGTTATCATCAGGATTTAGGATTGTCGATAATAGCTGCTAGCTCGATATTACGATATCACGATATTACGATGATAGATCGATGTATCGAACTTGTCTTGATAATCAATCTCTGTACTTCTACTTGATTTAGCATCATTTTCAAATCTAAACACTTTTATTATTTTATCTACGTAGAATCGTAAGAATAGCCGCTGGCCGACGTGACGCGAATAAAATGCTCCCTTCCAACTCTTTAATTACGATAAAACACCTCGGACTTTCCCTAATTCCTCTAATTACCGTGGGCACGAAGAAAATTGCGATGGTAGAAGCGAAACGAGATAGCACCGCGTTTTATATCCCTCGAAACCGATAATCCACCGTTTCGGAATCGGTCGAGAGAACAGTCTTCGTCGAGGTTCGAAACGCCTGATATCGCGATCGTACTTTATTTTCCTTTATTCCTTCGATCGATTTCCCCCTAAATATTTGCCAACGACCAGCGGTAATTGTCGAGAATTATCGTTTCCTCCGTGGCTCAAGATCGTACACGCTTCTTACGCAATTCATCCTGTTTCCACCGTAAATCGTATCCTGTCTCTACACCAGCTAAAATTCTCGTTAGAACGAAATAAACCGTGTAACGTCTCCACTCATTCATTTTTTATCAATTGATTCAATCTTATAAATATTATTTATCAATTAATAAAATTGAATTTATCATGGAAGAACAATTACGTTCTATATTTACTTGTTTTTATTTGAAATATGTACAAAAGCATTAGAAGTGGCAGTCAATACCGGGGAATATTTTCAAATCTACTACAAACGTATAAATCGTAACGTTTAGTAAAATCCTTTAAATATAAGTTTAAGATAACTCGGATTAAATGCTAATTCGGTTTTGCCAGGCAAACACGTATCAGTAGAGACTTATTCGTTTCCTTCCGTGCTTCTTTATTCTCCGAACCTACCTATGTACATATGTACTTACAAAACCGTACTGATTCGGTCTAGCTTTCAACTTATCACGATTGCATGAAACAGTTGCAAGTGTATGAGATATTGCTCTAGACCAGTATAGGTTACGTAGATGCGAACGATGAATTCAACAAAAATTCTAACCACCTACGCGAAAGAAAATAATTTCATAATTTCATCATCACCACTTCCTCTACGCGACTCTTAATCCACATTACTTAGATAGTAAACAACGACGATAATGCCTCTTCTCCGTTAATTGTAAGAGCAAAAGTACATTCAGCAAGCGGCTTTGCCAGCATTATGCCAACGAGTAGAAAATGTCTGTCGAGCGAATGGAATAAAACGAGGGAACGTTAGAAAAAGCTCACGATCACACCATGAACATAGCAAGCTCACGCCATAAAAAGCGTGTACGAAAAGGGAAAACACGCTAATATCTTTTTTGCTGGCAAAAAGAATATCCTGAAACGCAAATTATGTACTCTGCCTTAAGAAAATCGACAGTTGTATCATAGATGACAATTAGTTTCTAAATCTCTCCGTTGACTGGGGTTAGGTTGATCGAATATATATATATATAAGTTTGCATTTAGTTTAATTAATTCTCTATGTTCGGTACGAGTTTTCGATTTCGTATATACTTTTCTGTCTTCGCCTTCTAACGTTACCTTTTTTCGAAATCATGTTTTACGATATACCGATATAGGAAATGTCCTATCATGCAAAAATAAATTATACACTCTATGTAGAATGATCTTACAAAAATTCCAACGAGTTCACTTTTCTAGAAAAATGCTTTCAACCATTTTTAAGCAACTGTTGACATTAAGTAGAAAAAAAGAGAAGAAAAATCATTGTTTTTAAAAATCTCACAAAAGTCGTTCCTTCAAGTACGCTTATACGATCTTAAACGCTTGCTTACCTCAAGAAGAGCGGTCAACAAGCAAACACCAAACACGGCAATGATTAATCTTCTAGCAGGAAGCATCCTCGTTCGGTTATCGTTCCCTATCGATACGTTTCACGTTCAAGTAGCTGCGATGTTAGCCGGCAGTCGCCTTGGCTTACAGCATCCCACGCTATTCCTTGCAGGTGCACATCGATCACGAACACCGGCTCCTAAGTCGTAAATTTCGTTCTATTTTCGAACGAGACGCTGAAAATCCGATTTCCACAGCCCACAACCCGGCTACGCGATTATATATTTTATCGATTACAACACGATCTGGTTCGCGGCACGATTCGATTTCATCGAACGGATCGATCGATCGATATATGTTCGACCGAAATTACGACACGTTAACCAACTCAATTTTCACAAAAGTTTATGACGTAAACTTACTAGTTCGAATCAGGTAGCTTAATCAGTTTTGTTAATAAGACGTTTGATGTTTCCGTTTCCCTTTCTGACCAGTTAAGTAGCTTCGCACTGCAAAAGATCGATGAAAAAGAACCGACTTCGACGGTGGCTGAGCGTGAATTGAGGGAACAGCAACAGTGCAGCTGTTATTGTTGAACACGCGCTCGATCACGTGGCTACCTCCCACCAACGCGTCTCGACACCGCGGACCAGGGGTGTTACAACTTAAATATTACGCAGCTAAATTACGTATATTCGTAATAAAAGTACTTGTAGCGCGCGACAATATCCCTCGAAAGTAAAACACGCTGAGACTCGAAAGTCATATTCTTCGCGCATGTCTGACATTTTTCCTCTACGAAGAAATTTCTTGTCTGCACTTTCTACGCGCGCGCGCACACTAGCAGATAATTCATAAATGTATATAGCGGCAACTTCGCGTTATAATATACGGCATTTTCGACGCCGAAATTATCTTTACGATATATCTCACATTACTTTCATTTGAAAACGATGAGACGAGGGCTAAATTCTTCTTTAAAAACAAGTTCATCTAGCTATTTTACATAACACATTGGTTTCTTAACAATTTTGTAAGAACGGTTTTTTCGTAATTTTACAAAAAGTCACTTTTGCAGCTGCTTACCATAGGAATTACGTGTTAAAACTATCCACTCTGAAGATAAATATTCTAATTTCGATATAACTAGGCTCTCTAAAAATTGAATCGAACATATGATAGATTACATACGAAATAATGTATCGTCAAAATTTCAAAACGAAAAAAAAACTAAGAAAGTCAATCTACGCCGCAAATATCTTAAATAGTACCAAGTTCAAAAAATTCTCGCTTTTTTCAAACATATTACAAACACAATTATTTTTGCAGAGAGTGAAATTAATATCTTGGTGTTAAAGATAGCAAGCTATGTATATATTGATAAATTATGTGTCCATTGTGATTCAATGCGATAAACATAAGTATATGTATATGTCATTACTCGATATTACCTCGTAAACTACATCCGTCGAATGATGATGAATGATTAGTGTTTTATTATTGTTGATTATTGTGTCTGATTATTGTTGATAATAAAGTAAACTAAACATCGCTATATTATAGCGAGTTGTTTACTATTAAGCATATAAAATACTTAAAACTCTATGAACCACGCTGGTTCCCAGCTACTTGAACGTGAATCTTATAAGCAATCTGCACGTTCCATAACTAGGCAAAAGACGCTAGATTTTTTTAGGTGTTACGGATATTCGATGATGCCACGCGTCGTACATAAGTTTATATCGTGTATGCATATTAATATTCTGTATGTAACCTGTTGTACCTTATTCTGAGACTAACGCAATCTTTTCCTGTATTATCCATCGATTTTGCTTCCACGAATCAAAGCATTCTTATCTTCGACTTTGCCCAACTTCACAAAAGCATCCTATTAAGAACGAAGTAACGAAGAAAAAGGAAATATACAAAAAGAACGCATATTAATGTATTCTTTTTGTATATTTCTAATAAATTAAGCAGACTTTGGAAATAAAAATTAGATCTACTATTACATTTATACAATAAATTATCCTATCTTTATCCTTATCCTAAAATAAATTCTAAAACGTTCTTTACTTTTGTTTAAGTATATCGAAACTGTTTTAAACGATATAGTATGATTATGACAATTATAATACGATAAAATATAATGCAATTTGTTTTGTTCTTCTATGTTTTAAGTTTGTGTTTCGAATTTATGTTTCAATACCTTTCTGCTTGTCTTATATAGCAGCTATCTTCGTTCTATACCTGTTGAGGCGGCATATCATATTAATTACAAAACAAACAAATTTCTAATTCAAGCATTCTTTAAGACAAAAACAAAGAAGATGTGTCAGCCGGTTAACAGATGGATTCCGTTTAACAACGCTTGATTTATTTCTTGGATACATACCGGCTAGAATACATTGACGAGCTCACTCGACCGTCTAACCACGAAATACAATCCATAGAAAATATGTAGGCTAGCAAAATGATCGGAATATTGAAAAATCTGTGGATCGTGAAGCCAATCGGTGAAGAAATTTGAGAAGAAAACGGGCACGGTCCACGCAGAAGATCGAAAGTAAACTCATTGATCTGTATGTCGTCGTCTCGGGTCTCGAGTATTTCGAACGAAGACGATCGCTTACCTCAGCTGCGGTAGCAGCTGACAAACCTTCTGCCGTGGCAGCTTCGTCGTGAATATCCAACGGTGAATATTTTCTGGTGGACAGGTGTTTGCAATCTGCTCGCGCGACAGCCGGCACAGAGTTCGTGACGATTTCTTGAGGATCGAATCGAATCGAATCGAATCATTTTATATCTGACAAAAGTACGAATTGTCAATTAACTTTATGTATCTTTTGTGTTTTATAAAAGAAATAGAACGCTCCAGAATCGATACCATCGATCGATAAAAATCGATAAATGTTGACATAGAACATAAATAATTAATTGACAAACTGTTAGGCAGAATTGATAATGTTGAAGAAGAAGGAAAGAAAGGAGCCCATAAGAGAAACACGATCTGCGAAAGATCTAGTCCAGTGTTTCCGAGTGTTACAACCATACGTAAAAATACTAATGCCTCGCCTTCATCCACCGTATTATACATGTAGTCCCATTATATCGTGTTACATCAGTTACACATTATTCGAAGAGCTGTTCGAAGAGCTACTTCGTCTCAGCTCGAGATATCGCCAGTTCAAGCAGACATCCTGATTGGCGATAGGAATAATACCTCTATTCGTTGATGAATTTTTTCCCTCAAAATACCAAAAAATAAAGAAATAAAATAAAGGCATATAAAATGTATATTGGTACGGCACATAATTCAAAGAGGTAAAAGGTTGTACAAATTATATCGAATAAAATAAGTTGAAAATCCTTTTCACTCAAATTTAATTTAAAGCTTTTTAGAATATATATAATATATAACATGTGTTTAATATGTTATAAAGTAAAAGTGTTTATATCGTGACTAATTTAGATATTAAAGGGGCAGCCATCTCTCTCCTTCTCTCTAGTAAAATTGTTCACAATGTTATATAATTGCATGAATATGATGAGAACAAATACTTACCTATCTATAAATGCATTGGTTTTGCTCGCATCGTAAGAAGATAAATACGAACGAGAACTCCATCTATCGGATAACGAACGAAACATGATCTGTCTGAAGAGAACGAGTTAAACAAACCGGAAACGAGAACACGAATTTGGTCCATTTTCCACCTGCATGATACTGTAAACGATACATAAATTAACATTTTGATCCGAGGAGCGGTGTGGTCGTTTTAATTCATAATCAGGACCCCAGGCTAATTGCAGGCGAACACGGACCACTTCTGTGGCATGTAGTATCGAATAATTAATGATCCTTCGTATTGCGCTTTCCTGTATTCAACCAACGTTCCTACTTATTCAACTCTACTTGTGTTACAAGTATATTTCGAGAAAACACGAGCAAATGACTAAAATATTGCCTACCGATACTACTTTAGATTTAGATAATAATTTGACCTATATCTTTTAATATTCTTTTATCGGAAGATTCTTTTTACCAAAAAAAAAAAAAAAAGGAAAAAAAGAAAAAAAATGCAAAGAGCAATGTATGGTATTTAGCCATGAAAGTATAACTCATAGTTTGCCAGTCGCCACCTATTCGTGCATTGAATAAGTTTGCATGCTTTCTGTTCCTTCAGTTCCCAATGTCCCAAAATCCTAATAATGTCATAGAGTAAAAGCATATTTCGTGATACGCATGCGCAAAAATAAGTGGATGTAGTAGAGTTACGTGAAACATAAAACTTTGATCAACACGACTCTGAAGTATTTGTGATTACACTTTGTATAATCATTTGTGATATCTATTACGTATCAAGAAACGAATAAATGGAAGAGACAAAAGAAGAGTTTCCTGCTCAGTGGGCACTTGACCTTCTTGAACCTACACCTCTGGATCGATCTAATCATATTTTTAAATATTATGCAATACCACCTTCTATAGCTGCGTTCTCTGGTGCAATAATGCTTAAAAATGCGATTGAAAAAAGACCCTTAACAGCCAGTAGGTTGATAAAGTAAATTATTTTTAACATAATTAACCTCTTAATAACTATAATTCATTGTTAATTTATTTTGGAGAGATACTAAATAAGTTACCATATTTATTATGTATACTTTCATTTGTTCTGATGACAAAAATAAGGTACTAGAAACACGTTTTAACGAAATGCATTTTAGTCTCCCACTATGTGATTTCTCTTTTACAAACTAAAGCAAATTGCTATTACAATATATAATGCTTAACTTTCGAGTCAAGTAATTGCAATGTAATCTATTTATGTATGATCTTGAATTCATTATTTTTTACTACATACATACTAATTTTTAATATACAGTAATATACAGTAATGAATTAATTTTGTTATCATTTCATAGGAAAAATCTAATTTCATTCCTTTGTATCCTACATCTAATATTAATGCAGCTGTCATATTATTATCAATCATATTATTAAGTGTATTCAATTTGTAGATAAGCCACACTTATTATTGGCAGCTGCATTTGGTTTTGTTCTCGCTTGTGGTTTTCATTGGATCTCTGATATAAGATTTGCAAGAAAGGATGCAATAATGAGAGATTATATAATGCATCATCCAGAACGGTTTCCTAAACCAGGTATAAAGCATTATAAATATCTCCATTTTTTTTTTTTTTTTTTTTTTTTTAGGAAATCTTTATTTCTAAAGATTATCATTGATAGAAATGTATTTTTAATATTTTAGAGATTAAAAAATATAAAGATATTTTCGAGAGATGGACCCCAGTCCGTTAAAAGATTGAACTTTAGTCACAGAGCAGGTGTCCTTTATTAATAACGAATAAACAATAAAATACACGACTTATCGCATACTATATTTACCTTTATTTTCTTATACCTCTGCTTCTATTTTTAGACGTATAAGATTTAGTACATAAAGCATTACAGCTTAAATGTTTGCTCCAAAACTATAAAAAGTAATGAACAAACCTTTCCTACAGTCTTTATAATTCTACAGAGCCTTTTAAATGATAATGGACGAAAGACAAATAAACATCTTTACTAATCCCCTGGAAACTGTTAAAAGAACGTCCACAGCTTTTTGTGTTGAATGAAAATGATTGTCAAAACAAGTTCAATATCTGATAAGGTATTCCTTAAAGTTAACTACAGTAAAAAATATGAAATGCACACATGTATTACATGGTGTGTATAATAGAAACAAACATGTGAAAACAGGAATAAGTTACATATTGTATAAAAATTTAATTAAAGTCGATAAAATGGCTTTGTAGTTCGGAAACATTTTAATTTGTAGTTCTGATAAAAGTATATTTTATTGTATAAGTACACTTTGTTATTATTAATGTTTTAAAATTTTTTGAGAACTTATATTGTTCATTTGCCATTTCCTCTTTAATATATTTGTCATTTTTATATATGTATATTGTATATTGCCTTGAACTGCTTCCAAGTAGAAAAATTTTACATTTATTATAAATGTTACTTATATAAACAACAACAAAAGAGAATTAATTAAATTCTTTCTAATTATCATTCTAGATTTTGAACATTTCTATTTCTTTTCAGGATTGTAATTATCATTGTACAGTCCAGTTCCTTTTGAATCTCCCAACCAGGGATATTTATTAGGACATTCCCTGCATGTTTCTAAATACCTATAAATATATTTGTTATTATTTTAAGTTTCAAAATATTAGATACATCTTGATTATATGTACATGTTATTTATCTTTTTAGCTATATGGACATTTACCTTGTTGTAGTAAAATTTGATTCTGTAGGCTTGAAATCTAAAGCACATTTATTTGGATTATTACATGGTGGTCCAGGAAGATTTTCTTTCTTTTTACATGACCATCCTTCAAAATTATTCAGAGATTTTATTGGTTTTGGATCAGTTATCCATGTAAGCGCTTGAGTAGCTGTTACAAAGTACACATCGGGTCTGTAAATATAATTATTTCGATAATTTATAAAAATTTTCTAATACGAAATATAAAAATTTTCACGATGTATAGGCTATTTTCTGCTTACAGTGTTACTGCCCAATCAAGGAACTTTGACAGTCCACGTTCGAGTTCCTTTATTTGGAACCAGTTAGTATGAAATGGCATCATGTATGGTGCTCTATTTTGTTCGTAATAACGATTAAAATCTTCTTGCAACCACTCAAAAACTTCCTCAGGATCATGATTGTGAAGCACGCATTGATCCAAGTATGGACAATGTCCTCCTTCATAGCTTTCAACATAATGTGCATTCAATGGTAACTCCCATACTCCTAAAAATAAGTAAGATACCTTTCCTTCTTTCACAGCTCATGCCTTGTATCATATATGATAACATACATAAAGTTACTTTATTACCTTGAAATGATTTAGTAGGACATGTGCCTGCTTTACATTCATGTGGAATCTTATAATCAAGAGTATATGGCCAAATTGGTACTTTTAATGGAGAAATTCCAATACTGCTATCATATATGTATCCAAAATCTTCCAATACTTTGTACTGAGTATTTCGACCTGGTTTTAAATATGGAGCTCTCATGCCTACAATTTCACTTATTGAGATATTACTAAAATGCTTAAGTATCTCTCGCATTCCTATCATTTCTCCAACCCATTCCTCATATCCTTTATCTTCTAATCCCTTTTGTAGTCTAAACAAATTATATCATATATATATACATATGAGTATTAATTCACTTTTCAAATTCTTTAAGGAAAAAATAAGGAAAAATTGGATTGTATAAGAGTGGTCTTTAAAGTGAGAAGATTAGAAGTACTCACGATATAGTCTCGGTAGCAATTTCATGTCCATCGTGTGCTAAACTTTGTACCATATTATAATTACAATATTCATGAGAGATAAAGAATGTTCCTTTCAAAGGACAGTTGTTTGGATTTAATCGATTAGTGGCAAATATTTTTTGATAATGATCGAAGTTATTGTGATTTATTGCTCCATCGAATGTCATTATTATCATTTGTGGTGTCTGAAATTTAGGAAAAGTATGTGAAAGGTATTGTTGAAAGTAATTTTAATAAATAGTAACAAACAAAGAGTATATACTTCTTCTGGGTGAAGACCACCAGGAATTATCGTACCATCTCTTGAACAAAAACAATAAGGTAGCTGACAGTTTGCGGGATCACACTTCTCTGCTAAGTCAATTGGTGGTTCGGTGACAGGCGGTGGGGCTGGTATTAACAATAAGTTTTCATTACTATGAAACTAATGAGAAATAATTTAATTTACGGCTATTAAAAATAAAGTACTCACTTGTGGCAATAGGTCCGCAACGTGCTTCATTTTTAAAAGTGCAAAATTTACTAATATCATCGAAATGTAGCCCCGACGGACACCTGTTTAGATACGGATAGCCGTCGACGCACTATTGAAATTACACATAAACATGAAATTTCTTTGTATCGCACTTTACAATTAAAAGACATATGTATTGTTATATTATTAAATTTCAGCGTGTTTACCTGATAAAATCTTCTGCATGTAGCTGGATCTGCAAAATTACCATTGCCTTGACCTTCGGGGCATTTGAATTCTTCATCTTTTCTCTCTTCCTCCTTTTTAGCAGTTTTCTGCCCATAAACTACAAAACAAACAGGTATTCCTAAATATTTGTAAAAATAACTAACGGTTTCAGAAATATATGTGTAAATGTTAAAATGGAAAAGATAAATCGGAGAAAAGAAAAACAGACGGAATAATATTTTCAAGAAAATGAAAATGAAAATAGTTAGACATATGGGTTATACGTATTGTGTTACATGGGCCAGTGGCAAGATCAATGTCTAACATTGACTTCCACACGTTGGTAACAGTATTTTGCAAATCTTAAAATTCCCAGAGCGATAATCATCTCGTACGCAGTAAAATACATATGTTTATTTATTTATTTTCTATAAAAAAAATTCTTGATAATTATTCACATGTACTGCCACCTGACCGATTTCGATGATTTTTTAATATGTTGTAGAAATCAATATCTTGAACAACTTTTTCCCTTGCATATTATTGCCGGACTCTTTTAATTTTCGAAATATTCCCATAAGCTCTCGGTACCATAACATTGAATTTTGCTCATAGTTGTACGTTCGTGGCAGCGTACGCGTTAAAATATTGGTTGTTAGCCGCTCGACAGCGAGCGGACCGGATAAAATAACGCCTAACCCAAACTTATAAATTACAAACAAAAGGAAAAAACGTTGTTCAAAATATTGATTTCTGCAACATATTAAAAAATCATCGAAATAAATGAGGTGACATTACTTGTAAATAATTACCAAATTCTTTATTACGTCTCCTACGCGTACGTCTCTGATTCATTCACCACACTAATAGAAAAAGTTAATTACAAGAAATTTTGTTATTTGAATAAATAACATTTGAATAACTTCAAGGCTGCCATCAAAATTCTTTCCCCATTCTATTATATGTTAGATAATCACTCTACAACTGTGTCTAAGAAAGTCTCTTACAAAATGTTTATACTATAGAATGCCTTTGAGTCGAGATTTCTGATACTTTGTCATTTACCACCACAACGTACTTTAGACGATCATGTACGATAATAATCGTGCTAAGAATCCGTAATTACCGGAATGTTTTTTTATTCCAAGCGTCAAATGAAGAAGGATATACATTTAACGTAATTTTACTATCTTTAAAACAAAACGTTTCCGAAAGTAATCATACGTGAATTAGAATAAGATTCAGAAAGTAGCCAAACGGATTTAAAGTGAAAGAAAAAGTAGAGATGCGGTCATAATCAAACCAACAAACTAGGAAATTACGTATGGTTTGGTTGGGCATTTAATTCGACGGAGGAAGATTCGGATTTGACCACGTTGAAATCCTGTACGGATGGACTGTCGGGAGAAAGTGGCGTTTCAAGAAGATACTCCACTACGATCTTACGATAGGTGTAAAAATGAAATAAACGTTGTTTCGTTTACGATATAAAGAATTTTGAAAACAATTTCATAGTAGTAAGTTTCGATCATACAATACATGAGATCATACTACCAATGAAGTTTCGTTTGAAACATTTTTTTTTTTTTTTTTTTTTTATTAAACTATCAGTACCAGCTTAAATATTGTGGCGACTAATTCGTGCCGCAGCGTGTATATTGTTAGATGTATCAATTACCGTCTCAACAAACTATATATACGCGTTACCTTTCAAGTACAGTAAGAATTAAACTGAAATCTTGTTTCACAAACTTTGTCCATATGAATTAAACACGTACAAGAATTATTGATCGGCAAAATTGCTCGTTATAGGAGGGAATCTCGCATATGCATGGATGCCAAAAAAGATCGGTTTAGCAGCAACGTAGAAAGTGAAGGTACTGCTCTGGCAATGACGTTGTGGTAAATCGTTCAGGTGCAACATTTCCATCGGCCGTGGTGCACGCATACACAGCCGCAAACGTACGGTACACCATATACGTAAACGTCGAAACTTATGTAAACAGCAGTGAAACCACCGACCGGGAACCTAATTTAACGGCTCTTCTCTCGTGTTGGCATGCCGGCTGGTTCTTTGCTTCCTCTGACTCCTTGCCATTTTATCTGTGTCAACTTTATTTACGACACGCACCGTGACAATGCAAGGAACTTTCAACGTTTCATGGAAATCTTGCTTATCGTGGAGAACGCAATTTACATGGTGGATGCGCGTTTCACGAATTCTTGAGAGAAAACTCTTTTGAATTTATTCGGGGGCAAATTCAATATTAACTAGAAACATTTATCATCTTTAATACGTATGGATCGTAGAATTTTAGTAAATTTTTCAGGTATAAATAAAAAATCGATGCATTTAACGTGATGATGTATCAATATGTATACAGTATCCCAACGACTTCCTGACGAAATTTTGTATTGTAGGTATTATGCTATATACGTATTAACAAATTCGAAAAAATTCTGAGAAGCCAGCGGAATTTGCATTAGAGTATAATCTATCTATTGATAACCGGTTTTTGGATGTACAGTTAGTGTATATCTTCATATGTAATTTTATTCGATCTATTGATCTTAAGCATTGCATTAGAAGTATAATTTATTAATAACAAGATACCGTCTCACGCAATGGGTCAAGGAACATCCTTGAATTCGATTAACAGGAGAATTGGCTGATGAACGTCAGTTTATAACGACAAATCGCGATGCATTCATTTTCCTAATTATTGCTATTTTACATAACGATTGTTGTCAAATAATTATCAAGAAGAGAGAAAGAGAAAGAGAATTGCAATCTCCATTCAGTAAGTTGATTCACCGAATAATTGCAAACTATCAAAAGAATGTTCTGAGAAGGTCGTTCTTTTATTGTATCTACCTTTCTAACAAATTTAAGCCGCTATACTAATTGTTTGAATTATTCTTCTACATACAAAATATTTAATAAAATTAGGGATGGACAAAATAATAAAAGTCTCGAATCATTGCCATATTTTTGATTACAGATCAAATTAAAGGATGCACGCAGATAATCGAAATTTTAATTCGTAAGATATTTTTCATTTACCAAATGAAAAACAGAGAAACATAAAAATCAAAGTTTTAATATAATCTCAATGTCCGATAAAAGTAGAATTCTTTTCATTCTTTTTTTACCTATACTACCTCCACTTCTTTCATACAAAATCGATCGTAATTCGAAAAGATCAATCCAATCTTTACTACGAGTCGTAAATGACAAATCTCAAAATCTTTATAAAATCCCTCGCTACGATGAAAGATCACGGTAGGAAGAGCTGAAGGTTTTATATCGCCCAACGGGTTTGATCTGCCGTCCGATCTCTCTTCGAAACAAGCAGCTGTGTCTTCCTACCTGTGGCAACGATGAACACGACGACACAGAACAGCAATCGACTCCTTTTTGACGTCATCCTTCACGAAAATCGTTTCTCCAATTCTTGTTACAGTTTGATTAAATTTACACAGCACTTACGTCCGAATGTAAATGTTTAAAGGCGATCTTTAAATCGTGGGTTCGTGTTGCACGAACATACTTGTTGTCGATAAACCACTGGAAGAAAGAAATGTCACGGTACTGTTAGCCAAGGTTTACCAGCAATGGTGTCTGCCATGGACTACGGGAGTCGGGAACCGAACGGTAGGAACCGTTCTTAGCTCATTGGCTGACCACTTTCTACCACCGCACCGTCTCCATCGTCCGAGAAATCTTCGCTTTTATTCGCACTAAAGCTGATAGTGGTCTCGAATAAAGTCTGCTGAAAGTCTGGTTTCTTGACGATTTTTAGATACTCCTCGGATAATTTCGAACTGGATAACCAGCCATCTTTCTAATATTTTAATTCAGTTAATTCAATCGGGACATGATTGTCATTCCTTCATGTTCAAAAGCGAAACAAAGGTATAAAGGCCATTATTCATTAAGAATAATAACCATTGGATTTTAATGTACAAAAATATATACGTATATACACAAAAAAGTATTTTTCTCGTACTATTTCATCAACTAAAACCATCTAATATTGGAAATCTATTAAATATTTATAAGGTACACAAGAATACATTTCTTTTTTTTTTTTTATTATCGTAAGTACATGTGTACGCGTATTATGAAAAAAATATAATTATATTCAAAACTCAACCTTGGTTATTTGTGGCCCCTTCTTCTGTTTTCCTTTTGTAGCCGATTTCTTTTTCTTTATCTTCCCGTTGTCTCCTTCTTGAGCCTCAGTAGGCTGCCAATAAGGATTGGAATATCCCTGTTCGCGTTTTATAACGTTTAATTCTTGAGATGCTAAATGAATTTTAACAATGGTTTCCGAATCTAACAAATATTTAGTACGATACGTAAAATTTAAGGACCAATTTATGATCGGATTCCATTTTTGTTGCGCTTTAAGTATACGGTGAGTAAAATGAGGAAAATGAAGAAGAATATCTCCAAAGAATGCCGTGTTTTCTAAGACAGTAGATATTGCTAAAAAAAAAAAAAAAAAAAAAAGGTATATAATGTTTCTAATCATGTTAAAACTTATTTTCTTGTAAAAAGAAGATTATATTAATAACAGAACAATTACCAGTTTGTATAGTAACATTTTGTGGCAATAATCTATTATCTGGATTGAAATCTTCATTTGCTATTAATGCCTTATTTACCTCGATCGCATCAATCATCTTTTCACCAATAACTAAAATCATCTTATACAAACGTTCATAGTTACCTATTTTCTGAAGACGTTTAACGGCTTTAGCATGTTCCTTGCGTTGATGTTCAAATGATTTTTTGACTAATGATATTTCAGTTAAGACGATTCAATCAATATAAAAATAAATAAGGAATTATTATTATCTATAGCATAGTATCTCTACATAGTTTTATATGTAATACATATTATAATAAACGACATATTGTATGTAGAATCGAAAGGATACAACTGCAATTATAAATATGCCACAAATACGATATAATAAATGTCCAAATAAAGGCTAATTATATTTTGAGCGGATACATAATTCTTCGTAGATCTTAATTTGAGATGCATTGCTGTTTTGCGGCTTCCCGCTGATTTGGTGATCAACACCGAAGGAAATATACTCCGCATGCGCGGTACATGTCAACACTGACACGATTGCGACATAAAAGAGAATGCGTGGCATTTTGTCGAGAGAAAACTGCTTGATATATAAAATAATATATCGATAAAATACCTATGTATCAAGGTAAGGAATAGTTGTCAAATGTCCATGGACCTTGTGCTTTTCCAGAAAGAACTATACAATCTTGAACAAAATTCAATCGACAATGTGAAGCCGCAAGTTTACAAACGCGACATTGCAATAATGCTGCCATCTATTAAATTTCGTACATCGAATGTATCAATATTAGTGTCGACTTTTCCGCAAATGATCAAAAGATTTACGCTTGTATTATACTTACGTGAGAAATTTAAATTACGATGCATATGTGTCTTTTTAGATTTTCTTGTTAACCCTATCCATGAGAAGTGCTAAATCGTATTAGGAGATCTTTCTGTACGTACAACAGGGCAACATTTAAGTCATTAAGAAAACATTAGATAGGGAAGATTGAATTCACGTTACATGTATATGGCATGATGATTTGATATGATATGAAGATATTTCCATTTATAATCTTAATAATATATTTAATGATTTCATAATTTCGGATCTAATGTCCACAACAAATATGGCAGCGACAGATGATACAAAACTTGATGTAAGTATTTATGTTGGAAATGTAATGTTAAAGATGTCATTTTATTTTTCATTAGGTGCATTCATTTTTTGTGATGGTAGTTTATATAATTAAAATTTTTCAGTAGAAGTATCGATAATAATATGTAAACATTTCATTGACAAATATAATATAATAGTATTAATATCAAATTTTAATTTGAAGTTTAAAGTTACAATGGAATATGCTGACCCTCAGAATATCGAAGGTGAGCTGACAGTAGGAGGCAAACAAAAATCAAATCTTGGAGAACCTGAATTTAATACTTTGGATGAACCAATCAGGGATACAATTGTAAGCCTATAAAATATTTTGTATGTATATATACACACACACACACACACACACATTGTGTATATATATATATATATATATATAAGAAAATTATATTCCATTACATTGTATTGTATTTATTATATTATATTACGTTGTAGCTCAGGGACGTCAGAGCAGTGGGCAGGAAATTTTATCATGTTTTATATCCCAAGGAGAAGAAATGCCTATTAAAGGAATGTATGTTACTAGAAGAATCTTAATATTATAAATCATGAATTATATATAGTAGTGTCTTATTTTTAATTTTTAATTCTAGGGGATCTTTGGGGACCACTAGTATTATGTACATTCATGGCAATGTAAGCTTAATATTTTTTATAATATTCCGCATACTGCTGTTCTAATTATGATTATAAACCATAGTACATTTAATACCAATTGTTGTTGTTTTAGGATATTACAAGGTTCTTCTGATACAGCAAATAATTTTAATGATGGGGGACCAGAGTTTGCAGAGGTTTTTGTAATCGTATGGATTGGATCTATGGTTGTTACATTGAACTCCAAATTATTAGGTGGTAACATGTAAGTAATTATACTGCATAGAGAAATTTAGTATCTGTTGTAATAGTAACGATTGGGATTAGGTAATGATAGTATACTGCATGACTTTTATGTGCGTGAATTTGTAGATCATTAAGAAACTTGTAACTCCTTATTATAAAACATGGTTATTTTGTTTTAAAAAATCTGTTTTATAAATATAAAATTTTATAATAGAAGAATGAATGACATATGAAGTATGCATTTTATTTGCTAAAAGATATTTTAATATGTTTGTTATAGATCTTTTTTCCAAAGCATTTGTGTCTTAGGATATTGCTTGTTGCCAACTGCCATTTCTCTAATTTTATGTAGAATCATATTAATGGCAGAACAGACTACTTTCTTATTTAGTCTAAGATTCGTAATTACCATGATTGGATTCATGTGGGCAACATATGGTTAGTATAATTTTATAGAGTTTTATATTGATGGACACTTGCATATCAAATTCTTACATTGATACATTCTTGTAAATATGATTTTTATACATTTTAGCATCGATGGCATTCCTTGGCGACAGTCAACCAATAGGAAAGAAAGCTTTAGCTGTGTATCCAATATTTTTATTCTATTTTGTAATTTCTTGGTTGGTTATATCTCATACTACATAAAATAGATCGTAAGATGATGATGATAAGAAGACTGTACATTGCCCTATATTTGTGCACAAGAGAAGACAGAATTAAAAAATCGAGCAAATCTTGCTTACAGTGTACTTTGAAATTCGCTAAATTTAAGCATATGTCACGTGTCAAGAGTTGTAGATAAAACTTATTACCGTAGATGCGTATGTTATTTATTATTATACAGTTTAGAGAATCAGAACTTTGTATGTCAATTATAATTATACGTACGTATATAACATTAATGTAAGCATAAAATAACGAATAATACTTAAGTAAATTATTCGCAGATTGTTATATATTTATACATAAACTCGATAAACAAGAATAGGCAACAAGATGCAAAAAAAAGAAGATGTTTACTTCATTCCTTTGAAACTCAAAATTATCGTTCAGTGTCTATAATGTACAGTTTGAAAAAATATAATCATTGTCAACTGTTTTTATCACAAACGAACATTCCTATTAAAATATCTATTTACTTTTTAGTTATTTCAAAGTATCATGGAAATGAAACACAATATCATATTATATGATTTGTATTTTTTACATATACATATTAGATAGGTAATATTAGTTGTAAGACTAGAATCAAACATTAATAAAATAATACATTTTACGTGATATAAATAAACTGTATATTTTTCTATTCACACGTGCGAGAAATACCTCTCTAATTTGTTTAGAAGAGTTCTGCTATCAGAATGATTAGGATATACACTTAACGACTTTTGTATAGCAATGTAACTTGTTTGAAGATCTCCAACCTACGAAATTTTTAAAATAATAGTAACATATATATATATATATATATATATATATATATATATATATATAACTTAACGTAATATAATAAAAAATGGTAGATAGTACCTTGTAAGCTAAATAAGCACTATTAAAATGGGGCTCATAAATAAAGTTAGCAATGTTGGCAGCAGCATGAAAATATGTTCTCGCCGCTGTAATGTTTCCATTTCGTATTTGTATGACTCCGAAATTATTGTATGCTAAAGCGTGTCTATTGTCGCTAACAATGGCTAATTTTAGACATTCTTCCGCCATTGTTATGTCACCTACAGTCTAAAATTGAAATAATTGGTACCAAGTACTAAACTCTATATATAAAATCAAACATTTATCAAAGAGATAATTTCAACTGTTATCCAAAAAATTACACGTCATAAGAAATTATATACGTACAAGAGCAATGTGTGAAATGTTATACCATATGTCTGCCATATTTTCATCAGTAGAAAGACTAATTGCTCTTTCAAAACAAGATATAACATGATCATATTGCTGAGCATAAAAACAACATAATCCAAGATTATTAAATAATTCAGCATTATATACTCCCATTTGTAACAATCGTCTACACGGAAAAGAACGTCGCAATTATATTTCTAATTATTTCTATTTATTACATCTACAACTGCATTTACCTATAATATCGTAAAGCTAATTCCGGTTGATCATTATAAAAATGATGTATTCCGATACTTGCTATTGCTTCTGTATGAGAAGCATCTTCCTGAGCAATTAATTTATAGTATTTTAACGACATACTCATATTATTCAGACCGTCGAATATACGTCCCATTTCAGTAAGAATATTGACATCATTAGGAAAATACTCAAGACCTTTTTTACATGTATCTAAAGCTGTTAATGGTTGATCAAGTCTAACATAAACTCTGATTAGTCTCAAGATTACTTCAATAGTTTTAGAATCTTTTAACGCTGATTTAAATTGTTGTTCAGCGTCTCTGATTAATCCTAGACTATAATAACATTTTCCAAGTTGTACTTTCCACCACCAATCTTTATAATGACAAATTTGAGTTGCTTGCACTGCTAAATCTAGTGCCTACATGTAGCATTGTAGCAGTTAATAGAATTATGGTGAACATTAATAATTCTTATTAATAATAAATATTGATTGATACATGTATGTTTACTCACATATCTAACATCATGTTCGTGATAATATATATACTCAAATAATGGTTTAGCAATACTTGGTTGACTAGCATATTTAGAAATATTTAATCGTGATAATTGTATAAAAGGTCCTCCCGGCTCTGTTAACATGGATGCTGTGCCTAATCTATATAATATATTTATTTTAGTTTTTAATGTATAACAACTGAAAATTTTTAATTACAATGTAAATGATAATTGTACCTAACGCTACGACTAGAAATTGCAGTAATTGGTCTGGCTGTCATAGCTGTTCTGGGTGTTCTTAAAGTTTGCTCAATCGACTGAGACATAGCAGATTGAGTAGCTGGTCGCACAACACCAGTAAGTGGTCTACCTACAAAACATATCATATTTTTATGTTACAATTACAACTTATTTCTATTTTACTACTTAAAATTATTTTTGCCTCTCAAGGACAAACCTGATTGAGTTTTGGGTCGAAGACATTGTCCCACAGAAGAAGTACCAGGAGTTTTTAAAGATGTTCCTGGTCTAGGCATAGAAGATATTGTATAATTATCTAATAGACTTTCAGCAATCCCTTCCTCTTCTCCTTCTATATCATCTACGTATACTTGTAATGTTAAGGCACGCATTTTTAAGACCCATATAGTCTATAATGAAAAATACATACGTTTCTATAGAGATGTATATTGCTGTTTCACATATAAGTATGTTAAACATACTTATACCTGATCAAGAGGATTCTTTTGTAACAAATTTGTACATATTGTTGCGCAATCTTCATATTTTCCTTGATTGAATAAATTTAAAGCTTTAAATAAGTCCATGATTTAATGAATAGCTTAATAGAAAACCCTTTTAATATTTTGTATTGAAGTTTAAGAGAAAGGAGTAATATATTTTAGTAAACCATACCACGGTATTTAATCTATAAATATCTAGTTATGCGATAGAAATAAACGAATTTTACATGTACGAAGATATTGATTGTGCTGCTTATAACCCCGCGTGTGGATGTGGGAATAAAGCAGCATATACTTCTTCTATACTTTGTGTAAAAATGCGTAGAATCGATGATAAATGTTATAAAGAACACTTTAGTTTATTGACTTCATATTATCATAAAGTACGTTTGCAATAACAATTCTTATACGATTAAATAATATCATTTACTCTATTCATTCATACTAGCAGAAGGGTTACTTCTGGAAATAAAAAAGATATTATTTCGATATACAAAAAATATCTTTTATATGCAAAAATGTTTTACTATATACAAAGAATAACAAAGTAGTATCTTATATATTTAGCTTGTTTCCGTACATGTCAAAATTCGACAAAGAAAACAACATATTTACTTGCTTTTTTATATTATTTTTATTCATATTATGTGTAACTTGTGATTGACATTATAATTAATATTATAAATTATACCTATAATTATAAAAATGGAATACTTTGATAATAATGACACGAGGTTAGTGTGCGTCGGAAATACTTCGTAAAATTAATTTCTTGTTGTATTATACGTGTTCACCTCCCTTATTTTAGCATCCAACAAGCTTTCGACGAGTTCTTTAAAACAAAAAGTATAGAAGAACAATGCACGGAAGAATCCTTGATGCAACTGCATGAAGTATTTTTGGTACTTTCGAATTAAGAAAAAGCTTAAATATTGTCTAAAAAAATTGCAAAACAAATTAATGTTTAAGATACAACTAGTGTAATATGAATAATATTTCCAAATTTGATATCTCTAACATGTAGTTGAATAATTAGTATAATCATTCTTATTTTCTGTTATTAACAGAATATAATTAAAAAATTAACAGTCATATAACGTATAGGCTTCGCCAAATGAAGAAATGGATATAACCCGATTGTATGATGCGTTTGAAAATATATTGCACATTCAAATGCCACATAATGAATTCAAAATTCTGTTTAAAAAGGTAACAACGTAGATTTACTATTTCAATTAATTATTACGTGTCCTTTAATTCTATACATATAATTTCTATGTTTGCATTTATTAATTTTAGATGAACTTAAAGAGAGATGGAAATATTACTTGGAATGAATTTATCTCGTATTTATTAGTAGAATTTCAAAGAAAAGATACCACATTACAATGGCAAATATTGAGACTTCCAATAACTGATATCCCTCAACTTTTGAAATCGCATCACCGTACAGCTATACACAAAATCATGTTTTGTCCTGAAGTCTTGCCCGTACGTGATATATCATATATCTTTTAATAAATATACTTATTTGACGATGATATACATATTATTATTTGTAATTTTCATGTGTATATCCATAGGATAGAACTACAAGCTTCCATAGAGGGTTTTATTTAACTGTGACTAAAGAGGGAATCATAAATTACTGGTCTTTAGATTTAGAATACGAACGGAGCGCGCAATCTGTAAATCGTTAGTAACGTTATATCCTACATTCTTTTATGTATATGCATTTGTTTCCGAAACTTCCATCTTTGCAGCGTGTTTAAAAGTTCAACACACTTTAATAACTGATATGATAGTAATGCCCGATATACAAGTAGTATGCACAAGTTCTACGGAGTGCGATTTAAGATTTTATGACACAGCGGCAAAGAAGTTTGATCTTCGAATAATGGTTAGTTATATTTTTTAAATAAACAGTAGTTTTTCTTTAAATGAACTCTTCGATATTAAAACCTTGTACGATTAGATATCAGGCTTGGAGTATGCAGTCATTTGTATGGATTATTATTTCAGTAAAAATATCAAAGAGGACTCGTATATTGTACTTGGAGATATGAGTGGATCTGTCAAAGTCATGTCTTTTAGTCCAATAGAGAGAGGACCATTTAAACAAGAACCTCAACGTGATAGTTTATTTATTCGCTATGAATCTGTTCTCAAGGTAAATAATTTATCTTCAGAAACTTATGTCATCGCGTATGTTAAGTATGCGCAAGAACCAAAACTCACAAAAAATCACAGTCTACTCGATAATCGATATCGTCAAATATTTTTGGGATTTCGAAAGAAATTCTCTGTCGAACGTCTTCGAGTTCTCATACGTGATATGCATGTAAAAGACGTCCTAGGACAGATAGATGTATCACTGGTTCTGCAATATCCTATATAAACTTGTGCTTCCTACATAAACATGTTTTAATACGTTGTAACATACATTATAGGGTGAACTGAAAGGATTGAAAATTGTAGAATTTAAGAATGTACATACAGATTGGGTGAAACAAGTAGCCTATTATGGAAGTTTAAGAGCTTTCATGTCCAGCAGTAGATGTTGTAATTGTTCTTTATTATTTAGTGATCTTACAGGAGCAAGGATTCAATACAAATTCAAAGTTAACATGGGAATATCTTGCTTCACCTTTTGCGAAGGTATTTTATCATAAACTTTGTATGTTGTAAGTACATCGTACTTTTTAAAGATATATCTACTTAGAGGGTCAGTTATTAATAACCGGTGGACCAGATTGCATAGTTCGGGTTTGGAATCCTTTTGTGACTAGAAGAGCAAGTAGTACTTTCCAAGGTCATCGTGCACCTATTTGTGCCTTAGTTGTGCAAGATGCTGGTAAACGCGTGTACTCTCTTTCGAAAGATAGATGTATCAAAGTGTGGGATGTATTAACTCAATCTTGTATTCAGGTTTTAATAATAAGATATTTCATCAAAAGATACTTTTCTCAATTAATATTTCGCCTAAAGAAATAAAAAAGCATTTAATTAAATAACAATATAAAATCTATGTATAATTAGAATTTAAGTCAAGTTATTTTATACAGACATACAATGGTCTTCCCAGCGAATTGGGCGAACATACATCAATGACTGCGGTGTACAATACATTGAATCGTAAAATGATCATTGCTAGCTCAATGATCGCAGTGATTCTTTGCGATCCTGAGGTCAACAAAGAAATATCTGATGGGTTTACACATACAAAATCTATCAGCAGCGTTTTATATAACCATCTCTACAAAGTGGTAATTTATACGCTTTGTATAATTTTCATTCTCTATATCTACAGAAATTAAAATATTCTATGAAATCATTTAAAAACTTAGGTAGTTACGACTGGATTAGATTCTTGTATAATAATTTGGGATCCGTGGCTTGGAAATCGTTTATTCTTAGTAACGCATGCACACAGTAGATTCCTATATGGTCAATTTCATGACATTGAAATTACTGCTGCTTGTTTCGATGAATCTGAACAATTACTAGTAACAGGCGCTCGTGATGGTACATTGAAAGTTTGGAATTTCAATACTGGTACTTGTTTGCGGAACATGGCTCTTGAAACTCAGTGGTACGTACTTACCTATTTTGTTATCTTCTATTACATATCAAGATTGAAAACAACATTTCTAATAATTGTCAAATTCTATTGATAATATTCGCAAATATATTTCTTATAAATCCGTTTGATTATGTACAGTGAAATAACCAGTTTAGTTTGGCTGGAAAATCGAATCTTATGTAGTAGTTGGAATCGTCAAGTCGTAGAATTTGCAACTTCTGACGCATATGTATATAAAAAGAATTGGGGAACAATACACACCGATGATATTCTTTGTTCGGCCATGTGGTATCCTCAAGTATTGGCCACGGCAACTTTTAATGGAGAAATAATACTTTGGAGATTAGAAACGGGTCAACCGTATCGAAAATATAAAGTTAACGAACCAATGTCAAGGTAAGATCTTGAATAATATGAGAAATGTTAAAATAATATAAAAATTACGCTTCTAGAAATAACGTGCTGTAATAAACAATGCTAACTAATCAGTGTTATATAGATTTAGGATAAGATACCATAAAGATGAAATAACGTACAAAATAAAAAAACCTGAACAAGTTACGAAAGAATTCATTTCGAAACAGAGGTATTCCATGGTATTGCAGTTGTACTTTTTCTAAAACATATCTGAATCATAATGATAAATGTTTATAGTCAATATCCTACGGCTTCTGAACATCAAGAATCCGCATTGAATATTGCACGAATTGTTGTTGTTCGAGCTATGATATTTTTAAATGCTCGGCCAGTTAGGCCTGATGTTGGAACATTGTTAGTTTCTCTTGATTCAGGATATGTACAAGTGTGGACTCATCACCCTGCTGGTGGATTTCTACAAGCTTTCTCAGTTATTCATTCTATACGTGATTGTGCATTATCATTAGCAACTGATCCTAAAAATCATTTTCTTGTAACAGGTAAAAAAAGGAATGCATTTAATTTCTACAACATTATTTATTTATTATAAGATCACTTTTTGTATGTAACGTGATACTTCATTGCGACAAAATATTTAATATGAAAGGAAAGATAAAGCCAGAAAATATGATTGGAGAGTAAGTCCATTTAAAAAAATTTAGGACACAATGCTGGATACATTAAAGTTTGGTATCTCGCGAATTATTTGTTGCCAAATCCTCCTAAGATATCTATGCCCATTTTACGGTTGGAATTTCCATTTCTATGGAAAAAGAAAGTTATTGGTAGGGCAAAGAGAGCTGTAAAGGATCAACCTTTACCACTTCTACTTTCGTCTGTGCGTGGACATTTAAAATCTATTACGTCCGTCCAGATAATCCCAGATGCACGTATTGTCATTAGGTAATGAATGTTAATCTAGTGCTTATTATTTTACGAACTTTTAACTTAATTTTCTATCTATATATATATATATAACGTAATGACTATTAATTACTATTTGCTATTAATTACTCTTGAATTTACATATTCTCTTTTTAATCATTTTCTCTGAAACAATTATTTTTCTAATACATTTCATACAATCTATGCTATTCTTTCTGTTGATATTAAGTGGTAGTACAGACCATTCTGTACGCTTATGGACACTTGGTGGCCGTTATATTTCAACCTTCGGAACTTTCAAGCCTTGGTTACCAATTTTACCAACGATCCCAACATACCAATATTTTAAAGATTACAAACATCCAGCAGATATTAAAAGAGTCGCTAGTTCTACTACACTAAAAGTAATTAATTTCTCATATAACAAATTATTTATCAAATTGGGAAGAAAGGTTGATTATTAAGTTGCACTTTTATGCAAACATGGAAAGATTCTTGAAGGAGGTGTGAGACAAGCAGAATCAGATTTTAAAAGTGACGAATTAAAAGCTTTAAAAGAAATATCGAGACCTGAACACACTATGATCGATGGAAGAAGACTTACTATCGCTGTGATGGACAAATCGGTCTTAATGATCTTTGCGGATTACCCAATTTTAGACACCTCTTTACCATATGTAAATACTTTTACATTTAATACCGTTTTGTTTATCACAACAGCAATTCGTCAAAATATGTTAAACAATACACATAACTCAATGAGAATAACGTTATAGATACCTATATACACGCATTTGAAATTAAGGCCTTTGGAAATCATACAGACACCAAAATTACCAGCACTTCTACATGAACAAAAAGAATTAACGTAATTTGGCTCAATTATTATTATTCACTATTGATAATAATCTATATAAAATTAAATATATATTACTAACATTACTTGTTATAATCTTTTAGTAAAAGAACGCATTCGCAATTATAAAATCACTGCATCCGTAAAAGAATGTAGGAGCAAACTATATATATATATATATATATATATATATATATATATATATATATATATATATATTTTTTTTGATATATTTCACCAAAATAAAAGGTAATATCTCGTTAATATCGCATTGTAATAAATTTTTCTTGAAAAGAGAAAGAAAGGGACACAATAGTGATAATAATTCAAATCTAATAAAATTTATTTCTCATTAAAAAGTCGTACTTTACTTAGTAAAATTAAGAAGATACATATAAATAAGAAAAAATGGTAAAATTTGGTTAGTACAATAAAAATAATATATGTCTATGATCGTTCTAAAATATAAAAAGTGAAATAGTCTTACGTTCATTGATATGTCAAGAACACATACATATTTTAATGATAATTACAATGTAACGTCATTTCTATATTACATGCAAGGTATGACAACTATCCTTGCTCCAAGTCACAATATAAAATCAACAACATTCGGTTTAACAAATTATGCCTTTTATTCGTTTTCCATCATGGAATAACGTGGTGGTGTCTTCCATATTGCACTGGACGTTCGTTGTAATCTACTCCTATCTATATTATGAAACATTTGAGTTAGATCCGGTGTGCACTTTCTGCTACCAAAGAATTTATAGACTGCTCTCTCCGGAATATATCGTTGCATGGCAAGTTGATTTTTACGTATGTACGCTAAAATTGATAAAAATTCGAGTACTCTAGGCATTCTAATGTTTATTAACTCATTAAGTAAAACAATACTTACATTGTGCCCAATGTGGAATTGCGTGCTTCGGTTTGGATTCATCGTCTGATTCGTCGTCGTCAGGTTCACTGTCCAAAACGTAAGTGGTTGGACCACCGTACTGTTTGGAGCCATATTTTATCTAAAATATTGAATGAATAATAGCTTGTGCTTTTATAACAGAAGAATGCTTTGATATTGTTTGTAATGTTACAAGCATCTGATGCTTAGTTCTCATTGCTTCAGCTGCAGCTTGTTGTTGAGCTCTTAATTCGGCTTCTTTTCGCCTTTCAGCTTCCTGTTCTCGACGTCTTTGTTCAGCTAATACCCGCTCCGCTTCTTCTTGTTCTTGTAAACGTTGTAGGCGCTGTTGCTCTTCTTGCTTTCTTCTTTCTTCCTTTTCCTGCAAATTAATCCGACTGTAGCTTAATTTTCTATACTATATAAAAATCAATATCTTTTTCGGTATCCTTATTTCTGTACACATTTGTCTTTTAGATTATCAATTTTATACCTGAGCACGTTGTAACTGAGCCAAACGTTTCTTCTCTATTTCTTCGCGTTGTCTTTCTTGCATTTGTTGTGCTAAACGTGCTTTTTCCTCTCTTTCTTTCTCAGCCTTTTGACGTTTTTCCATATCCTGCTTTTCTTTTGCCTCTCTGGCTAACTTATTTTTTAATTCTTTTTCTTGTCTTTTCCTTTATGTAAAATGTATTTTTCATATATTACTCAGTAATGTGTCTACTGATTTAAAATTAAATAAATTATATTGATTAATTCTATTTTACCTTTTTCTTTCTTCCGTTTGAAGTCTTAGCGCCTCTTCACGTTTTCTCTTCGCATCCTCATCGTTCAATTTTCTTTTCTTTTCCTCTACTACTTTATCCAGTGAATTACGTTTACTGACTGACTTTGGAGCTTGGATTAAAGATTCCATCGATGTAATAATATTTGTACGCGTTGCACTTAAGGCCCTATTGTGCTAAAATTAAAATACTACCGTTTAAAAATCTTATAATATTAGATACTACTAATAGGAAGAAATGAATTTTACATTCATATTAGTTTGATTCGCTGGAGTATGAGGAATACGATTAACAGACATTGGCAACTGAGTTCTTATTTTGCTTAATGGGGTTGTCTTCTGTTGCTGTTTGTAGTTCATTTTCTCAACAGAAACCAGTTTATTAACCTTTTGTTCTAATTGTAATTTGTTCTAAAAATAAGATTGGAAACATAATTAAATTTGCAATTGATAAACGAAATTGACAAATATCTTGTTAACAAATTTTCCTTATAGTAATTCTAATTCTAAATACCTCTTTATATTCATCGGCATCCTTATTCTGTTTTGCTAATGAAATTTTTTTGGCTTTTGCAAGCGACTTTCGTGCTAATTTTTGAACAACCGCTTTCTCTGTAATATTTGCATTTCCTGAAGCTTCTGTTTGTGCAGCAGCTCTAGTAGCGCGTGTTTTTGTTCTGGTTACTCTAGTTGGTGCATCAATATGAACAGCAAGCTTTGGAGTGTTCATGCCTGCCTGTTCGAATGCCTCAACTCTTTTTTTCACAGATTCCTTGGCATATGGACTGAACAGAGCATTCGATTTATACGTGTTTCTTATTTCCTTTAATCCTGTAATTGTACTCTTTTCCTTCGAAGATGTTTTTGTTGGAGTATTAAGTATTTCATCTTCGCTCGATGTCATGGATCTGTTCTGCCGCTTTTGTCGTTTTTTAATTTCTTGTTTCTTAATATTTCCTTTAGATTTTTTCACTTCAGGTGATGACTCATCTTCTGTGAGTAATTCATCGAACTCTTTGTTTGTCATCGCTTCTTTTAGCTGCTGCATTTTCTCCTCCAAAGCTATTGACGACCGTGATGTAAATTTAGGTAATTTGGGAGACATAAATTCAGCCTTTGGTTCGACTGTTTTCTGTTCATTATTTTTTCCTATACTACTAGCCACGTTTTTATTAATTACTACAGTTTCGTTTAATTTTTTTGCCGATAAAGGTTCTAAAATTACGGTAGCGTTCATCATCTTCTGCGTATAAGTAGAATTGACGTTCATCGTCGAATTCATAATAGGAGTAGGTTTCTCAAGTGCGTCCTCGTACATTGAAGGTTCTTCAATATCATTTCCTGTTGGTGCAATTACTGTATCATCAATGATATTAGAATTTTTACCCTTTGTGTTTTCACTCTGCGAAAAAGTTCTCTTTCTATTACTACTTCTTGTTCTCATCGAAGACTTTAACGGTTCAATCTTTTCTGGCTGCAATGCATCTTCTCTTATAGACAGATGATCCTGTGAAGTACCTGTGTTCTTCTGTGAAATTGTTTCGCTTAAAACGCTCTGTTCTGTTTTACTATATTTTGTAGGGCCTTGCGTAGTTTCTTCATCTGAGCTACTTCTAGCACTTTTCTTTCTTTTAGATCGGCTTTCACGTTTTCTCTAAAAATTTAGAATACATTTAACAACGTTATAACAGAATTTATCTACACAATGTACATACATTAAGCAATTAGATTTCAACATATTAATTAACCGATATCAAGCATTATTAGGTACTATATATAAAGGTTAGTATTGATTGGTAACATAAGATTTGGGGTAAGATTAAAAGTATTAAATTTCATCATAATATGATACAAACATTTATTTTACTGTCATCGTCAAGAGTTAACGGCCTTCGTAATTTTGCAGCAAGTGACATTGACTGCTGCTTTTTAATATTAGTTGCAGCCTTCCTTGAAGCCTCTCTTTTTGCTCTGCCAATTGTTGTCTCTACCACATCCCCAATTTTTATATCTTTACTTTCTGTCTTATCATGTATTGCAATAGAATCTGATACTGTATTATCAATATTGATAATATCATTTTCGGGGATAGTCTCTATACGTTGAACACCTTTCTTCTTCAAAACTTTCGGCGTCTTTGTAATTAAAGGACCAGAGGCTGACTGTGGTATTTGAGCAATTAAACCACGTAAATAATCCAAAGTATCTTCAAGATTGTCGTTAATAGATTGTTTAACATCCAAGCAATAATTATGTATATTCAACATATCTTTGGTAATCATTGCTTTAATCCGATCCTTTGATCTACTACCCATATTTAAAATCTACAAATAAATTCTTTATAAACATTTAATATATTCATTAAACTATACTTTTTTAATAACACATACCATAATTTAATATTATGGTTGAAATTATGACATATATAACAATTAATACAAACACATTGTGTTAACTTAAACAATGAACTTAGAAGCATACGTAAATTATTCAAAAAAAAAAAAATTTATATGAAATAATAATAAAATAATGAAGTAACGTTTAGAAAAGAAACTAGTTGAACTACACATATATACCCTTTTAACAATTCCGTTCTTATCAATTTTATTAAATTTACAGTGAAGCTTACAATTACACTAATGTCAATGAATATTAACGTATATGTTTATTATTACACCAAATAAAAATGAAAGTACTGTAATGACAAATACAATATACTTTAACGAAAATAAAATAAATAAATAGCGAAGTATTTATTAATATTATCATATAGTATTAATTATTATAATATTTATTAATATTTACTTACCTTTTACGTTTGCATAAAAACTACAAAATTGTAAATATAAACTTTTACAACAGAGATAAAACAAGTCACAGAAATTAATGTCTTTCAATGGCAAAATGCGTTAAACGAAGGGAAACGACAATCTCCATTTCGTGTCACGAGCGGGATTGTGGAAGTTTTGCCCCTCAAAAGTACATAACGACTTTTCAGTTTAATTTGAATCATTGCGTTTAACGCCATCTATTCTCCCGGGCGCACCATTTTTCTCTAGAATTTAAATCTCATCCGACGTAATTTGATTAGTCGAACAATTATCAATTTCTATAATTGTATCTTCACGTAAAATAGTTTTCTGTTAGCGTCCGCAGTTGTAAAAATCACGATCAGGTATTGAGATATTTATACAATGGTGTACCAACTATAGAAAAACGTTTCTCGCAAAATCAACTTACAGTCTTAGTAAGGTAGTGAGATACAAAAACGACGTTATTCCAAGCAAACGCTACTTATACGCGATGGAGACGTGTTTGAAAACTATGAAAACAGTGTGATTCTATTGGAAAAATACCTTGTAGCGGCACATGAGTTAGAGGACAATGCAAATCATGTTGTTGTTTTGCCTCGGAGTATTAATATCGTTAGGATATATGTAGCGGCACACGAGCTAGAGGACAATTCAAATCATGTTGTTGTTTTGTCTCGTAGTATCAAGATCGTTAGGATACACGTAATGTAATAATAAATAAACTCCGGGCAAAACAATGTCGCCGCTACGTGCAACCATCGAACAAAGACGAATTTGAATTTTCCGACACTCCCCCGGCCAGTATAAATAAATGGTTACCATAACTTAACACAATTATTTGTTTACTATATTTACAATTTGATTACTAGAAACTATATAATATGTTTTAAAATCGGTAATAAAGTTGTATAATGATAATACGTTTAATGAATTTTTTTTGAAAGCTTTATTTATTATTAATGAGGCTGACTAAATTCCATATCTAAATCATTTTGTCAATTTCATTATTCATTATCACATCAAAGCATGCGTTTTTGTAAATCATATTATAATAATGTTTCCATATATGAATAAAAGCTTCACTGAAACTTTCTTATAGAAATGTGTACATTTCTTTTAATTGTGCTTATAAAAAAAGGTAAACTAAAAAGTAAACTTTTGGAAAAAATAGTAATTTCTTTAATATGTAAAATTTAAAATTTTATTGTTATTATGAATTAATATTTGTATAATTTACATTATTATTATTTATAATATAAGTCTACAAGCCACTATAAAAGTCTATTAAGTTAATGTTTCTAAAGCTTTGTGGAACTTCAATTTATAATTTAATAGGTTAAAAAGAATTGGTGCAATTTGTACATTATATAACTTTAAATATCGATGAAAATAGAGGTGGTAAAATGGAAAATACAAATTTAGAAATGTAAACTAAATGTACAGCTCACTTTATGAACTATTATTAATAAAAACATTTATATTTTAAGAGATTATTATATTACAGTCATATAAAATATATGATTTTTTAAATTGCACAAATTCTTCTTACTAACTAATGTTTGTCACAAACTATATATAATGTTCATATTTTCATGTATTTAATAACAATAAGTAATATATCACAAGAAAATGTTAAATACTAAATACATATTTAAGGAACACGATTTTAAAGAATAAAATACTTATAATTTATAACATACTTATGTACATACATATACATACTCTATAATAAATATAACATTTCACTGTACATGAAATTTATAATAAACAGTTTTAGAACGCCTGCGTTCTTGCAATAAATAAATTTTTTTAATTTTTTGTATATCTAGTGATTAATAGGCCTTTTCTATTGCTTTTGAATTTAAAAAATCTTATGATTTATATATTTTAAAAACTTTTATATTCATGATAAAAATATCGTGTATTTATTTTATTGTATACCTACTATTATTTGTTGTTTCATTTGATTCTAATTTGATAGAATTTCTTGAGAAACCTGTATTACTTTGAGCATATAGTTGTAATACTTCTTCCTCAAAAGTAGGATCCAGTAGGATAGCAATACCTTTTGTTCCTGCTTTCATATATTTTTGAAATATGCTTTTAGACACTTCCCATAAAGCTCGATTTTCTTTCAGCACGTCAACAAGTGGTTGTACCATTGGAAATAATGTAGAAAGATTACTAAGAGACAAAATAATAAAACAAATCATATGGAAGACTGAAATTAACTAGAAATTAAGAGAAAGGTTTATAATCTATAATCTATATTTTACTGTCTTCACGAAACATCACTGTCTTTTTTAATTAAGAAAATCTTATCTCTTACAAAAATACTATTCTTCCTTTTAATTATGCTTGTTATGAAAACTAGATCTTAAATCCGATTTTTTGACTTTGAATGTATATTAAAAATAAAAGTATATACATATATTGTACAAAGACAGTTTCTTTTAAAATATACTTACATAAAAAGTGGAAGGACTATATTTGTAATGAATTGAACTTGTAGGTCTGGTATAGATGCTCGTTCTCTATCCATCATTTCTATGGGGGAACTACCCATACTTTTTTCTAAATCTCCTTGTGAAAAAAATTCATCATAAATTTGTTCCTAATGCAAAGTCAAAGAAAAAAAGTACATAAGCTCTTAAATATATTATTGTCTTCGAAATTTATCTAAACTTAGACCTCTACTTACTGCAGTTTTTTTAGAAACTTTCCACTGCTTAGTCTGATCACTAAGATCGCAACATGTCATAAGCATATTAAGAAATAATCTCTTTCGTTCAGAGTCATTTTGGTCAAATTTACTTCTAACCATCTCTTCCTGTTTTCCTACCGTTCGAAAATGACATGCTAAGTCGGTTGCAAGTATATTATTTTTCAGTAGATCTAATGCTTCACTATACTCTTCACTATTAATGTTTTCAAATATATTGCACCCTTCTTTATTTAAAATGCACATGGTCTGCGCAAAATGATGTCTCTGTTAAATGAGAGAATAATAAGTTATATTGTTATCACATTTATGTTCAATTCTTGTTACAACAGTTTTGTTCTTAAAGATAATTTACCTCCATTACAGAACCTTCAGAACTATAAAGACTAGCTAGAACCGTAGAGCGTTTAGTTTGAAATGCATTATTTGTCCCTCTATGATCTATATCATGACATAAACATGACACTAGAAAAACTAAAGCTTCCAAATGTGTCATATAATTCTCATTAATAAGATTTAAATTTTGTATTAATAAGTATCCAAAATGTGCAACAGAAAATGCATGTATCCAGTTATGATACGGTGCATCTCTGTATCCTTTCTTTACATATAATATAAATCTGTAACATTTGTATGAATTAATATTCTATTTCTGTAATGTTAATCTTATGTTAAAAGTTGCATAAGAGAACATAAAACTTGATAGTTCTTTTACCTCGTTAAAGTTGATAATTTCAGTTTCCAATAATTAATAAGACCTAAATCATTAAACATTTTAATTGTGTAACAAGGCATATGTTTGTAAGGTACACCTCTAGGACTAAATTCAAATTTATTAAAATCTTTTATATTATGTTCATCCTTACAACCCAATATCTCTTGAACAACGTCTTCCTCCACCTGCATGCATGATGTTTTATTGGAAATAAGAGCTGATGAAAAGCTGTGTATATTTTAACATAGTCTTACCTTCATGTGGTACATCATTATTTCGTTACTAAGTTTATTTCGTGCTTGAGCATCTTGCATTTTTTTATAAACAATACTATGCATTATAGAAATACCACAATAGATACTAAATGCTGTTGCAACTTCTTCATCAAAGACATCAAAGTATAATCCATCTTTTTTATTACAAAGCTGTGCGACTCCTATAATCACAGTCTTTTAGTTTAAGAAATGAAAAATTTAATTTTTATATTTCTATGTAATAAAATTTATAATACAATTTTTATTTACCTACAATTCCACTTTCATCTCTAATTGGAAAACATAAAATATTTCTAGTTCTAAAGCCTGTTACTTCATCTACACCACGATAAAAAAGAGGATGTTCATATGCATTTCTAATATTAAGCACTTTTCCAGTGGTTGCAACATGACCTGCTATGCCTTGTCCTATTGGTATTCTCATTTCTTTTACAGACTAAAAATAATTGTGTTTATTTTTAAATTTTACTTATGAGATGTAATGTTTCAGTTTGAACTTTAAACTCACTTCTTTCATAGCAATACCATCAAACACTTTAGCAACTAGATCCTGTTGATCAGGATCTAATAAAAATAATGAACAGCGTTCTGCATTTGTCAAGTTCCTGGCTTCAGCCATTATTTCTCTCAATAGATCAGAGAAATCTCCTATTTATTAATATGTAAGATGTAATAAATGCATGGATTTTTAAAGTATTACTTATTTTAACTATGATAATATTACCTAAATGTATGAAAAGTTTCCTAGAAACGGCAAGCAACTTTTGACACTGGTGTTTCAATCGAGTTTCCTCATAACATTTAAATGAATTTAGAAGAAATCTTAGGCAAAATCTACATTAAAGAAAAGATATTTAAATAGGTTGAAAAAAATATTTTTAATTCAATATAATTTTCATGATTTATAAAAATGCAATAATACATGTGTACAATAATGCTTTCTAAGATAATTAGTATTTCGTATAATAAAGAAGATAATTACTTAAAACATTCTTGAACTATTGCACATTTACATGTAGTTTCATTTTCTGTATCATTATCAATCAAAGAAACTAGCAACGCTATATGGTTCTGCTTAGGATGTTGTATAGGAATTGTTAGAAATGAATTTGATACTGGACATATTGGTTGAAGATGATGTAGTAATTCTTCATCAAGCATTGCTATATCCGTAGTAGTTGGCTTTCTGTTTTGTATAGCTTTACGTAAAACATTATTTGATACCTAAGAAAGATTATTTAAAATTATATACATAATAAAATATGAATTATTTTCATCAACTATTAGTTATTGACATATATAATCAAATATCTTGATTATTAAAATCTTTCGATCTAGTAAAAAAAAATGGTTATAATTTTCATATGCAATATTATATCTTAATTTGTATTAATTAACATAAATTTATTTTAAATTCTATCACTTGTATATATCTATAACATACTTTACAATGAATTAATTGCATTGTTTTGTCAAAAGAAGATACATGTGATTTGATTTCCAAATAAAAGGTGAAATGTGTGTGTGTGTGTGTGTGTGTGAGCTTCATAAATTCATGTAGATAATAATCTGAATTAGAACTTTTGCATAGTTCATTTGAAGTTTTATCACTAATGATTTGTTTTGTACGGCTTCTTTTATGTACATTTCTATGAATTCTATTTGAGGATTAGACACTGCTAAGCACTCTCTATTTGCAATATAGGGCAATTCTTGAAACTACTAAGATTAAATCATTAAACTTAAAACAATGATACTCTTAAAATATATAAATTTTATTTCAAACATCAAATATTAAAAAATAAAAGAGTTTAGAAAAGCTCCTAAAATTAATCTAAAAAATTACAAATACTATTTATTTTTTATTATGAGTGTATAAACATTAATCTGTAAAAGGTAAACAATCTTATTATTACAACTTATACTATAAATAGCTGCTACTTACAGGAAACCTTAATTCTCTATCTAAAATTTTTTCTCCTATTACATGGATTACCATCTCCTCTGATTCGACTAAAATTGGTATAAGAAAAGACAATTTCGTGTCTGTTGCAGTTTGTATCTACAATATTGAAAATTATAATTCAAACAATGTTTCTTGTACCACAAATATTTTAATAAATTTATAATGATTCAATTATAGCAAACAATTATATAAAATGTACTGTAATAAATGAAATAAACCTCGCGTTTATATTTATTTTAGAAACATTTTTATAGGAAAATATCTTGATCATCAAAATTTATTATTAATAGGAAATTCCGACTCTTTTAAGAAAAGGCATGCGTGCCGCGAAAAATTGTACACATAAAAATGATGACAGTATTACTCACGTATTTGTTTAACTTTTGTTGTACTTGGGGATAAGAAAGACTACATAGTTCTTCTAGAAGCGAAAGAATTTGTTCCGTCTTTGGCATGTTGAAGTCGATTGAACTCATTTTTAATTAATTCCACCGCTGTTTTTTTTTTTTTTTTTTGTCGATATCAGAATTAGTACGAATCGTATGATTTAATCATATCACGATGTATCAGTCGTGTTTTCTTCAAATTTCATGTTTCACGATACAACATAATAATCGTTTTTGAAAAAGCTCTGCAACTATTTTAATGATTATAAAAGATATCTGTCTTGGTCATTTTTTAAATTTAAATTGACTATCAAGACACGGGACAATTACATACTGCGTAGAGTTACTGCAAACCTCTGTAGAGCTTTGCATTCTGTAGTAGAATTCTTCAATCATGAATAAACAAGTGACGTGCGCAACTAAGGTTTACATCTTATACCACTTTTAAAATTTCTTTTCTTTTCTTTCTGTTTAAAATACATTTTTCTCATATAGGAATTTAATGTTTACAATATACTTGATATAACATGATTGTTATACGGTTCCTTTTAAAATATTTCAATTGTGTTTAGACTATGTTACACTTCATAAAACATTCAAATGTAAATAAAATCATACTGTACAAATGTATGTAGCTTGAATGACTGTTCTAAAATATATTATAAGTGCTACTTTATTGCTTAATCATTAATTGTTAAATCGTTAATTATGCAAATTACTATAATCTTTTTGAACGCATAAATTGTAATATGTACAACATCCGTAAACAATATTTGCATTCTATAATGTTGGTAACACTTTTGAATAATATTTATGCCTAACATGATGCGTCTTTTGTTCCAGAAAAAATATAATAATGTACAAGGTTGTTCGCGTAATTGATAGAGAATGGTGCAAGTGTTTAATAAAAAAATCATGGCTGTTTTAAAAATGGAACATTTTGTAATGGAGTTGCTGATTTAATGAAGCATGATGAAATGCTGTTGTAATATCTTGGTTATATTACAATCAGTTATTTGAGAACGTATTATTTTATTAATTATATGTTAAAAAATGATTTTATAATAAATTTCATATAAGTGTAATTAAGTTCCAAAAAAAGAAGCTGCAATTATTTTTGGAACATAAGTTGTAAGACAAAATAATCTAAAAGCGTTATTTATCGTACATTTATGAAATAGAATAAAATAGATATTTTATAAAATTTACAAAAATGAATATGGAAGATGAATGTAACGTAGCTGCAAGATATCGAACTGTCCGCAAGCATTTAGACAGTTTAGGATACAAACAAGCACTTACATTAGATTCACTTCCTTTGATAGAAAAGTTATTGGCTGATTTGATACAAACAACAGAAAGCTTAAAGCATTTTAAAAGCATTGCTCAAGAAAATATTGAGGTCTGTATCTTTGTAATTTAAAATCTTTTACTTTTAATTTTAATATAAATATGTATTTCTAAAACACCCTTTGTATGAAACAATGAATATACCATTTATACAATAATCATTTAGGGAAATATGAAAGATATTTTAATATCTTTTGATCGAAAGATAATAAAGAGCAAATTATATTATTAGATTTTGTTATTATATTTGCATAATTTAATATTTGTATCATATAAATAGGCTTACACTCAGTTACAATCAACAATTGATCCGTATAAATGTGATAATGTAAGGCTAGTGCAAGAATGTAACCAGCTTCACTTAGATTTGATAAAAGAAAAGGAATGTCATCAAAAGCAGATTAAGGACCTGAAGAAGGAAATATATAAATTAGAGCGTGAATGTAATGATCTTCAACTGGCATCTTCTCGGAATTTACATAGGATTAAAGAGCTAGAAGCTGTATCTGCTAAGAAATCAAAAAGAATTTTGGAACTCCAAGGAAAATGTTTAAAACCATCCATCAGCAATGTTGGCCTAGGTAAATTACTTTTCATTTTTTGATATGTTTGAGATTATTCTTTTACAAGATGTTTGTGATTCTAGAATACGACTTTAGATTATGAATATGTAAAATTAAATGCTTTTAAATATTATCAAATTGTTATTTTTTTACCATTACAGTTTCTAAGAAACGTCCTGTTTTCCCACTACGAAGACCAGTTATAGAAAGTGAACCGTTACCAAAAACAGGAGTTAAAGTTACTCCGTTACCAAACTTGAGTGTAGCAGAACCAAAAATTGTTGATTTATTAAGCATGGCAGATCATAAGATGAATTGTTTGAGTCATGAGGTAACAAAATTGAAGGGAGATCTCTCTTTACAAATTGACAATGTACAAACATTAAAAAGTCAGGTATATTACTGTTAAATTACATTTGCATGAGTTTAAATTGCTCCTGTTTGCATGTAAGAAAATGTATATAACATATTGAATATTTTAATTACTATTAATTAGAACTAACAGTAAAGGATGTATGGGCACTAAATATATGCATGTTTATTTAAATTTGTAAAAATTAATAAAAATTGGTAATAAGAATAGATACAAGTATACTATAGAAATATGTTTATAGCTAACTATGAAGGAAAAAGAAATTTTGCGACTGAAGAAGATGTTAGAAGGAGGTAGACCGTATCTGGCTGTTTCTAAAGATTGTGCCTGTAAAAAAGCAGAAAGCAGTTTTGTAATGTCCAATTATAACAAAGATAGTAATGAATTAAAAGTTCTTCAACAAGAAAAATTGGAATTAGAACAGCAATTAAAAGGTAATCAAACTATGTTGTCTGTTTAATGTAAAATCAAGAAAATTCCTTATGTACGTAACTATATTCTATTACAGAAGCTTTAAATAAACAACATGATGCTATGTCTCAAGCACTTAAACTTGCTGATCGAAATGAGGAATTAGAAAAGGAATTAAGAGATATAGATCACATAGCATTAGCTGTAGAAGCTGATTGTAATTCTGCAGTTAAAGAAAACAATAGGAGAGTTTCTAAATTGCAGGTAATAAATCTTTGTAACGTTTTTAAAGACTACACCCTAATATTTACAATAATAATAATAATAATAATAATAATAATAATAATAATATAATAATATCGTAATTAATAGTTAAAATTTATTGCATTATAATTATTGTTATGGAATTTATATTCCTGCAGGAAAAATTAGAGAATGTAATGGCACGAGTACACGCATTAGAAGCTGAATTAACTGTTGAGCATAGAGAAGTACAAGAATTGAAAGCAGATCTAGAAGCTTGTAAGCTGGAGAAACGTACTATTGAACGTACTTTGGAATCTACATTAGATGAGAAGAAACAGATGACTGACAGGATAAATGAGTTAACAGTGATTGGTAAACAGAACTTTTATTTTCATATAAATATAATTAAATAGTTTCATAGTTAATCAGTATTGCTTTTTTTTTAATAATATTATAGAAAAAAATTTAAATGATGAAATCGAAAGATTGATTAAGGAAAATGAAAAACAAAGACAAGATATTATTCAATTACAATATAGTAATAAATTATTAAAGGAACAAATAAATAGAAGGGAAATATTATTAGACGATGTCTGCATAAATTTGAAAGATGCTAAAGAAAAGGGACGAAAGAATGATTATGATAGAGGTAAAATTATAAAATATAGAATATAATAAGAAAAATAGAGTAATTCTATATTCAAAGATTTATCAATTTATTAAAAATCATCAGGGCAAGGTAGAACAGAATTTCAAGAAGCATATAAAGGAAGAGATCTTCTTCAGAGTATAAACGATGCTGGATATGAAAAAGAAATTGAAATAAATGATGTATGTTTCATGAAAAATATTTCTTTCGTGCACGATAGTTTGGTAATTATAGAAATATATTAACTAATATTTACTTTATCAGTTACAACAAGCTGTGGAGCAACTAAGAAGGGAACGAGATTTTTATAAAAATGAATACAAGAATATCAAGGATAACTATAACAAAACGATTGAAAAAGACCATGTAAAGTGTTACCCGTTTCCTTTTGCACAGTTTTCTTTAATACATATGTAATATTTTATCTTTATTTTTAAAAATAGGTTGACCTATGGTCGCGAATACGAGAATTAAAATGTGAGTTAAACGAAAAGGAAAATGCATTAGATGAATTACAGCGAGAAAAGAAAGACCTGCATCGTGAAAAAACAAATTTAGAAACACGTTTACAAACTTGTAAAACTGAACATAAAGCACCTTATCGACTTTGCAATGTATGCAAACGTGGTGTTGGCTGTAATTGTTCTCCTCCGTTAATGAGAGACGTTGGAAAGACAAAGGTAAAGGGTATGAATAATTTTGTTGCAAAAATTGCAATTTAGAAGATTGTTATTAAAATTACTTTATAATTAGAGAAAATCCTCATAGCTTTATTTGAAATGTTAAATGAATACAATGTTTTTAAGAATATCTAATTAAATTTATAAAAGTAACATTTTTTAGAATATTATTGAACGTCTGGAACATGAACGGGACATTGCACGGGCAGATGTCGATCGTTTAATCGAAGAACGCGATGCATTACGTGAAAGATTAAAGGTAATTCGTAAAGTTTATTTATTGGTGAATATAGGTAAATTTGTTATTATAAATGCTCTTTATCGTGTCATATGAGAACATGTTATCCACTTAACTCGGAACCCACGCTCGCGAGAATATATGAGAATGGTAATAGCGTAACATGTACTCTTACTACTACAATCAAATGTCGCTTGTCATCTATGAGTTATTGTTAGAAATATAATTAAGCGAGAACACAGAGCGGTTTGACTGTCGCCGAAGCACTTTAAATTTGATGTCACGACATCAATTTCATGTACTTGCGCGCTCCCGAAGCTTCAAAACAAGCAAGCACACCCGGTTCTGTTTTCACATGTAGCTAATAACATTTTCTTAATATCTGATTTCTATCTTTTCTTAATATCTTATTATCTATCTGATTTCGGATCGCTCTTCTGTGAGTACGTTGAATATAAGAATAAGGGACAAGGAGAGTAATTGAGATACAATAAGACACCTCACAGAATTCGTATTTGGAGAGAGAGATCAGTTTTAAAAAATGCAAATTAATTCAGTTCTCGTACTGCAGTGGCTGGATCAATTCGGACTTGTCGGCAAACGACAGTAATTTCATATATGGCAAATTCATTATGGAAATTTGTAAATTAGATGGCTGCGGAAGCACATACATCTGAACAACGTCGTCTAAAAGAAAATTTGACCGACGTTGAAACTCGATTGAAACAGATAGAAAAAGAACGACAAGAGCTTTTACTTACGCAAGGAGCACGAAGAGCAACTATCAATGGACTAGAGGATCAATTACAAGATTTGCGAGAAGAATTAAAACGGACTAAGCAAGAATTAGGAACTCAAAGAACACAATACTTTCAACTTCGGTATTACTTATTAGGTTGTCCGAAAAGTGTTTTTCTTTCACAAACACGTTTCTTACAACGATGCATCCTTATACAAACATAAAACTTAATCTGTCGAACGTTGTGATCTTTATTTTGATAGAACAAACTTGATCATACGTAATTCAATAAAATAATATAAAACGGAAAATGTTGTGCATCCATTATTTCCGTATAGAATGAAAGATACTTTTCGGACGACCTAATATTTTTCATGAAAGAAAAACTTTGTAGAGAATATAACACAGAAATATTTCCTTATGATTTTCTTTAGTATTCAGTAGATACATATACATAATTAATAAATATGATAGAGCTCTACAAGATCAAACGGATCAGGCTTTGGGAGATGCTCAGAATCAATTGACACAGTCGGAGTCCGAACTGAATAAGACGTTGGACCGTAATAGAACGATGGAACGGCAGCAGTTGGAGTTAGAAAATCAAGTGGAAGGATTACAACAAGAAATTAACAATCTTAAAGCAAATATGACACATTTGGATCACGAAAAAGATCAATTGCTAGTGAGTAATAGATACAATTATATTGCAAAGTATCCAACGACATACTTACGTATGATGTAATGAATAAGAGAATTTTGTTAGATGGTATTGGACGAGAAAACAGAAAGGATAGCTACTCTAGAAAAAGAAATTCTGATGAAAGAAGAACAACTAATAGGAAGCGAGCAACAGATTCACGATCTGCAACACAAAAATCAGTGAGTATCGTATGTATTTATAAAATTTGACACATTCTAGAAAATCTTATCAGCTTTCAGAAATCTAATTACTATATTCTAAAAGAGACACCATAAATTGTATATATTTACAAAACATTGGCAGTAAAGGTGATATTTAATTATTAGATTTGACAAAAGTCTTTTCGCATACATTTATAATAGAGTAATACTAAAAATAAGTACTAGAATTATATTAATACGAGTATATCTGTATAACAAATTTTAAGACGGTATAGACTTAAACTATGGAATTAAACGAAAGATTTCATAGCACTAGGATATTAAATAAATAGAAATTCGAGGAATTTACACGAGATTGTTGAGAACATTTTACGCGCAGCCTTTATACAACGTTATTTACACATAATATCTAAAAAAAAATAAAAAAAAAAAATGCATATCAAATAGTTCATTTTATCATCACCATATGCTATAATATTATACGCAGTCTGACCTCTTTACTTAAAAGTTTATCGACTTTACTCTTCCATTGAGAAACTTTGCTAAACTTACTGTGGGTGGCTGACAACCACCCAGGGAGAAGAGATTATTACTTTCTAACTCAGAAATTTGTGGACCGTCCGTGATTCTTTTGTATCCGGGTCTACATTCGCATCTTGCCCTTGGCTCTGATCCTTCGTTCTTCCATAAGCTCTGTTTTGGCATTCTTCGTGCAACCAGCCATTCTCCTGCAGTACACGGACCTTGTGTATATAATTTGTAACAGGTTTTATTTATTTCCACCATTCCGGGCGTAGATTCGCAGCTAACATTAATTTCTTCGGAACATTTTTTCGAATCGGTCAGTATATTTATACATCCACATACTCCATTGTAACCGATTCCATCAACAGATGGTCGTATATTATAATCATATAAAACAACTTGTCCGTTCGGACATGGTCCTCTGGTTCCTATTTTGTAACATGTCTTTTCTTGTGAAAAATATAGTCGACCCCGTTTACAAGGCACAGGAATACAAGTCGTCGAATTTATTAGCATGTAGCCGTTTTCACAAGGTCCTTTTGTGTAAAGTCTGTAGCAAAATCCATTTTCATAGAGAACATGACCTGGCTTGCATACACACTTAGCTTGAACTATTTCTTCATTGGTTATCGTGTTTGTTACAATAAAGTGATGCCCTTGCGGACATGGACCGATACCGCCTGTGTTAATAAACGAGTACAATATAATAATGTAAAGTAACAATAAATAGTAGAAAATTGGAAGAAGCTTATGCATCATGCGTATTTTGAATCGTCTTACCTAATTGATAACACATCGCAGTTGGTTCATGGTAATGAGGTAATTCAGAGTGACAGCCACATACGCCACCTGGTAAAAATAATTCTCCAGGTTCCGTACATGGGCCTTTAGTGTAATGTTCGTGGCAACCACCCACACTACCCGCCCAGTGATATCGTCCAAGTTCTCCATTTCTAGAGCAGGAACATACCGTTAGTCCGTCTTCATCTGTAGCAAGGAGTTCACCTTTTGGGCATGGCCCTTTGCTATATTTGGGGTAACATTTGCCATCCCTAGGCCAGTAGACTTCTCCTTTCCCCGTACATGGCTCTGGATCATGACAGACACCCCACCTTTATTAAAAAATAAATTAAATTTAGAGGGAAACTTTTTATGTTAGTTACACCGTACGAAGATCTGTTAGATTCGTTATATCGTAATACCTAGACTTGCCAGAAGTCTTTGGAACGGGTGCAAAAAATTGTCCTTTTGAGCAGGATGCTCTCGTATATATTTTATGGCAAAGAGCGTCTCTAGGAGATTGCACGGTTCCTGGAGGACATCTACATTCAGCTACAGTTCCACCTCTACCTGCAGCTGGACCTAGTTCCATTGTCTCTGGGCATGGTGCTCCAACCTGTCAAACAAGTCTATAGTCTGTTAAATTATAATTATAAATAGATTATTTATTATATTTCTCGACCAAGTAAACTCAATGTCGGTCGGTTAAGTAAAAAAAGAAAAGAAACACGAGAAGCTGCTTCTCTAATGTACATTCTATTGAGAGAACTCGAATGACTCTGTAAAGAGAAATGCAGCACCTGCCTGGAATATTTTGTAACACTTTCCATCCGGCGGCCAAAATAACAATTGCCAGCCACGTGGTTGAGCGGCGCAGGGATTGCTTGACGGATCTGCCCATGGTGGAGGCATTATCGCTGACTTAACGCGAACAATCGACGCGAACCAGATAATTACCAATACATCTGGTAAAGCGCTGAAACGCATTTAACGAATTCATGTTTAGTTGAAATTGAAATTGACGTATAAGATATTAAAATGGCATTCTGAAGTGTTTAGGGATAACATACGTACAACAGGTTTGCTACATGTTTTTAGAATTTAAATTAGAATTTGTAAGGAATTGTATAAAATGATATTACAGGAAAATGAGGTTTGAAGTTTCAGGTTTTGGGTTTCATCTCGGTCGAGCACTTGAAACCGGGAAACACCGATTGCGATAGAAAATGTTATCGCGTATTCGTGTCTACGTATGTCAAAATCGAGGGTAGTGGTAGAACAGAGCAAAAGCACGACAGAAATAAAATGACCATACTTTCACTGTTTCACTATGGCAATGGCATTGTCCCTGGTGGCAGGGCTCGAGATGACGACATGCATGTAGAATAAGAATACCATTCTCTATATATGTGCCGTATTACTGTTGCAAACTGAAAGCAAAAACACTTTTCTCTTTTTTCTCTTTTGACTTTACCCATTTGTAGACGGAACAAATAACTTTAAACGACATTTTTGAATTAGATTGGAATCGGTAATCTTGTAAAATTAAGCTCGAATGTATTAAAATTATTTGGTAGAAGTTGGAAGTTTTTCTAAAAATAGAAACGTAATATAGGCAAGGAACGTTCTATCACATCGATTATGAACCATCGAAGATCATGGCGTGTATTTGATCCTGGCGATTACGCGCGCTTTTCTTCCCAAAATCAAGGAAACGATTACAGGATACAAGAAACCTTGGCACTTAGATCCTGATAGTTGCTAGACAAGCTTTCTTCGATGCAATAACTTTCCATTGCGATAACGGAACGAGTTTTGTCGATTGTTCACTAGTGTTTTATTAATTTATCGCGCTCTGTTTATAGACTGGTGTTTCGAATAGAATCGTGGTACTCTTGGTTGGAGAAAACGTTTGATTCGTTATTTGACAGCGTAGATTGTAGTATTATTAGAATTATAGAATTACGTAAATTACGTAAATTACGTATATGTATATTCTAACGATCTTCGTATTTATGGACAATATCATGTAAATATGGATGAAAGTTTTAGTGTTTCCGAGGAGTATATTCTCAAATCGTCTAAATTTTACGGTAAACAAAATGGGATTATTTCACGTGGTTGCGGTTTGTAGGAGCTGCTCATTAAGGAAAGTCGCACGGTCACCGGAGAACTATCGCGGAATGTCGAGCTTCCTTTTCTTCCTGTATAATTATTAGTCTTCATTGTCAAACTGGTGTGACCACTTGGAGCAAATAAAAAGTGAGAGTACTAGAGATTTAGTAAGGTAAGGCAATCTCGGTTACGCATTCTCTTCGTACACGTGTCTTGTTTATAGCCACACAAATAAATATAATATAGGTATATTACACGTACAACGCTCTATTATTAATTATTAATTATTAATTTGCTGAATTATTTGACTTAATTATTTGCTTCGGAATTTAGATGTAGAATTTCTGTTAATTTAGAGCTAAATTTACAACTAACTAGAACGAGTCGCACATCCTACGCTTCACTTGGATTTGTTGAATTTTCAAAAAATTATGTCACTTCCGTTCAAGTATTTCGGTTCTGTTTATCCAGGTTCTTACAAGCAAACAGAATCAGACTCGAAATCTCTAAAGTCCGCGTTAAACATTCTAAAGAGAAATAAAAGTTTTCGTAGAAAAAGAAGGAGAAATAATATCTGCGTCGATTAATTACCGGGATAAAGAGGGGCATGATTTGAAGATTTTATCATTTTTATAGTACAAACGTTCGATAGTTCAATATCAGTGAATAATCTCATAAGCGAAAAGTAAGGATATTTCTATTCGAACGAGACGTAGGATTCGCATCGATTCGTACGATCATTCGTAGGATCAACGCGTTTTATTAATTGCTTTTATTAATTACTTGCTGAGAAACGGGGGAGTATTGCGTGAAAACTTTCACGTTAACTGCATTTTAATACGTAAACGTATCAAGATAAATTACTATGTTCATTTAGCCGACTAACTGAGAGAATTTGACCGGGATTACGTAAACGCAGAGTTTTGAATTTGTATTCTTAAATTACTCGTAAAGTTGCTTTCGTAACTCTTCGGTGAGTGAATACCATTGAATTTAACGAATTCAGGAGATCTTTTCGAAACGAAGACTAGGAAGGGGTCGAAGTTACTAGAATTTTCAAATATTTCCCAATTAACAATCGAATATCGAAAAAAAGTGTAACTATAGTGACACAGTTTGCAATAATGACGGCAGTGTTCCGTACAAAATTATTAGTGTGGGTGTTTGCTTCGTCTCTTGCATTCTACTTACTTTGATATTACTCGGGAGTAGCAAGGAATGTACGAGGACAAATACCGTCGATGATATTTATTACGAGAAGAAACAACGATCATGAGTTCCTTCAAAGGTTATAGTTGTCTGAATCGTAACGACGACGGACGATATAGGTATGATTTTTCTATCATTTGTTTTCCCATTGTATTGCTATATGCGTATTATGTGGATTACTATTATTGAATCTATGACAGATTTCTTCCGCCCCCCGCCTGCCCTCCCCTCTCCCCCCTTCGAAGAAAGAGGATTTATTTGCCTCCGTTCTTTTTCATTTTTTTTTAAACTACTTAAAGACGATTTTTTACTAACACCGTAATACCTTCGGGTCCATTTCGTTTACTTCGACTTTGAAGTTTAACGTTAATTTGCGCAGCTAATTTCGTCCAAATAAATGGGTTTCATTTGCAGATCTTTTCATAATCATCTATATACATACATACATACATACATACATATGTACATATATATTTATACCCTATGGGTATTTCATATTGATGTTATCTCATATCGCACATCTATTATTTGTCGTCTGTTGTGACATAACTCGTCCCCATTTCACGTTGGTCCACTGTTCGATGTGTTCGTAGCTGTTTCGCGTCTCAGCCTACCTTTCAGTTTTTATACTCGTTACATAATAGTAGATCTGATAAAAATCAGTAGCGTTATGCCAGTAGCCGGACGCATTTTTTTACAACCGAACACTTTTACGATCTAGCCGTTCGTTGGCGGGCAGTTCGACTAAATTAGATTCTAGGATACTGCTTGCACCTACTATATACGTACTTGTGTATCTTCGAAAAGCATCGACATAATTGTTTAACTTGTAACTTTCATTGCCAACCAACTTTCTCCTTATTCACGCGGTTAAAATGTAACGATTAGCTGTCGTTCGTTCAGTTAGACAGATGAAATTTGTCAAGTTTGACGCGGTTGTTGCAAACATATCGGCTATTCGAAACGAACGTTAGGATTTTCTCGCTTTGTTTCTCTTTCCTTTTGTTCGAATATTTTTTCGCTGCTTCTCGTTCTTAATGAAGCGTATACTTAGCATACTGTCAACTTTGTTCGTTTCGTCTAATTTCATTCGATGATCGCTACTGCTATTTCAACGATCAAACTGTGCCTGTCTTGCCGGTGTTTTAAATACCTACGTGACATTTCTTTCATATTCAACGATTTACACCGATATCATGCCCATAAACCATTAAACCGAATAACAATGATATTTTCATATCGATATTCCACATCGGTATAAATAGTATCTGAGAATGGAATTATTTAGCGACATTTAAGTTAAGTTAAGTTAAGTTAAGTTCGATTAACAATCTCCGTGTATACTTTCACGACAAAATTTGCAATTTCTCGATGTTTCAATTTTCTCTTAATTTTAGCAAAACAAATCAGTTGTTATTTGAAATTCAATTGATCGAATTATAATAATTTTCCATAAAGCTTCTCGTAACTGTTACCTTCGTTAAAATAAATGTCTATATAAAGTAAAGTTAATTAACGAGTTTAACTAATCTGAAATTCTACCTAACGAACCTTCGTTATTAGAGTAACTCGGCTCTTTCATTGTCTTCTTTCATTGCATCCCGTTGTGTCCTAGTTAAGCCGCTCTAGTGGCAAGATTATGTAACAAAATCGATGTAATCGACGAATAACATGAAATTAAATTAAACCGAAGGATCTCTCGCAAAGATCAGGTCTTGACATTTATGTTAGAGAAACGAAACGATCGTTTCGAGATTAGTCATGTTGCCGTTATGCAACTTTCACCGTAAACACACACAACAGAACATTTAACCTTCTAAAAAGTAAGAAAAGAATTTTTATAAGAAATATAAATATATATAAATATAAGAGTTAATTAAATACAAGAAGGTAAAAATATTTGGTAGATGGTTAAACAAAACGATGTTTTCAGAGCTACCAGGTAATACGTATTCTTATAAATATTAACGAATTTGTGCGAAATCGAAATTCCACGATCTATTATTGCGAGAAAGTAACGAGCATTGCCTTTCATGAAGTTATATATTTGAAGTTAATAATTGCGTTTCTTGGTACGAGTTTACCAGCCACGGTATCTCTTTATAGTATGTTCGCTTTTTAATCGTATCGTTGCATCGTCTTCACGATACAGGCGAGTTATCGGGTATTCGACATTGATATATTTTAAATGAAATATGCTTTCACAACTCACGACTCACAACTCGAAACAACACAACAAATTGCCTACACTCTGCGTATATTATTTGCGCGTAAAAGATGAAAATCTGTTAAAACTCGTTGTCAGAGTCGAGTGAATATCTTGTCGATGTCCTTTTACGCAGATTTAACAGCACCCTAACGAAAGGGTAAATTTTTGCTTTTCCTCCATACGTATATTACACTTTTTGTACTTAATTCGACAATTATGCGACGATCTATGAAATGATTATAAAACGACGTATCCAGACGAGAAAGAATAACAGAGAAACAAGTATTTTATTTGTATTATTCGCTGATCTAACATAAATGAAATCGTCCGTTATCGATACTGAACGATATTGAAATTTCGATTCGTAGAAAATAAAGAAAATTGTAAACGATGACTTACAATGTGGTTCTCATGGTGAAGGCGATTAAGAATGTAACTTTTTGGTAATCACATGACAGATATTCGCGAAAATTGATCGTGTCGTTTTATCGCGGCCCTTTGACATGCTGCGATCGACACGAGGCGCGCACGAAACGAAGAGCGGCGATCGTGTTAGTTGGAGCACCGCGGCAACACTGAACATCGACTTGGAATCAGCTCCGCGGCTTCGCGCTGTTACCTAACTTGCCCAAGACAAGAACCGAATCTCCTAGACCGGCACTCGTCTCACTTTTTTTTTCGTAGGTTCGTTCTATCTGCGAATGGATGGCGATTACGTCGAGCAAACAGCCGAAATAAAATTCTCAATCGCGCATAGCACAAGCTCTGCATATCGTAAACGGCTTCTCGACTGCGTACGGTCAGCACGTCACGTTCCTTAGTGCAGAAATCCGCCGTCGCGTATCCGGTTCGATACGGGCGAGAATCGGACAGGGATCCATGATACGACGACAGTTGGACGGTTCGATGGGGGCAATAAAGTTTCGTGCGTGGGTTTTCGTAACGTTCGACGCACAATGGCAATGAAATCATGCTTGAACATTTTCCAATCCGTTTGAAATCTGCCAGTACCTAATAATCTCCTATTTACGTTTTACGTTTAATTACTACGGTCGAATTGCGACACGCGGTGTGACCACGTGGATCCTCTGTAAAATCGATTTGCGAACGTACCACCTATCAGATTAGGTAGAGACCTACCTTAATTCTAAATAATTCTAAATAAATTGTACTTTCGCGGAAACGTAAAGACAGAAGAGGCGAGTTTTTGTTATCGATCGAAAGTGTCTCGGATCTAGGAATCGGATTTGTGCGTGTAGCATCGCGTGACGAAGAAAGCGAAGATAGCGGGATATATCGAGACTAAAGGATCGAGTGTAGGTTTTCCCCATTTACATAGATATCGACTCTAGTCGATGCAGTCGATATAGCCTCCGTCGAGCATTTGCCAGTCGTGAAATTTTCTTCTCCGAAGAAAGAACCGGGTACTTGGTACTTTCGTCGTCTTACGACCTCCGGAAGGTCGCTACGGGCATCCAACTCCGCAGGAACGCGCTTTCGTCGACTGAGTTGCGCGTTGCATAATTCGAAAAGAACGACAGCCAGAGTCCGGCTGGATCGACCAACGGAAATCGCCATAAACCCATTCGCGTCTCTCGGATCCTCGTATACGGACCTTTGAATCTGTTAAACGGTAGTTAGACGTATCGTCTCGTTGTTTGCGGTACCACTTTCCTAGTAAATTTGACAGCTTGACACGATCTTTGTCGCGATACGTCTTCCACGTTTCTTGTCCCAAATGGACGTTCTTCCTCTATTCGTAGGATGGCCGATGACCGATGGCCGATCGCTCGATTAAACGACATTAAGCTTTTTCTTCGTATTAAACGAGCGTGCGAGTGTTTTTAGAAACGCTCTGCGACTCGTTATACTCGTTACGTCTGGTAAAAGTTGAACCAAACCAAATAATTTTTATTCGCTTTATCTCAAAATCCATTTCTACGAAGATCAAGCTTCCGCTTACGTGACGATACGTTCTCGTCTTCTTTCTCTCGTTAAGAACCTATATATAGGTGGTTTTTATCGCTACTGCTTTCCTTTCGGTAACTCGTAGAGTTATACGAAACGCATTGACGGAAACCGATCCAACACCTGTTCCTAGAACATCGATACTAGTTGCGAGTGTCGAGGAAATATTTCATTGAAACACGGTTTACCTCTTCTCTCGTCACCCGTACTTTGCGATATTTCTTTTTCTTTCTTCTTGCTTTCTCGTATTATCCTCCAAATTATATTCTTACTACAGCGTTAACGGGATGGTTAACGGGATATTGGAAAATACAAAATTTATACAAAATATAGCAAACAATAGGAAGAGAAACGTACAAAGAGCAGTCTAGTTCACGTATTATTGTATTATTACGACGACGACGACGACGACGACGACGACGACGACAAATACTAGTGTAGTTTCAAGTTTAAATAAAAGTTTAGTAACTTTCATCTATTTACCCATCTTAAGATTATACAGCTCCGAACGACACCAGAAACTTGAGTCGTTGGAACTCAACTCGATCTTGTCCCACCGCCTAATAATATTCAAATACTTGCATTCCCTCTCGCGTCCTTCAATTTTTGTCTTCATCTTGCTCTCGTTTCCATGCAGCGGAAACACTTTTAACGCTCGAAGAAAATCTTAAAGGCTTGTATGTACATTTCGTAACTCGAGGATTAAATCGACTCATTGTCAGAATTTCGGAACTCGTGGCGAGAGCGCGAGTAAAACGGAAGAAAACCAGCAGCTTGGACGAAGAAAGAAACTAACTCTGTAGGAGGTGATACCTTTTGTATTTATTTCGTATATATTATATTATATAATACGAATGTTTTTTGCAAACCGAGAGACATTTTGGGAATGCGACTTTTATACGAAGATTCGAAACGAGGCGACGAGCAGAGGCTCTGTTTCAGAGAGAATCGTCTAATCTCTAGGATCAACGATTCGAACACGTTACAACGTACAGTTGGTACAAGCGTAGAGTAACCTCGCGTAGTATGCATCCTGTTACGAGTGCTTCTCACGTGCTTACGTCCCCTGCGTTTCGAGAAACCGTGCAATGCCCTTTGCCTGTTGTGGTAAAGGTGAATGGCATCCTTAAAAGGGCCGTTCGTTCCGACTTTCCGACATTAAGCAGCGGTAGATAGAGAATCGTGGCCAGGCCAGTCGATCGGCATAGATGCCGACTCATTGGTTAAGGGTTTAGGACAGGGCGATGCACTCTGCCGTGTGAACCATTTCGTGAACTTCCGAACACCGTGTTTTCCCACGTGCTGCCTAGCTTCGTTTCTTCGGTAAGTTTGCTTCTTTAGTTAGACGGCAAGTTAGACGGGAGGACGTTTGATCGATTTTACGTAATCTGGACGTAACAAATTATAGTTTGCTCTGGCAATAAGTAAGCATGCGAATACGTAATTATTCCACGAAATAACGAAATTTCATTGCTTAACACGACGTATTTTGGCGTATCCGGGTCACGATCGAATTCAAAGGATAGAACGAACTTTGCCACGATACCTATCCAATTACGTGGCTACGTTTCGTCATATTCCGAGGTCAGATCTATCACGATAGCTCGGAAATTCCACGAAAGAAATTCGAAATGAAGCCTCTTTCGTTCTTGTCGCGGCTTCGATTTCAGGGACGTTCTTCAGGACGAACGATCAACGAGAATGAAAGTACGTGTCGCTGAATGACGGTGTCTAGCGGAACGAGACGCACGCGGATGACCTTCGCGATCGCGCCAAAACCTTGAATCTCTTCTCGTTCTTAATTCTTCTTTAGCGCCTGTTTCGTTCTTCTCCCTTCAAAGACTATTGCCCGCGAAGAAAAAGAAGACGAAGGAAAAGCGCGAAACTTTCTTATTTCGTAGAAAGCGCAAGTTACTTGCCACGCTTATTAAATTATCGTAACACCGATTCATCGAGAGTGCTGCTGATATACGCTCGCGTCGTGATTTCTTTTTGCTTCTTCGGCGATGTATTATACGCGCGGTAAACGTAACTGCGTAAATCGAACGTTTCCAACGTTCGATTCGCGATTATGAAAGTACCTTGTTGGAAAATAAGTAAACTTTTACCGCAACTAAACGAGGGGGAAACGAACAGCAGCGAAGTTCCGCGATAGTTTCATCGGTCGCGTACGACGTATACGACGAGAACATGCGTTTACACCAACACCATAAATTGCTGCATTTTCTTCCTTTCTCTTTTATCAATCTTTTCCGTACGTTTCGTACGTGCGTATATCTCTTCCTGTATCCGGCGGATGCTGGTTCTCCACGATCCGTGTATTACTCGTATAAGATATAATTCGATACCTGAAATCGATATCATTAATGTATTTTCAGGATAACGGCAAGATATTTCGAATCGTTGAATATTCTTATTTAGCCGTTCGAGTGAAATGTTGCATAGAGCGGTTATAACGTAGGATGGGCATTACGAGAACGTCCGCCCTGACGAGTACGAGCCTCTGCTGCTTTCTACGTTGCTCTTCCTATTTCTCTTATATAGAATAGTTCGCTTTCCTGCGGCCGACGCGCGATGTAGCTGGAATTGGTGAAAGAAAGCGAGACAGATAGAGAAATTCTTCCGTCTAATATTTACAGCAGGTGTACGCGCGTTGCATCTTCGCGTTGCATCGATCAGATCCGACGAAATCATCTTCCATATGTTAAAGTTTTTAAGAGAAAACGAGCATCCGTCCTATCGTCCATTTATTTCACTTTGCCGGCTATTCGAATTACATATTCCCGATCCCGATGTTACCGCTAATGAAAATTCAAGGGTTACGCAATCTACCTATCATATCGTATTGCATTGGAAACTAGTATTCTTCTCGTCGCGTTTCTTCGCCGGGTCCGTGACACAATTCCGCTTGTTCTTATCATACGGTTGTAATCGATCCTTCGTCCATTGTGCCACTTTACGTTTATTTTAAGTGCCGCGTACATTCTCCGCGTCTTCGTGTTACGTTATATCCAATTTTTCATAAATACCTGTTATCTAAAATAATTTCAGCGTATTCGTTAAGATTCGTGTCGCTAAGATTCTAACAACGTATCGTATAATACCATAAAAATATGGAAACATATTTTCCACGACGTTTATTTGACATCACGCTCGATTATTTTTGAAAAACCGTAAAGAAACGCACTTACGAGGCATTTGTGCGTATCGGGTGCGCGCGCGAACGGTTTCCAGCAATACCACCGCAAACGTCTCGAGGTTATTTTCACTTTTATCGTATAGAGGAAAAGGCGGCATCGTACGGACACGGATGATCGAAGGAAGCTGCCGCGCGCCGACCCGGTATCCAGCAAGCGCACGTCGAGATGAGAGAAAGTCGTGTCTGTTCGATGAACAGGCCTCTCTCGGACTTTTTCCTTTTTCAATTCCTGCTACTATGCGCCCTATACTACGCGTTATTGCCGCTTACATAACACGCGGACGCGTAATCGACACGCGCGGATGATCCACGATAGATGATTACGTTGTGCCGTAGCGCCGATCCTCTACCATTTATCTCGATTATCCTTACGAAATGCCATTTTAATATATTTCATTAGCTATATTTTTATCCACCGCAGCTAAAACTGAATTTTCGTAGTATCAGAAATTTCAGCATTCCGTTTGTCGTCTGTCCGTAGCCAGCTTCCACGGTAGCTTTTTATCACGGTACGATTTTTATACAGACAGAATAAACAGGCAGGCGAATTTATTAGATCGTACGGATAATACGTGTCCGGATATACGTTAAATATCGTTTAAATCAGGACACGTATTCGCTGTAGCGTGTAATTGAAAGGCATTAAAGTGGCGATTCGTCAGTAGTTAGAACGTTTTAATAAGAGACGTGCAGCGATGCACGTTGCTACTCGATATCGGCTTTCTATCGCTAGTTTCTTCCCTCCTTGCGTATTCGGCTTTTTCTCCCTAATAAAGTCGTTCTCGCCGCTACGTGATACACAAACGAAACGAAATCTGGCCACGTAAATATTTCTTCGAGGAGCAAAATTACGCAACTTCGGCACGATAGCTGCCTAATTCGTCAACGTGCTCATGCTGCCCTTGTCCTCTTTCCGAACAACGGAGAACGTGGCTTGCGCCACGAGGGATGAGCGTGTGCGATTCGCATAACCGAATAGACACGGATTCGATATTGAAACTTTGACGCACGGTATTCATTCACCGTGTGTGACAGGTTTGACGAAAACACTCCGCTCCTATTCCACCTCTATGCCTACTACTTACTCATCTATATTTGATACAGGTTTCGTTACTTCTCTGTTACGTTTTGAAACGCTCGATCGAAATCTTCTTAAGAATTCCTTTCGTACATCTTTCATAACACGGTTCGACCAATTCGACCAATTCATTTACTCGTTACTTTTGTCGCAATGTCAGAATATGCGTGGATCAAAGCGCGGATCAGGACAGACAACTGAGATCGATGCAACTGGAGGTAGAAAATCTTCAACGACAATTGCAAACGGCGTCGTACGACAAGGAGAATGCTATTCAGGAAAATCGACGAATACAGGACGATTTAGCCGCGGCTACCTGCGAAGTGAGAAACCTGCAATGCGAAATAGAAGCGTCTCGCGCCGAATCCTACGATCTGAAGAGACAGCTTCAGACGTACGTTAGCGAGGTCCGCAGAGCCGAGGAACTCCTTAACAGAAAGGTGATTTTACCGTTACGAAATTTATTACTTTTTCATTTCTTATAACAACTTTTTCTACTAGCAAGAATATGTTTTTCATTAACTATGCACAAGTAGCTGGTGGAAATATTTTTATTTCACAGATTTGTATTCTTCCGTCGATATGTATCGCATAAAATGTTGATTGAAAGATAGCAAACAGGCGCACTCACGATTCTCATCGATTTTACCGATTTGATTTTATAAATGATATTACGTTTATATTATAATAATATTATCCTTTGGTATAAGATCTGTCGTAAATAGTATTCGTCCTATTGTCGGCGTTGCGAAAGTACGATGAAAAATAAATATATTTCCTGGTTATTGATACATTAGCTTACAAAAGAACTAAAGTCACGATATAAACAGTATATCGTACAAACATTGGTAAAACTAAGTATTATCGATATTATTCATTCGGAAGATAATACAATACTTTACGTTAGTTCTTTCCATCTTTTTCACCCGACTATGCATTTCTTATCAAATATGTATAAATGTCAAATACTACTATCTAGCAATACTCGTAAGATCCATCCACTTCGCAGGAAAATGAAAGAACAGAAATGTTAAATCACTTCAGAAGTCTAAGTTTGGAAGCAACCGTTTTAGAGAACAATAACCATAGTTTGGAGTCTGAAGCAGCCGAAGCAAGAGGAGCACTGCAATCGGCTAGGGATCGACTGTTGGATTTAGAACGACAATTGGCGGACAAGGATAGTTTAATAAGAGGCTACGAAACGCAGGTTGGCCATTTTTTTAATAATTTTCATCTTCTCTATTCTATATCGGACAAATGTACGAGTTTTGATAGGAAACTTGTACTTCGATAACCCGTGTCCGGCCAATGTTATACGCTGATTCAAATTTTTTAGATCAGTGAATTGACCCAAAGTGTGGCCAGTATAGAAACACAATTGCGTCAGCAAGGAGAACAGAGGCACAGAGCAGAAGCTGATTTAACCGCTGTTAGAGATTTATGTATGAAATTGGATCAGCAGAAAGATACACTTATGCAGCAATTAGATGATAAAGATGCGCTTAAAACACAGGTAAATATTCATGGATGAAGGTATTCCGATATATGAATAAATGTAACGAATATAGGATAAAGGAATAAAAGTAATTTGAAATTCACGTTCCATCTTCAGTATGATATGCAAATTACTAAATTAAAAGCGGAGCAAGCCGTAATTCACGATCAAATGAGTAAAGACTGCGCGACGGTGGAGCGCCTCGAAATGCTATTAGATCAAGCAAGACAGGAATCTATAACTGTGCAAGCTAATAATCAGGAACTCCAAAACGAGGTGTCCAGATTGAGACAGAAAATGTCTGAACTTCAAAGTAAATTGTAAGAAGCTTAACTATTATCTAGAATGGTTAAGTATCAGTAGGATAATTTTCCCAACTAAAACGATTAACAGGTTTCATGGCCACGGAAAAGCGAGGCGATTGTTTCTTGAACCTTACCGTTGTTAGCGAAAAAGTTTCTGGCATTTTAATCCGTTAATCCATAACCTATGAAACCTGTTAATTAACAACACGTCAACGTATGCTAACCGCAATGTAATCTTTTTTCTTTATCTTCTTTAAACGACGCAGATCTTCGGAATCGACGAAACTTCGGCAATATCAAACTCAAGCTGCGGAATATTGTAAGCAAATCAGCGAACTACGTAGACAAGTTACGCATGAAAGATTTGATCGTGCGAGGAAAGAAGAAGAATATCGTAGCAGGTACGTACATATCGGGAACTCGGAATAGACGAATATTTTGTTCGTTATATCGTTTTTAGATATTCGGAAGGTCTCCCTGATCCACTCGTCCAAACTCCGCTTCCCAGTCAAACTAACAATCAAATTCCTAATGAGACAATCGATGCAAATCACAGGTAGAAACATATTTGATCAAGTAGTAACGACTTTAGATGCAGAGGCGGATTTCTTCGTTGTTTCCATACAGTGTGTCATAAAATTGATATTTTTCCTGGACGCGTTTCTCCGTTTTCCGTTTTTCGTTTTCCGTTTTCGTTGTAAAAAGTCCAAAATTTGAATTTCAACCAAGTCATTTTCCCCCTCTGCATTATTTTCTCGAGTTCAAGTGATAAAAGCGAAAACTTAAACTGCCAGGCAAGTAGACTGGCTGAAGAAACCTTACACCGCGATCCCCAAATATCCTCGTACACATAGTGGCACGCGATCGGTATTCGAGAGACATTCTTTTCCCTTGGATTGCAAGTGTTTGCCATCGAAAAATGTCTTGCACCATCCATCGTCGAACAAATCGCCATTTGCGCCTTGTATTAACGAAGCAGACGTCTCGAAACAGAATGATTTTAACAAATGTCCAAAGCCTTTGTGATTGTACTAAAAACATATTTTGTATATGTCCTGTAGTAGTAGTAGTATAGCCCTACTAGTAATTTTAATACAATATTTCTTTGCATAGAAATAATAAATAAATTTCAATGCTACGTCAAAGAGTATAATAATTTAAATCTTAAATTTATTCCTGTGAATATTATTCACAGGACAGAAATGCTTAACTTAAATGCTTAACAGCAGAACTCTTAATGCTTTCCACTCGTTCAAATCTTTTTCGTTTTTTTTTATTTACAGGTCTTTTAATTCAACGCCAGACAGTTTTAACGTAGATTCAAATGTGGTCATATAAAGTCGTTTAACCTACTCTAATCAATATAGATATTTACAGAATGAAACAAGCAGAGAATGCGATGGTCAGACTGAAAAACACGGAATGAAAATGATAAATCCTATCGCTGTGTCACGCTCAAGATGCTTAAATCTGCAAAATAAACTCAAATGCAGTAACCATGCGAAAGATGCTCAACGTGATGTTCCTTGTATAAATATAATTTTACGATCAGATTGCAAAATGCATTCAAATCAATATAACCGTATACAGAAGGAAAGTACCTCGCTATTTCAACCTAATGCAGATTCAATCAAAACTAATCTCCAATCATCGAATATGCTACAATTCTATTCGTTTAACAAAAAATATAATCACACCGCCTTTCGTACAGAGAGTTGCTTTGATGTGTCGCAGTCAGTAGGAACGCACTATGAAAGAAAGTACGATCAAGATAACGATGGTTTAATCTTTAATAATATTTCACAACTTAGATACAATAATAATCCACCATTTCTATGTCATCCTGTTCGATCAAATGAAATATCGGATAATAACACGTTTCCATCGAATTCGCTTAAGACAAACTTATTTCCCCAAATTAATGGAACGAAACAACTAACACCGTTGAGCACGGATACAGTGAGAAATTTAGATGTAGATGATATTAAAGCGAATTTTAACGCGAGCAAACTTGTTGGATGTCCCGTGAAATTTTCTAAAAGATTGCCTACCAACAGTTTCCCGGTAACAAATTTGGCTAGTTGCATGAAACAAATAAACGGTAGCAATGGAGTTTCTAAAATGATAAAAACAGATTTATCATTAAATTCGGCACAAATTTCTAATGTTAAAGAAAATTCTATTAAGCTTCTAAGTCTTCCTATGAATTTCAAATCACCTTTGGAGAATTCTACAGATTTACAATTAAAATCTCCAAATATGCTACTTAATTCCGAATTTATGAAATTGGGAAGTTTAGTTACACCTACAACTGATAGACCGTGCACAGAACTTTTTTATGCGAGTTCCCCTACAGCGTCTGACGTTACCAGAAATTTCATGAAAAATAACGAGATTGAAAGCACTATCTGCATTAATGAAACGATCAGTACATGCAAGGACAAGTGCGAAGAACACAAGCCAAAAGCAAATTGTCAAAAAGATAAATTTGATAGAAGTACATCGGTAACTGAAAAATTTGCAAAATTTTCAATCCCGGAAACTATAGATATCTGTACAAATGTAAATTGTAATGAAATTAACTGTTCCATGTTGAATGCAAAACGAGACGAATACGAAGACAGATTTTCAAATATTAGAAATATAAATGATTACGAATGTGTGGATAAATGTACAAGTACAATTGACAATGCTTTGGACATACTGCAAAATATGCTGAAGAGCGTTAAAAGGTTCAGAGATAAAGATATGAAAAAATGTAATGATCAAAATTATCAGTTGAAAGAAGTAAAATGTAAAAATATGGATTGCATCTACAAGAACGAAGGAAATAAGTTTCTTTTAGCAAAAATAAATTCAGCAGAAATAATGAGACCAAAGTGCATGAAGATGTTACAGGAAATAAAAAAACATGCCGATACATTAGAGGAAGAATTAACCACAGCGAACAAAAGTATAAGAACTAAGAAAAAGAGAAACGAAAAATTAGTTGCAGAAAAATCTAATGTTAAACAACACAGTGATATGATTACACAGAATCCTGAAAAGAAAAATATTTATATACAGGAACCATGTTCACACGATGATATAAAATATTTTCAAAGTCCGCTATTAAGACTAGAAACTAATTTTAGTTCACAACATGTTAAAGGACCAGATGTGATCCTTTCACGAATCCATAAAAAAGGCACCCATAAGAAAGATCACAATAAAAATGATAACAGTTATAAAAGAAATAATATTAAATCGTTGATATATCCTGGCGATAACTATTCAACAAATGTGAAAAATGCCCATGTTCAATGTGCAAGATCCGTGTCTTTCCGCATTTTTGATTCGTCAAATTTTAGGCCAATTGCTACGTCCACGCCTAGAAATATCGATGCACCAAAGAACAAGGAAACTCTTTGTTACATATCAACTTGTACCCAAACAACTCCCGTATCCGAAGAAAGTTTGCAAATAAAGCAAGTCAAGAAAACTACATCGACTGAATTAAATGATTATTCGGTAGCACAAGAAAACAAGACGATCAATTCAGTAAATGTAAATAAAGGAATATCCTCATGTTGTGATGAAAAAGCAATTATAATGTTATTTTTAACGAAAAACTTGAGTAGTAAATGTTTGAAGACTAAATATAAAAGATCAGAGTTCTTAAATTTTAGGTCAAAATGTTTGACCGGTACATGTGTTATATGCGGTAAGAAGAAATTGATTAAATATGGTTTGTCCAGGCGAAAGAAGCGAATACCCGCAGCATTTAAATTAATGTCCGTAACATATAAAAGTGAAGCTGTTCGCTCTAATGGAAATCATTGCGGCTATGAAAAGTGCTCAGTGAATAACTGCAAAATATCAGATTTATTAAATACTGTATACACGCAATCCTCCAATTTACAGATCACAACTGCCACCTCAGTTCCTTGTATCTCGGTTGGCAACACGAATAGCATGAAAAATTTTGATGAAGAAAGAATAGCAAGAAATGACGGCTGCATATTAAGTTAACAATTAATAAGAAATAAAATTGATAATAGAGTGCAGTTATCTATTGAAATAAATGTAAATCATAATACACCAATTGTAAGATCTTAATTTATAACCTAGTTCTAATAATAACAAACAAAGCTTAGTTATTTGCAAACAAAGCCTAAGTTGCTTGCAATTTTCTATTTTTGTAGGGTGATATCGATTGTATGTAGTAATATAGAGAATAAAAATGTTTTTATATTATGATATCTAACAGGAATGAGATCTGAGGATAATATTTTTCACTGTAACTTTTAAGATTATCGTAAAATTTTAAGTTGGCAAGTTAGTGTTGTAAAATTTTTAGTTGACAATAAGACTGCATTATCATTACTATTTAACAGAAATTGTTATTATATTGTACGTATGACTGATATATCATAGAGAAAGCTTATTGTATTTGTCTATATAATTTACTTCCGCAATTAATAAAGTAAAAATGTGATTGTAAAATAATAAAATGTACGGTATTGTTTATTGTCAATACCAAATTTTATGAATTTCTTTTCCTTAGCACTTAAGATATTGTTTAGCACTTGAGAATGATATTTGTCGAAGTATCCTAGGGAACCTAAACCGTTAGCTATATATCATTTTTACATAATAAATTTTGCAGATATATCAAACTTCAGGAAGATGCAAATTTTTGGATCGCAAAATGTCAAAATAAAGAATATAACCAGTATACAAAGTAATTACTGTCTGTATTTAACTCATTTTCCAGAATATATGTATATGTGCAGATGGAAATGTAGCAAAGCGAAAGCAAAATATTTTGTTAGTTCAACTAAGGATAACCTTCGTTATTAAAGATTTTTAATCAGGTACGCTGAGACTTGCTTCCGTGAGAAGTATATAATGCAGTCAGAGAATAAATATTCAAATAGCTCGTACGTTTAATTTCAACGATTTTTTCCTTTTGTATTTAGTAATTTATTATATCATTCTTTTATTCCTTTACACATATTGTTATGATCTCGATGATCGTACGAAACGGTGAACATGTAAACTAGGTAATTACAAATAATAAAAATAAAAAGCCTCTCATAAGATTTCTCTTCTAAACGTTCAGCTATTCAATTTGATTTATGTATGTATATATATATATATATAATATATATAATATAATATAATATATATATTACATATATAATTATATGTATTTTATATATATATATATATATAATATGTATAATCTATATATAAAATACATAACAGAGGCTCGCACAATGTATTCATCGTTTTACAATTCACGATATTTAAATTATCAGTTTCTTTCTTCGTTACAATCGGTGCCAGCCAGTTTTCTCTTCTCAGCGTCCGCTGTATATCGATTCGGTAATTACAAAAATTTCTCTTATGTACCTTGCAACTCCCTACGTCTTGTCATAATCCTACTATAATACAAAAATTCTTCTTCACTTCGCTTCGCCAGACATTTAATCTTACACCTTTAAGAAAAATTTACACAGAACTCGCAACATCATGAATGAAATACAGGTATTATGTACAAATATTTATAATTATACATATATACTTTATTTTTTGTGGACGTTATTCGAATACGATCGTCCAATAACTTTTTTATTCGCGGATCCCGCCTAAATAGCTGGGTAACTCGATGAATTGTAAATGCAAACCTATTCGCACGATCTTCATTGTCGCGTCTGCTAACGTAAAAAAAAAATAATATATATATATATATATATTTTTTTTTTTTCGTTTACTTTCTTCTTTTCAACGTTTGAGAAACGAAACAGACATCTTTTTTTTCTCATTTAAGTTACAACACATCCCAACGAATATAACTAACTTTTCCAAATAGAAAAATTTAATCGCTTTTACTCTCTCGATCTCGCAAAACAACTAAAATAACCATTTCATGGTACACTTACTTCCGTTACCTCATCTTTTTTATACAGCTTATGATACAAAGAAGTCGATAATATTTCATTAAAATTTTGGACAAGAACAAAAATGCTTTGTTAGTCACGCGCCACGAGAAACACTCGCCCCTAAAGTAATCGTTTGAAAATTCATAGATGCATCGTATCAGAATTTCAAATGAAAGTATCGTACCATTGAAACTTTTGTCACTTTTATTTAAAACAATAAATTCTTATTTAAAAAGAAAGGAAAAATAAATAAATATATAGAACAGAGTATTTGCTCCGAAACTTTTGATTTCCGAACGACGTTCAATTTATAATGTTCATTGGAATTAAAATAAAATTGTTACATATGATCGTTCTATTTGTCCATTTGTCATTATTGTAAAGTACTTAAGATCTTTAAATTCTTTAATTATTGGCAAACTGCCTTGATTGGAAAGTGCTTTTTTAGTTTCTTCACACCCAGCCATTCTTTCTTTAGTGCTGAAAATTTGAAAAACACTGGCTTTAAGAACATTTAGGCCTTTCTAAGTTCCAAGTATAAATATACTTACATCTGTATCGATAATATACGGACAAGTCGGAAGCAATAATTGATCTTGACTTGATCGAATCGAAGTGTGTGCAGCATTTTATGGATGCTTCTCGTCATTTCTCAGAATTCCATGACTCACACAAACCGGGCCATGTTAATATGCGTAGATGAGAATAATAATACGATCGAGGAAATAATTCAACACGACACGCTCAGTTTGCCCGAAAAAGTAGAAAAGTTTCTTACTAAGAGTATCTTTTTTTACGATTTCAAGTTGGATACAGAGGTCGAACAAGTGGCTAAAAGTCCCCGAGCTAAAACCGATTTAAAGCAGAAGAAGTTCTTAGAGTTTTTAATACACGATGGACTTGCGGTCGGAGTACGCCGTCATCGTCAAGCTATGTGCGATGCCTTACCAACGTTATATCTTGACAGAATAAGATTACTCGATAATAAAATAAAAGAGAGACGATAATATAGCCATGTAATTGCAATATGCAATTATATAAGCAAAATCATAAATTCCTAACAAATACATTTCATAAAAAGGTTTTCTTTACATTCTATGTTTTGTTGTGGTTGACTTATGAAAAACATACAATAATATTAATAATAATTAATAATAATAATAATAATATAATATAATAATATAATATTCATTGTAATTAACTATAACGTCCATAAAGTATTTTCTTCGCCCTTCATTTTTTGTACACGATTACTAAAAACATTTCTTCCGCTTCTTGTTGAGAAAATAAATATTAATATTAAATTTGAAATATTATCTCGTTTTTTGTTTGCTTTTTTTTTTCTTTTATCACTGATCCGTAATCACTTCAACTACTGTCTTTCATTCGTGTTAACTAGTTACAGTACATTATTATAGTCTAAATCGGCAAATCGACTTGCTTAGTAAGTTTATAGGCCTCTTTAATAATTCTGGAACATTGCCGTATCCTCTTCTCTACTAGTATATCCTCTTCGTCATTTACATCTTCCCTTTTTCCATACACCACACAAGCACACCTTTCTTTTGCAATAAATTGCAAACTTTTAGCATCTTTTCTACCATATTTCTGTTGTCTCACTTTACACTAAAATTCAAAATAAACGAGTTGATCGCTGCTCGCAACGAGAAAGAGCTTTCTTTTAGAGGCCTGGTTCGAGAGGTCACCTATGGTTACTGCTGCTTTGATCGTTCATATCGTACAAAACTTGTGCGATTGTTCTCGATGATTCGACATTACTTAATGCGACACCTGCCAAATGTGGTTCGTACGCTCTAAGATGCCTGAAAATCAAAATATCAGCAATAGTTGTAAAATGTGTAAAATGTGTAATATATCCTTAGTATAATCACTTGTTCACTTGTTGTTACAAAAAGATCTCGTAGAAATGGGATAAAATTACTTAATTAAAATGAAACAAATTATCTAATTTTTTAATCGAGTTAAACCGACAAGATGTTGGAAGCAAAGTTTACCTTCTGCCATGTGTTGAATATATGACTAGGTTTCTGAGAATGAGAGCTGCTGTCAAGCGAATACTTTTGGTCACTGGACCTTCGTTGTCATCCTGTTGAAAAATCACAAAACAATTAAGAATTTACTTTATTCTAAATTATATGTTAAAGTAAGAAGATCATCTAGCCACACTTTTAAGTAACACTAAAACAAATATAATATATCAGAGTATAGCTATTATTTCATGATGTTTGAATCAATTAGTTGCAACAGCTTCGAACATTAGTAAAATACAATTATGAAAACAAGGTGGAAACATTGATTTACGATATGATGTCGCATGTGAATAGATTGGACAATTTCAACGAATATCAAATTACTCTTTTATGTGAACAGAAGATACCCTGACATCATGAGTCATAAAATATATATACAATTTCTGATGCTAATAAGTAATTTAATGTGAAAACAAAAAAATTAATTGTAGCATGCTTTAAAAGAGTTTCGAAAATCGCTAATAACACAAACAAAGTGATTTCATTTAAAATTACTACAAATACGTATATACAATTGATATTGATAAATTGACCACCAGACAAATATTTTTTTTACTTTTTTTTTACTTTTTTTTTTTTTTGGTGCCAAAGATATAAGCAAATGTACATATTCGTAAAAAAAAAAAATATATATATATATATATAAAGTTTTTACGTATCTTTGTAAACGCAACTGTTAATTAGTAGTCCAACATACATAGAAAATTTTTTTTCATTAAAAATCGATAAAGAAACAAATCTTCGTATTTTGATATAGATACAATCGTTAATTTTTTAATCGCGATTAATACAAAAGGTGGTTGCCCTGTATTAAAAGCGCGACAAATATTCTACGTTATGCTTCTTAAAGTATTATATACCAGCACCCTTCATCATCATGAATACACTTCAACTGCGTGAACACATAAATTATACAGCGACGCCAGCTACGAAATGAAACTAAAATGAAATCCATGCTAATAGAACATACGTACGTATACAACGAAAAATGTGAAATTAAAAATTAAAAGAACACAACGTATGTTACGAAAAACAAAAGAGATGTAGCGCAAAAAAAAAAAAAATAGGCGGCAGGAACAGCGCACAAGGGCTGTGGCTGTGAATCGTGAATCCTTTCTTTTTTTTTTTCTTTTTTTTTTTCAATTTCTGAACACGTTTTTACCTGTTCTGGTGGAGGATTTTGCCCAGGTCTGGGGGAAGAAGAGCTTGAAGTGGCTGCAGCGGGCTTGGTCGGCCTTTGCTGCTTTGCCGAGAGAATAAGAAATTTCATTACATTAACAAAACTCAATAGACTCTATGAACCGTGGGACTATAAAGGATTCTCCGAAATATTGACACAGTTTATATCATTAAACGCGTTATCTTTGACATTAATATATCGTGCTATCTCGCGTAATAATTTTAGTGCATTTGTTACCCCATGATTAAGAAGTGTTTTGTGCTTCTTTCTTTTTACCGAAATTATCACTAACTTACAGCTATTTGCATTATCGTAGTTCATTGTAACTTGTGTAACTTTATATGTGATCTTACTAACCATTAACTCCTTTGGATTTACAAATTCCAATGCGTGCCGTTTAATAGCATGGAATGCTGCATTCGGTGCATACCCAGGATGATGAGGAGCTGACGGTGTCGACGTGGAAACTTCGGTTTTGCCTGTTACCGTCAACTGTTTCCTTCTTATCGACATTGTCTGTAAAATTGTCAGATATATAGCTTTTATAGCTTTAGTTAGGTTCTCTTAAGACTTTTTTCTTTTTTTTTTTTTTTTTTTTTTTTAAGATGATATCAATACATACCTCCGCGTTACAATGCCTATCGTATAAATGTGTCATTAACGAAAATCTACGTCTTTTTAAGGCATCGCAACTCGCCCAAAGACATAATATTTCCTCTCCACCAGTTGGACAATGTGCCTCACACACATGAAGATAAACTTCGTGTGGTGTTTTAAATTGCCTGTAAATAAAGAAATGTATGTATTAGATAATATTAAATGACGCATCTAATTCAATCTTTACTAAGCTTATAAAAACAAGAACTGGTATTTTTCCCTTTGTTTTAAAATGTAGGACATTTGTCGTAAATTCTTAAAGTTCACTCTTAAATTGCCGAGAAATAGTCAATTACCTTAAACAACCCCGCCATTCGCACAAATAAGCATTAGGATCGATTTTGATGGTGATGGTCTTTTCTGGTTGATTCTGGCTCGTAGACGGCTTGGATTCCGGTTCTGTGGAGGTTGAGGAACTGACAGTCTTCATTACTTTAGCAGGTTGTTTCGCCGGCAATCCATGCGTTGCAGCTGCTTGATGAGGCGTGGTAGGTCTGGTAGGGGGTGGAGTAGAAGCCGGTGTTGGTGTCACCACTCTCGATGGTACACTAGTTGACACTGGTGTTTGTTGGGCCATTGCAGGAATCGTGACAGTCACTGTGTTGGGATTTGTTTGTGCCACGGAACTGTTCACTATTATAGAAGTTTGTGGAATTGTGCCTGACGTTGGAACCAAAGGCGGGGGTATATTACCGAGTGCCGGACTTTGCAAGATAGGACGTGAAACTTGTGTAACAACAACCTGTTGTCCCTGAGGTGTGACGGCCACCATTTTTTGTTGGGTTGGCTGCGCAGCTGCTTGAGATTGCAAAATAATTATCGTTTTTGCACCAGTTCCTTGCTGCTGTGTCGTCTGAGCTACTAACACAGTCTGCGCTTGACCCTGAACCAATGTCGTTTGTGGTTGAGCTAGGACGTAATTTTGACCAGGCACGCCGCCAGAAACGACGTACTGTAATTGACCTCCTGCTCCTTGTTGCAATAAAACTTGCGGTTGCGGTTGGGCCTGCCTTCCTTTCACTGGACCAGTTGGTATAATAACTTGATTATTTGGTTGAATCGTTTGTTGTACTACTATCTGCCTAGGTGCTGTAACGATAAGTTGTTGCGGCTGTAATTGTGGCTGCTGTTGTTGTTGTTGTTGTTGTTGCACTTGTGGTTGCGGGTGTTGCGATTGTGGTGGTGGCTGTTGCGGTTGCTGCTGTGGTTGCTGTTGCGACGGCTGCTGCTGTTGAGGTGGTTGTTGATTAATTTGATTGACGAATATGTGAGGTTCCTCTTTTATCGTGATAGGCTCCTCTTTCATCGTGTTGACAGGTTCCTCCTTTATAGTGATAGGTTCTTTTATAGTAATAGGTTCTTCCTTAACACTTACATTAACGTTCTCGTCAAGATCCGTTTCGTCTTCTATACAATCCGCGGCCAGAGCAGCATAAAGATTCGCGGCTGTAGAAGACACGGTTACTTTCTCGTTATCTTTGTCATCGTCCTGTTCTTCAGACTTTATACTCGAGACAGTAGATTCGGCGGTAGTCGAATCAACAGCAAGATCCGGCGACATCGTACCATTGGAATATTTTACTTTCTTTACATCTACTTCGTCTAATTCGCTGGCAGATCGTTTTATCCCTCTGGGTGCTTCGATTAAAGTATCCTCAGAGACCTCCGTTTCTTCTACTTCAGATTTTATTTTAATGTCAGTAGGAGATTCTTTTAGCACTTTCTTAATGTGATTTTCTACTAAGTCCATTCCCTTGTCATTGATTGAATTTTTCCCTAACACGCCGTTTAAAATCGGCTCCTTGTCAACTTTCCTTTCTAACAAATCTGCAAGCATCATACTTTGCAGAGGTTTTTCTTTAGTCGTTACACTAGACGAATCTTTCGATGATCCATCTTCCTGCGCGTCGATGTCCATATTACTTGGTGCACCGTTTAACAGAATTCCCTCGAAACTCGTCAAAGAATTGTCCTCCTCTATACCGACACCAGAACAATCCCTACTACCACCGATACCACTACTGGATGCCAAAGAATTGTTGGTCGAGTCTGAATCTTCGGCGATCGATGTACAAGTCGAACGTTGGATCGCTTTGTTTGCTGTAGTTACGGTTATAGTTGGAGGCCGACATACTTTAATGGTTGACGATATGTGATTTTCGGTTGAGTTCAAAACCACCGTGGAAGAAGTTGTCGATGTTACGATTTGGTTGACATTCTCATTATCATTTACTTCAGTCTGCGATATAAAATCAAACGAGTATAACTAACTAAATTTTAAAAATTATAAAATTATAAAACGTCTGCATGGTTTGCCATAAAATTCATGTTGTACCTTGTCACAATTATTAGTGATAATAAATTTGGCCCCGTTGAGCCTTTGTATCTTCTTGGCAGGAATGGGTGTGATAGCTGGCTTTTGCTTCGAGTTGACAGGAGTCTTTGGGAGTATTGTGGTTACGCTAGTTGTAGTTGTAGGTGGTTGCGATATATTGGTTAACTGTTGTTGCAGTAGCCTTTGTTGTTGTTGACGTTGTGCAACCTATATAAATAATACAAATCAGAGTTGCGAGAGTAACTTTTCGTATCTTTCCTCAAGAAATATTAATTCTTGTATTTCTTTTTTTTTTTTATTATTATATAGAAGAAAATAACTCCAATTTCGAAAACCATGCTTTTGTTAGTAATATATACAATACGCTATTATTTTCACTCTGAACTTAAAAAAAAAAGAAAAAAAAACAAAAAAAAAAAGGAAAAAAAAATAATCGTTGTTAAATATTACTTGGAAATTTCAATTGAACGATGAAGACAAATGTAAAATTCGTCTCTTGAAATAAAAGAAAATAGCATAACAAAAACATAATATTGGTAACTACTCCAAAACGTTGGAAAACTCATTGAAATCAAATTTGTTAAGACATACATTCACTAAGTACGTTTCCAAGTGCGATCTTATCCTGTAAAATGGTTTCTCTATAATACAAACGAATAAACATTATTTGAAATTCAAATTTAATTATCCTACGCACATATCTGTCATAGCATTCTACTTAACGTAGTAATTCAATCACACGTCATGCTTCGTCTCGTATCTTTTCCTTTTGTATAGAAAATATATCTCTTTAACCATCCTACAATCTATGGTTGCACTTCAATGTACTAAGATCCTTTTAAAACTCAGTGTCCTATAAATATAAAAAAATACTACAGTTTTCATTGTTAATGTACAACAATGATACCTGGTTGCTGGTTATTAGCTGGTTGGCACTGATGCTGGATGCGATGCTAGCAGTAGTGTTTGTTACACAGGCAGTAGGGGTAGTCACACAAGTCGCAGCAGTACTGGGCATGCAGTCGCTGCTGACCGTTACCTTAGTAGCCAGAAGGCTTTTTATTATGGAACTGGACGTAGTACCACTTCGATTATCTTCCTTTGCAACTACCTGGACCGTTTGACACTGTTGCTGTACCTGCTGGACTTGTGGTTGAGGCTGTGTTTGGGAACCACTTGACAGCAACGCTTGACTCAGGTGAGGATGCGACACCGACACCTAATCAACAACGACGGTAATGTAATTACAAGAACGTTGCGACATATCGTAACATCATTATATTACGGAAATATCGATTCGTTTAGCTTTAAATGGAATCTACAGAGGCCGCGAGAGTTACATACTTAAACAGTAATACTTTAGTTGGCGTTATTTGGAAAGTATTACACTGCAAGATAGTTTATATATTAGATATATCGTATAGTACGCGAATGATTCAGCTATGTGCCGCGAACAATTTTCAACGCCGACGATAGTGAATCTCATAAAATCTGTTAGCAGCATTTTGTTTCTTATTAAGCATGAGATGAATTGACGTAACATAAATTGATTTAATCAAATACAAAATGTATACTTGTTACAGAAGAATATCATCACATAACAGGAATATTGTATTACATTATGATAGAAATATCATACAAGTTGCATAAAGATTATTCCAATCAAAGAATGCGTATTTGTGAAATAATAATACGTCGATCATGCAAAGATAAAACTTTTTAGCCAACATCGCATCTGTAACTATTACTGGTAAAAGTGTAAAACAGACAGAATTGTGAGCTTTAATCGGATTTGAGCAGAAATTATTATTTGTAAATAGCATTTATAATAAACGGTATATAGTAGCGCTATAATAGCAATTTGCGCTTAAATTAATATTTATATACTATATTTATATATTTAATAAGCTTCGTTCTGTTATACACATCAGCTAACAGTTAGACCCTACTTATTCGAAGCAAAGAATGGTTATACATTTTTATACATTTCATATAAATATGTTAGACATTAAAACGCTTCTTTACTAAGGCAAGAAAGTTTTCGGAAAAGTGAGTGGATCGATGATCCGGATTTTACACTGTTCACATGTGTACTTATCTGCATGCACATATATCGACGGATTCGACACGGGATTCGAAACATGCAAAATGTAAGTTTGTTAAGGGAAGCCCATATTATAACAGCATAGTGTGAGACCATAACCAAAATAAGAACCAAGGTCATGAGTGGTAGAGAGAATGGTAGAAAGCTTAGGACTTGGACCCACCTGACTTTTAGAATCAACCTTGGTGACTGGATTTTGGGATTGAGTTGCAGTGTTCGAGATACTGGATGGTGGTTTCGGTGGAGCAGACAATTGGGCTTTTAGGATAGGTGACGCTGGGGCAGGGGTTCTCGGAGGCCCAGATGCAGGATTGTCTAGGGCCGTGCTATCAGGAGCAGGACTTATACTCTTGATTGTACGCTGTTGTACGGGAAGCACCTTTACTGGCGTTGTGTTGACTGCTGGAATTGGAGCTGTGTTAGTCCCAACCGCAGTTTGGCTCGGATAAGTTACTTGGGGAGGTGTGGCCCGTACTCGGATTCCTTCGTAATACTGAGTACCGCTTGTTTCACCTTTCAACGGATTTGGTCCGACGCTTCCACCAAATACAGATCTATAGGGAAACAGTTTCGTATCGATAAATTGATTTTCGTGCGATACAGCTCGAGCGAATGTTATTTCGTTGGGGAAAATCAGAGATTACCTAACACATCTTGGAAAGTGAAGTGGAGCGATAACGCCTCTTCTACCGATCTTCGTGCAGCAACCGAGATACTTTTTGTATAGCTCTTCCTGTTCTATACGTACGCCAAGCGCAGGTTCGAAGGTAGCTCTTAACCAACTCAGAGCGAACTGCTCGTTTTCCTGTATGATTTGTTGGTGCGCGTGCTGCTGTTGAAGCGAATTACTCGTCTCCACTGCTTCTAAACATAGACATAGAAAGAAGACAATATCAATCTATCGTTGTCTGTCGTTAGGTTTTCTTCGACGATGTACTTGATTAGTTCGATATGTACTGTGTGTCGTAGATTTTGTCGCAGTGGCGGCTGGTGTCGTTGGTCGCGACGGTGCTGGACTAACAGGAGCTGGTGTCGCGGTAACTGTAACCGGTGTGGTTGGTACAGAGGAGGAGGACACCGTTGTAGCTGGGGCAGTAGCGGTAACCGGAGTGTTCTGAACAGCATTAGGCGGTGGTGCTACCGTGGACACTGTCTCGATTACCCTCATCAGAATACACGCTTTTGGACCGTAACTTTGCGCTTCTACGGTAACAAGAGCGACCAATGTGTCGATAGCTCCGCGTACGCGCGCAACACTGGTACATGGCCTTTCACCTAACGAAGTCAACGCGTACAAACATTCCAAGGTATATACCAGAAGAGCTATGTCGTTCAGGGCTAAAAACCTACGGAAAAACACAAGTTCCTATGTAGTACAAGTTGTAATATATTTACTAATAACTGTACGATATGTGTCCTTTCTATCGGTTATGAATATAATTATACGGGGAAAGTTTGTACGGTGAAAGTCGATAATTAAAATTTGCAATACGGTTAGTAAACGAAGTAAACGAGGAAGATACGTTTCTTTAGAAAGCGTTAGAATATCGTTGGAGGGAAAATGAAAAATTTACGAAATTTATCGAAATTTACGAAAGAAGATTCACCTGCATATAAGTTCATATACATTGTCTTCTAATCCAAACCTAATAATTTCTTCGTTGCTGTCTTGTTGGCTAATTTTGTTAAGCACCTCCAAGCAGGAAATAACGATAAACCTGTCTTGGGATTCAATTCCCTTTGCTACACACGACAATACAACATCGGTTATCCTTTCACCAGCTTCTTTCAAGATTATTTCATTCGCTATGTTCCCTAGTATATCGAAACCAAGTTGGTGCAAATTACTCCACCTTGCCCGCACACAGAGCAATACAAATCTCAAGAAACATCGATTTCTTCCTAATACAGCGGCGTTTTCTGGAGTGAAACTTAGATTCCGTAAGATAGATGCTATTTGTAGCACACGTTGACCATAAGGATCCTGCGTTCCGAGCGTTCGTCCGACACAAAACAAATCTCTGTCCTCCTCTTCAAACTTTATGGAGTTTTGATTTTGATCTTTCAGAATTTCATCTTGATGCGAGCCAGTTGGATCCAGTCTTGAACAGTCTGGTATCACCTGCAGCGATACATATTTTCCGATTACGAAACGAAAACGAATCTCGTAAGATGGCGCGATAAAACGTGTGCAGTAACACCGTGGTTGGTACAGTTTGCTCGTTAGTTAAACTCCAAGGAAACGAATCAGTGGAACGTGAAAAAGTTAAAGGAGACGCGCGGACGTAATATCGAATTCCATCTTACCCCGTCGACTTCCATCGACGTGGAAGCCTCGTCGTTTTCCGTCGACGCCGCGTTTCTGTTCTGCTTCTCTCTCTCCAAGATTTTCCGTCTGGAGAAGGTCTGCGGACTGGCGGTTGGTTTCTTCATAAACGTCCTCTCGTTCGTAAGATCTATCACGTCCTGCGAGTCGAGAACGTCCGACCAGAACGAGTTGATCGAGTAATTCCTCACGCGAGAATAGACCTCGATGAAGAGCTGCCGTGTGCCGGGCGAGTCGAAGATACCGGCGTGCGCCAGCAGTATGTTGACGAGACGGGGATACTTGTCGAGACGCAGGATGTGCTTGCCTTCGTTCGACAGCAACGTGCACACGTTGATGGCGAAGTCTTGTTCGTTGGGAAGAGGCGAGAGAAGCGATAGTGCGAGTTTATCGTAGTTGGATGGCTTGTAGAGGTCCGACGAAAGGCCATTGTAATCACGAAGAGATTCTAAAAAAAAGACAAAGATACAAAATTAATTTATTCTTACTACTCGGCGATAAAGAAGTCTCGTCTCGTCTCGTTCATCGTTGCTACGGTAATCGATGTTTTGCGAAACGTTGCGAACCATCTCGAGTGATTTTTCTTTCCGTTAATAATACGCAGCTACGTGAAATACGATGGCAAACGAATCTAAATCTCTTCCGATCTCTTCTTATCGAGCCGTTAACTCGTTTCGTTACTTCTCGGAATATCGTTAACAACGTCCAACCGCTAAATCCAAAGTATCAGTTTAATAGACAGACGTGTGAAACTAGCAAAAATACATCGATCGCTTAACCTTTTCAAAGTTAGAGAAATTTTCGCCGCGTAACGTAACGATATGCAAATTTAACTGGTGTTCTCACGAACCTCGGCAAACTTTGTCTACTAAAAGTAATAAATCGAAGTGGTTGTCGCGCGCTTGTTACGCATTTTTAAATGCCAGTTTAATAGACAAAGGTAGAGTAGTCGCCTACTTCGCTTTTCCCTGCTCGCTGTCGGAGAATAGCCCAGTTGAGCGGAGAATTTGGTATAGTTGTTATTCCAGTGGCTGGTTTTCTAAAGCGAACTTTTTCACTCTACCATTTATCGTATTTATTAGAAATTTGACATGTATCGAAGCGCGTCTCTTTCGAACGGTGTATCGATGTTTGAACGCTGTTGCGAACGGTTTCTTTTGTAAATGAAGGAAGACTGAAAGATCCGCTTGCTACTAGCCGAGCGGCGACGACGCCTCGTGCAACTGGTGTGATCGACAAATCACGAATGTAAGTAGGTTGTACACGGTCAGGGCCAGATTTCTACGAAGCAACGAAAATATCTGGATCGGACGCGCCATTTTTCACCCAACCTCAATCCTCCCATTAATCGACACGGCCGTTTCAAGAATTTTCTCCGTACTTCCAGTTTACTCGTACGTATACGCGGTATGGTTGTACGGAATAATTGGAGGAAAAAAGAAAAAAGAAAAGAAGAAGATTAACATTTGATCGAAGAGAAGCAAACTGTGCGAAACCAGAGAATTATATCGGCTAAAATAGTGCAGCTCGTTTCTGATCTTTTAAATCGAAAATTATCGACAGACAAAGCGAACCATTATACTCTTAGCGATAAATCGGATTACGTAGATTTCAACGAGATGTACGGCGATTCGCATAAATTGTAAGGCGAAATTAAGATGGATGTTCTTTCATTCCGAGATATTTATATCTTCGTTCGCTACAGGGTACAATAGTACAACTAAAATTAACTACTTCTGCCGGCTGTCCGGTAGAGTGGGCGTTCGACTATGTATAAAAAGCGTGTAGTACTTGGTATCAATATCGATAAATATCAAACTATATAAACACGCGCTCCGTCCTACTAGTTTTATCGTTTTCAAGAAAGAAAAATGAAAGGAAGAATACGAGTTTCAAGGGAAGAAAGATAATTCGCGTGAATTAGAATTGCACGTGTTTCACACGATGCTAGAGCTTGATCCGGCAGCAAATCGTCCTTTCTTTCTAACGGCGTAGGCACGAGGTTCGAACAGACTGGAACTTGCAATATTATCGCAAATCGCGGTAATCTTTTGCAGCCGCAAAACCGCGATCAATATCGCGCGTCCCGGGAGAAATGCTACTTTTGGCCGGAAACTACGGAATCCGTCGGCGGAAGCCTAGGGAGGGAGAAACGGGGCAAAACGAAAAACGCGCGCGCGGTAAGGACGAGAAAAAGGATCGCTAATAAAATTCTGCCCGTCCAGATTCTTTCGTATTCGTATTTCTGGTCGAACCAGGCGATAAAAGATACGATTTATCTCGTAACGCGGCTCGCTTTACGTTTAAGCTTTCCTTCCCGCTTCTTCTAGAAAAGCAGCCAAAGTTTTTGCTTTTTTCTTACCAGGTAAATTCGAAGATCGCTCGTGATCCAAACAAACGAAGCTATTAGATCTAGAACGTTCCGTCGTATTGACCATAAAATGGATGTTCCTCGAGCGTTACAGCAACATACAAGTACACGCGTATATGCCGCAAATTTAGTTTAAATTTAGTACGTACATGGTAAAACCAGACAACACAGAAAGTATTGAAGAATGCCGGAAGAATGGATAGAGACGAACACGAAGGGACGAAAGGGATCTATCTTTCGCGATATCTTTTTATCGGTTACGTTTGATTAACGATGTTATCCCTCGCCGGAACGAGCGAAACGTTCATTGAGATATTAGGCTTAATATTTGCATCCAACGATCGTCGATATCGCCTAAAGAATCGTCGTTCGATACGCGACACAAGTAGTACGCGTCGTAAATTACCTAATTTTTTTATTACCGTAAATTACGTAAATATTAACGATTATCGATATTACGCGACAACGGAATCGACGTAATCTTTTCTTTGATATCGATCCGTTTGTTAGCAAGTTGCGAGAAAAATTCATCGAAAAAGGTTACGCAATGGGGATTATGGGTGGTCGGTTCGAGAAAAATAAGCAAAATCGTGGTAAGAATAATTCTTGGCAATAATCGAGGACACTTTCGAAAACGACACGAAAAGGCCATTCTTGGCAGGAGTAACGAGTTGTCTTTGATCAGCCAAGTAAAGATTCGCTTCCAGGCCTATGAGTTGTCGCAGAACTTTCCTCGCGCTACATCTTACGTCCTAATTTTATCGTTTCATCGTTCCAGATACGCAAGATCCCATTATACTCGTTCCACTGGCAATTACAATTTTCAATCGCAACACCTAAACTAACGGCGATCGACGCAGCAACTTGACAACGCTCGACTTGTTATTTCTTATCGCGCTTCCTTCGAATTTCATCGTCCGCTCAAACGCAATCGTTAAAGTCTAATTTCTATAAGTTTTACCGTTTCACCGTCGACGTACTGCCGCGAAGTAAAGTCGAAATGACGTTTAATTCGCGCGTTTGCGCGCCTGCACGATCCGCGGAATCGCGTTTAATAACTGCAATTGCTGCTCGTGCAATGCCTATCAACTCCGATTACTCTACTCCTATCCTCTTCGCCGTCTTGCCTTTAAAATGTGACGCGAAACAACAACGTTAAATTCTAATCGTCGTAATCCTCTCGATGTGCACTGGTAACTTGAAAATAACTTTGTCGCCTATCGAATGCCTTTTCATTTTCTGTTTCTTTAACTTTAAGTCTGAAAATTAATATATATATATATACACATATGTTATTAATATAGAACAATTTCTGTTAATCTCATTTTCGTCAACTCGATGTAGTCATTTCCATTTATATCCTACATTTCTATATCATCGGCGAAAAAAAGGAGAAACGATTTATCATCGCGAAAGTACATATAAAGTTCGCGTGTTAATAATCCATGCAGAATGCTTGACACGCTGCCAAATGTCGGCGGAAATTCTAAAAGGAGGCGCTCGTAAACCGTTTTAACGCGACTCTCCATGTCGATGAAAATAGTGCACAGTAAACCGACGCCGTTGAAAGTTCATTTTCTTCTTACAGTTTTACCATGAAAATTCACAGTTCAACGACGATCAAACAATACGAATACTTATCACGGTAACAGCGAGAGGCTGTATACGACACGCGTGTATACGTGCATCGACGCGATATCCACCGAGGTTATTTCTCGTTCTTCATGGCCGATAACAATGACAGGAGCACAGTGTCCTCCAGCGCTCGTCGTCTTTTCCCGCGTCCCGTCAACGCACTCGCGTGTAAATCAACGGCTTTACAGAAGACCGACCGATAAGCGATAGAAGAGTAATTTAAACTCCATCGTGCTTCTCCCGCGTAAACACTGAAAACTGCTAAGAAAAGGCGGATCGAGCTAGGTTTCAGCGTGCGCGATTATCCGTCGTACGCGATATAAACACGAGACGACAATAAACGTTCGAAAGTACAGAGAGAATATTTATATCTTATTCGTATCTTTTGTTAGAAATCGTCGATTACGCGTTAAATACTGCGCACTAAATACGAGAAACATTTCGGTCAAATATCAGAGTGGTCTCGACTACCTAGTGAACCTCTTATCCTACCAAGCACTTCGGTGATCACTAAAGTTATTTAAAGCGATAACCCTTCAACTACGCACATATATGCACATACTCGAAACGCATACGTCCAAGCATGCCAGGCTGACTCTCGGTCAGCGTGACAAGTTAATCAATCGATAATTTGATCGAGTCTCTCTGTCGTTAAATACGAAGAGAGAGATACACGACGAATCGTAGGAGGTTAAGGGCATTGTTTTACCAGCGAGTAGTGCGCAAGGTGTGTAGGGGGCGCTGCGCACGCGACGCCGCTAATTGGCCTTAAAGGACAAACGCCGCGCCGTTAACAAGCTATCGCCGCTGTGTGCGTATGCAGTGGCACAACCGGCTCCAGGGCATTCGTATATCGATGGCACGCAGTCTAGTCTAGACGTCACCAATCGCGAGAGTAGCCGGTTCACCTGGATGACGCTAGAATTCAGGCGACGTAGCAACCGAGAGAACGAGTGAAACGGAGGCAGAAAAAGACGGCGACGGAGTGGGGATAAACGCGTAGAGCTGAAAAGAGTTGGTGGGGGTTAAAATCGGGAGCTACGGAGCATCGCGCAAGCGTGCAGAATGCTGTATTACGCTGGGAGGATCGAGGACTCACGGAACACCTATCCCCGCAAACGCTTATTGATTGTGACTCTCGCATCGTGTCTCCATCTCTGTCTACGCTTCTTTATCACACGCCCGTTTCTCCTTCCCACCACGCTACTTCTCTCTTTTGTTTTTCTATCTCTCTTTCGATCTCGATATTTCTTTTGCTTTTTCCCGAATTTTCCGCCGCTTTTTCTAGCCGATCCACGTATTCCAACGTAACGAGATTCAAGTAGCCAACAGAACGTATATAACCAAACGTTTTGTATTCGATTACATCGTTGGGCTAATTCCGATTACCTAGTCAATTGCGAGCACCGGGTTTCGCAGAAAGTGAGGTTAAGCGTGCATTTTAACAAAGAAAATCTAAGAAACGCAACGAAATTTAACGCGAGCTATTATTCAACCGCCAAATATGTCATCGATATATTTCACTCTTTTACGTTATATATGATATCGATACTAGGAAGTAACCGATTATTCGTTATTAAGCATTTATCAAATCTAACAAGGGTATAAACTTGAATCAAAAAGAAAATTAGATAGTTTAGTTTACGTTCATCCGGGCATCTATTCGTATATCGACTAACGTCGATCTGTCTAATCGTTATTTTATTTCAAGTAGTTTAGTCAAAACTATCGTGGAAGATAGCCATCGAATAGGCTGAAAAATGTTATCGTTTACGATAGATACGTTTTTCATATACGTTTTCATACGTACCGCCTCGATCAACGAGCACATCTGTTTTCCGTCGAATTAACTCGACGTAGAAGAAACGGAAGCGCGAGTTGCGAGCGTCGATGAACCTAGTCAGTGGCAACGTTGAAGTTCAATTCAATGACTACGCGTAGCGAATGCTTAACGAACGGTTTAGCGCGCGCGCCACACACAAACTTCCACGCCTCGATATAATGTTACGCATGGACGCGCGCATGCAGCGCGAGCGAGCAAGATAGGACTTCGCACCGATGTATGTATGCGTGTATGCGTGTATGCGTGTATGCGTGTATGTATATACGTGTACAATGTACACGCTCCTTAAACGCGCGGCATCGATTTTGTGGGTGCACGCCCATTATTTCATCGTAAAATCACGCATCATGCTGCGTCTAGTTGATTTTACAAATGACCATACACCGTTCCAATTGCCAATAATTTTATGACGCACTGTTTTTACAAACAATTTTATAGACGATACGCAATTGCCCAACCTAAAACGCGATATCTTCAAATACCTGCTACGTAGGTATTTCCCTTACAAATTTAGAAAGAATTATTTTTTAAATATCGTAGTTGCAATAAGGTTATGAAATGTTCTTCGTCTTCCTTAAATACAAGTATTCGTACGTTTCTGAAATTTTTAAACACACGTATCGCTATTATTGTTCTTGGATTATGAGATCGGTCATATTTGTTATCTCAGCAAGAAGATTGTTTGCAAAGCGAGGCTCTGTTGAGCAAATTAATACCTTAAAACGTTATCGTAAGAAAAGGTATAACCGAGGCAAGTTTAAGAAAATGTTGGCACGTCTCTTTCAAAAATAAGACAACACCGGTAACTACGAAATAGTAATTTTTTAAATAAACCTAGAATCAATTTAGTTTTATTCGATTCGAGTTTGACGTTTCTACCTTCTACAGAAATTAAGTTATTAAAAAATCTAAGATGCGCAAGAACTGTATAAGCCACGGTTCATGAATATGTTCTATGAATAAAAATGAGAAAGAATGTTATTCAGATTTAAGTCGCAGTAAGGTTTATTGAAAAATTACAATGAAAATACTAAACATGTAAGAGAAGATAGCGCACGCTGTAAATATGTATCAATGTAAATTACATGTACGTAATTACGTACTAGCATTCCATTTGGAAAAGTGTGTTAAAAAGAATCGAATTTATTATTACACGAATTTGCTGATTTGCAGTATATTAAAAGCTGGTTCGCACACATAGAGGATATATTATTAATACGATTTATTAACGATGCCAGAATGTTTGCTCGTATAAAAATGTTTACCCCCCCCCCTCCCTCTGTTCTTAGAACATATCGGATAATGCTTGATTTAAACGATTCAAAGATTGACACGAGAATATAATCAAGAAATAAGAATATAACAATTAGTTGATACAATTAAGCCCGTTCCAGTAATCGGATAAAAATAAGCGATGTTAATTGTATGGCAACGTGCTTTAAATTACACGAGACACGCGTAAGTGAACGCTGTACGCGTTATCTGCGCAATAACGATGATAAAACATCGACGCTGAAATACCTGCCGGTCTTTTCAACGAACAAATTATCAAACGTATGTTCAGAAAATTGTAAAATAATAAGCTAGAATACCAGTTTTCTCTATAGCGAAAAACTATAGCGGTCGCGGTGGTATAAAAGTCAACGTGTTCGAGCCGATCTAAAGAGAAGTAGCGTGCGAGGAAACGTCAGGTTTGTTAGCGGTCGGGTCAATCCGGAGTTTCAGCGAATTCAGTGGAAATCGTTGAAGCGACCGAAAGTGCTAAGTTACCGAACGTTCAGCACCCAACCGTTCCCAGTGCGGCGTATCGTTCGGAAAGTAGTGGAAAGAGAGGGAAGGAAAAGGAAAGAGCAACGAAGAAACGAGAAGAGAGGAAAGTGGGGTGGCGAGCAGTTCGGTACGAAGCTGTTAGTCGATCGTACGCATGCGCAGAAAATATAGACCCGCGTTCCGACAGTCGAAGCGCGGCCACGGAGGTGTATGCGCGATTCTATGTGTGTCATGATTATTGCCCATTAAATTATCTTGCACACGTTGTGCGCGTTCTACTCTCACTCCCTGGCACACGAAGCCCCATCGACGTGTACATGTACACGTATTATACGTGTACGTGTATACATGTATATAATATACGTGTATAGGTCGTGGTGCACGTATATTTACGTATGTACGTCTGTATCGCGTAGACCGTAGACGTACGCATTCCAGCCAGACTGGCTCTCTATCTCTACATCCTCCTCTCGGCCGGCACAGCTCCGCAGAAACACGTCAATAACCCGTTGCCGCCTCTACATGTTGCATGTAGTGCGCGTTTATAGCGCGAGCGCAGATATTCTCGCAACACACTTAACCGATGCTTTTTTACGAAACACGTTTCGGAGCTTTCACCTGTTTTCATAGCTCGGCCCGGCTCGGCTCGGCTCGGCTCGGCTCGACTCAACTCGGTTCTCCGGAGCCCCTGCGCTCGCGTGTTTGCACGTCACAGACGCACTTGAGCCGCCTCGCCTCGATCCACCACACAGATCCGCCGCGCCGCGTTCTTCGACACTGCTACTCACTCACTCACTCACTCACTCACTCACTCACTCTCTCACTCACTCACTCTCTCTCTCTCTCTCTCTCTCTTTCTCTCTCTCTCTCTTTTTCCCTCTATCTGCGTTTCACGCAACTTTTTTCAATTCCACTTCCTCTTTCCTCCTTGCACACAGAGCAACGTGTTATTTCGACCGAGATTAACGGTGAAACATAAATCGTCGTTAACGAATTAGCGAGGAGCGCGGAGGATAATGCGCGCGCTTGGAACTAATTGGGCCAGGATGCAATTACACACGGATACATTTTTTCGCGCGAAGGGAAGTTTATAATTGAATACCGGAACGATCGGATATTCTACGGATATTAGAAACGATCTAGCGAAATTCTACGTGTGAAGAGACGATTACGAAATGTACGCGGTCAGTAGGACGCAACAAGCCATACGTGTACGACGTTCGGCGAAGAACTTCGTAGAATCTCGTAGCTTTTCACATTGTTCGAAAAGTTTCGTAGAACTGTAGCTAGTTGGACCGACTGAGTTTTCGGTTATCCTAGAGAAAGCTTCGAATAGCCTAGTGGTATCCAGTGGTAAACGCAAAACGAGAGATTAGAGCGAGACGATAGACACGAGTGTAGTTTAATCGTGTTCCTGTTCTGGGAATAAAACACCGGTAAGCGGTGCATCTGAAACGTACCTACCGAGAATGTAACACTGTTAACGCATTGTTGTCTGGCGCAGCGGTGGTTTTTGCGAACCCGAACGAACTCGAACGGACCCGAACGTGGAACGAAAAAGTTCTGACAAACGGAAATTGCTAACGTAGCGAATTATTGAACCGTGGCACCTGACACGTATACATGTCCTTCGCACACATGCGTGATATCCATATACCTGGCTGATGCATGCACGTTTCCAAATTCATGTATACGTGGATGATAGTGGGAAAGAGGGAGAGAAATAGAGGAACAATACACGATGGAAAACGCATTCGAAAGTGGTTGGTGCGTGTGCACGTACATGTGATATGCGCCGCGACGAGTAGAGGGTTGCGTAAGTTGGGAAAAACGGTTTATCAGGAACGATCGTAAATTCAGCGGTCGATTCGGCAAACGCTGCGGGCTTGGCGCGACAAAAATGTGATTGGAAAGCAGGACGGCGTGACGGTTCGAAAATTCGATACACCGTGGAACGTAGGATGGATATCGGATAGGAACGAGGAACGAGGAACGAGGAACGGAGGATCGCGTACAAAGGGTTGGTAGTTCCTTTCGAAGATAACGCAATACGATACACGTATAACGCGTAACGCGCTCAACTTGACGCACCGATCGAGGTTACGGTAACGTAAGGTTAATTGGCTGAGATTTTGCGTCGTTAACTCGTCACCGTTATCCCTACCAGTTGTTGGAATTGATTTCCGTAGCAGCGATCTAGTTATCGGATAGGGTCTAGGCACTTAACTTTAAGGTAATGGGATTTGATAATTACCTGCGACATTGTGTTGATGATGATTATAAGTAAGAGGAACGGAGTGTAATGCCCTGGCAGACCACTTTCTGTGTCTAGAATCCTCGTCGTCGTCGTCGGCTTGTTGGCCATCCTCTCCTAGAAAGTGTACCTTCTCATACCTGTCCAGATACCTGAAATAATTCGCCAAATTATCCGATTATATTCTCGTAGCGAAATACGTTGTACTAAGAAACAAGTCGTTGCCTGACGCATTCGTTTTCGACCGCAACGACGCTCTACCTCTTATCGCGTTTAGACCCCTTTTATTCGTCCATCGAATCGAGAGAGACGAAGAAATATCTAGTTTCGGCAATAGTCAACGATAAACGATCGTTTCTTCGTACCGACTTTACGAATACGAAAGACGGCCGCCGAACCTAACGGAATACAAACGTACGCGACGCTGAGCCGTGTTCTCCTCAAAGAATGTCAATGGGCCAAGAAAATATCGCTCGAACGCATCGCCTTTGACAACCTCCGTTCCATTCTCACTCACGGTCGACTCCTTCAAGTTTCCATACAGAAAGGTTCGTAAACCTGCGTCGCGTAACTTTTGGTAAACTTTAGAAAAGCTAATTGCTCTTCGATCTCGACGGTCTTTCGATATGCTGCAGAAATCGATATTTTGAATTGTATTCTTTCGTAGGTATAAAGGAGCTTGGTTTTTCAGATATTGGCAAAAAAATGGCACAGTACCGCTACAGCGAATTCCGTCTAGAGTTACGCATCCGTGTTGGTTACCACCGCTCATCTTCCGTTTATAAAGGAAGATCGGGCGAGCTCAAAGGCGTATGCGAGACTGTAACGAATGCGTCACATTCTCTATGGTCATTTACAATGGTCACATTTTATCCTTGCTTACATTTTAGCCAAGAGTAAACGCGTAATCGAGCTGCGTTTATTACGCATACGTTTATTTTTTTCTCCAAATATCTAGGAAACTACGACACATGGAAAAATCATCCGCTCCTTACTTTATCCAATGTACAATTTTTTCACAGGGAGAAAGACGGTACACGAAGCAGCAGTCGTAGCCGACTCGACGCAACGAGCAGACTAACCGCGATCAGCAACGAACAAAACGAAAACAGCGTCGCGCGTAAAGACAGCGGTCAGGAGTTAGCGCCACTGATAACGATAACAACGATAAAAAGGAAGAGGGGAGGGAAGGAGAAGAGAAGAGAAGAGAAGAGAAGAGAAGAGAAGAGAAGAGAAGAGAAGAGAAGAGAAGAGAAGAGAAGAGAAGAGAAGAGAACAGAACAGAATAGAACAGAATAGAATAGAACAGAGTAGAGTAGACGTAGTCGTGGGTGGGCGAAAGAAAGTGGCGGGGGGTAGGTGCAATGGATCCATTCATGCACCGACGTAGAGTACGGAAGGTGCGGATCGTCGAAGCACCGAGCCAGAGCCTGATTGGCCGCTGCTCGGTGTAGACGCGGACCGAACTCGGACACTTTGACCAGCGGTTCGCTCTGGGCTCCCTGTCCGTCCGTGCACCACTCGCCGTCTGTCGCGTAGATCGAGAATCGCCGGTAACGTACGACGATAGAAGTCGCGCGGTTCGCCAGATTCCGCGTCGACCGGCTACGAACCAACCAACTACGGTAGATAGAATCTGGTTTATTCGGATCCATCGAATTCTACTCTACTTTCGTGCTCTCGTCTCGTCCCCCTTTTATCTCTTTTTCTTTCCTCCGATCCTCTTTTGCCAATATTTACCTATCATCGCGCTCGCGTGTCAAACTATACGTAGAAACGTGACTGGAATATCGATATCGATATATTTTCGCGTAAAGACGTAAGAAAATAAAGGTACCGGAGGAAAATGAATACGTCGGCCATCGCGACGGTTAGCAATTACCGTCACGGAGATCGTCGTAGTGGCTAGCGATACCAGCCACTGAGAATCAATCGACACTTTCCAAGATAGTAATTTCCTGGCTTCCGAAAGCCGCTTTAAAAACAGCGTTTAAAAGAGCGCAAAGCTGGTCGTCGACGGTCGAACGTTCGTTTTCCAAAGTATCTCGTCCGCTTACTATTCACGATATTACCTGTTACTTCGAACGAAAGGAAAAATTCGTTCGTAATAGGAACACCCGACTACGAACGGTTCCAGTTGCTTCAGAGTTTCGTACTACGTTCCATCGAACCGCGTAATTTCACGTCGATCAAACGGACGAATACGCGGAAGGCTACGACACCTGTGAACGCGTTAACCGATCGATCCGAACAAGTATCTTTTACAGTGGATGCATTTACGAGACGTAACGTAACGGGTGGAAATAGGTAAATCGCGGAGGTCTTTAACGTTACGATAATTATGTACGTTGAACGGCGGACGCGGAATAAAGCGTTGAAATTTGCCCGAGTACAACTACGCGCGTTTAGACGCGGAAGGCACAACGTTTTCCTTCCGTTCGATCCGACCAACGAAGCACTTTTACGTTGTTAGAACTGTTGCGATCGATGGTTGCGAATAGACGTTAATAGACGTTAATAGACGTTAATAGACGTTAGCGCGATAATTCTCGCGAGCGGTTCAATTTCTTCTCGTAAGCAGAATTTCGATCCCCGGAGTCCACTTTGTAACGCGAGAACTACAGCAACTATCGGAACGAAAGTACGCGCGCGATCGAAAGACAGATAAATAGGGTTACTTTTCAACGTTTCTCTAATTTTCACTCCGAGACTTTGAAAAATTGACTTTCAGCACCGTGACACCGCCGTTCTTTCGTTACTAAAAGCGAGTGCTTTTAACAACAAGCGATCTTGTATATCCACTTATGGTCGTTACACCGCCTCCATTACAATTATCCACCTATGGTAGGTTTAAGACATCGAAGATCGATAGTCGTAGACGTTAACGTTCATCGAGACGTTCGTCGGAGAACAAATAACCGTATCAATCTTCGTATGTATTTTCGTATTCGTATTTCCAAACGTATTTAAATTCTAGGTTCTCGGTTTACCGCGATTCTAGCCAGTAGATGCGAGGAAAACTAGCGCAAGAATATTCAAATACGTATGCCGTTCTGCGTAACGCGCTGCGCTTCTCGCCACGTTTGACCGTAATCAAATATTTCTCGCAAAAGTAAAGCAGGAGATCGAATACGCGGATATATCGACGAACGTTGGGCGTGGGTGTCGAAAGGACGCGACGTTCGCGAATACCAAATCGGTCGAAGAGAGCTGTCGTTGCTCCGCGCACAGGCCGCCACTACTACCGCGCCCGATATCGCTATGCTTTCTTACTTTCTAGCGATAGTTTACCTGTAACGAGCTAAATACAGCCTATTACGTGTAAATTTGTTTCCGTTTTAGCCTACACGATTCTATCTTTCGTATTTTTATTCTACAGTTGGTATCGCGTTTCATAGTTACGGAGTAGTTGGAGCAAAGTACGGCCGTGCAAGTTGTAGAGCGTTACTCGCGAACCGAGTGCACCGGAGCAACGACGCCGGTAGTCTTCCTCTAGAATCTATTTCCTTCTGACAATAGGACGATCTAGATGCAGTACCTTATAAACGTTTGGATAATTTATGCGGTTCTCGACCCGCTCGATCAGGTTACGAACCTAGACATTTACGTCGTAGATGGATGGCGACGCGAGATTAACAACGAAAACATCGTGCCTAAAAATCTATCCGTCTATCGCTTGCGTGAAACTACAGGTCGTCGTCGTCGTCGTCGTCGTCGTCGTCGTCGTCGACGTCGTCGTCGAAAGAGCCGGCGAAGAAGAGACAGAATCGACCGGCGTCCTTGTTTGCAAGCGGCGCACGGTAACAAGGTTGCACAGAGAGAGCTTAATCGAGAGAGAGAGAGAGGGGGAAGGGGGAGAGGGGAGAGAGAGAGAAAGAGAGAGAGAGGACATCGACTCAGGAACCACGTGGCTCTCGTCACAGCGAGGCCAGTATGAATGAACGAACGAACGTACGTACTATACGATACGGAAAATGCCGGCGGTGGTGGGGCGTAGGTAGCAGAGTGCCGATACGCGGCTGCCGACTAGTGCCGACCGCGCGGTAAAACATCGCCGCTCTCCTACTCTTGCAGACGCTCGCGGACTGCCAGACATAATGGAGCATCGCGTCTTGTCACGACGGTCGTTCGCGTTTCGCTCACCCCGAATCAAATTCCCAGCGGACTCGCTTACTCGCCGCTTCGAAGTCTATTTTTCACGCCTACGTTTTGCCCGGCTCGTCGAAAACGAATCTCGAGAGCGTGGCGCGCGAAACCTTGTCTTTTCCTCGCGGACGACACATATAATTCGTTTATTTGCTCGTACACTCGCAGGGAACTTTACTCTCTCGTAAGTGGATGAAATCGAAGGTTATTCGCCGAGACGTACGGACGCGCGAATTAAGGTCGTGTTTATTCGCTTAAGAACACACGGATTATAGTTACAAGCTTGTCGCGTCACGAGCATAAACGTTACTACCATAACTCGTCTATTTACTTGGAAATTCGCCGCGGAACACGAGCCTCGTGCCGTACGTATTTACGTACGGCGAGACGGACTGGAAGGTTTCTCGCGCGCAACTCCCCGTACATCTGCACGCGTAAACGCGCACAGATCGCTCCCGTTAATTCGTAAATTACGACGACGAAAGAACGCATCGGCGAAGAGAAGCTCGATATTCCGCGTTAACGTAACGAAATAGAAATCGCGAGCGTCGAGGATGGTCGTTGTTCGATCGAATCCTTTCGGAAATTCCGAAACTTTGCTTAAAACGCGCTCGAATCCCAGAGATAGACGCGTTTATAAGAGGATATGCGATAACTTGGCGGTACACTTGCTTCTTACGCCATGTTCGAGCTCGGCGAGCTTCTAAAATAAAGCGATCGATGGTAGGAACGCGTTTCAGCCACTTACCTGAGGTAAATTTGTTTAAGGCCAACCCCGCTGTTCACGCAGCCGTTGGGTAGATGGAATTGTTCGCATAACGATGCCCACTCGTTTCTGGTATTCACCTGCAACACGAAACACCGAAGAAACGATTCAGTACGTCGTACCTACGTATCATCCACGTTTGCGAACAAACGCAACGGAACGATCGACGTCTTTCGCTTCGTCGAAGCTTCCTCGAAGCTGCGTATATTCTCTGCGACCGAGAGACCATCGGTTTTCGATCGAGCGCCACGCGTCCAAGTAAACGGTGAAATTTGCCTGTAAACATGTTCGTTTGCGAGAAAATCGAATCGAATCGAAACGTCGCTAAAAATTGCTTTCCACCGATTTGTTTCGTCGACTTAAGCCAACCATCGGACGCGACTCTGTTCGACGGTAGGGCAAAATAGCGTGGTTCGCGTTAACGATCACCTCGTAGAGCAAAAAAGTATTCGCACTGCTAGGGAACACGGATCGCGGCGTTGGCGTAGCTCCGTCGTATTGGCCCGGGGGAACGCCCCGGGCCAATATCGCGACGCGCTTTATCTACGGGAAAGAAGGATCGGCGATATACTCGACATTCGAGTTTATTTTCGAGGCCAACGAATCAACGGTTCCGTTCGCGAAAACTCGACGGATCCTCTTTGCCGCAGCGAGCGCCAACGCGTTCCTACCGAATCTACGAAGCACGCGATCCGCCAGTCGGCGTCGGGACGAATACGAACGGGCGGAGCCAGCATGGATACGAGGATACGAGGATGGGGATGGGTGGTACGCGTACGATTTCCGAGGAATTGCTGGTAGTGGCAGCCCCTAAAGATAAAACGCGACCCGGCGCGGTGCATAAATTTCTTGGGGCGCGCGTCGAAAAAGTAATCGTGCGGACTCGCGATACGCGATACGTGGCGGCAACGAAAAACGGACAGATGGCTGCGATCCGGAGAAAGGAATCGCAAGAAGTAGGAGGAAATTAGGGCGAGAGGAGCGGAATAAAGGAGGATCGGGATAACGGAGGAAGAAGATGAAAGGAAGAGATACGAGCCTGGTACGATAGGCGCGGACGACGGGTTACCTCGTAGGGCTCTGTAAATTACGTATACGACGACAACGTCGATACGTAAGCGTACGAGCGGAAACTTGTATCCACCATTCCGTACGATAGATACATAGGTAAAATTCTACGTCTCTCCTTGATCATCGTCGAACGATCGTGTCGGAAATATACGTTCGTAGGAAGATTTGCTTCGCAAAACTTCGAATTACGTCGTTTGTGCGACACGAGTTAATTTCAAGGAAACCCGCACCCTACTACCCTATCGATATCGATATACGTAAAAGTATTTCTAGCGACCTACGCTTTGTCGCTTTGTCGCTTTATCCGCTTTATCCGCTTTATCCGCTTCGCATGGTTCTCGCAGGCGCTTAAACTTCGCGGATAAAATCGACGCATAGCGGGGTCGGTGCACGTACCTAGCGCCAATACGACGATCGTGGCGATAATCGCGACGTCTCGATTATTTCTCTCTCACTCTCTCACGTAAGTGCGAGAAAATATAGTCGGGACTCGGTGGTTTTTCGCTGTTGCGCGCCGCGTTTGCCGCGAACGGAAGAACGGAAGAACGAAAGAACGGAAGAACGGAAGAACGGAAGAACGAAAGAACGGAAGAACGAAAGAACGGAAGAACGGAAGAACGGAGCGGGGGAAGCGAGTAGCGAAATCGACGACGGACGGACATACTGGGTCAGTGCTCTCTGGATCCGCGCCCGTTTCTTCGCTATTCTCGTCGTCCCGACGTTCAACCTTACGAATCGAGAATGTGGCGCCCCACCGTGGACGACCTCGCGACATCATCGGCCTCCCATCAAAACCGCTCGAACGCGGCACGCGTCGCGCGATAAATATCCGATCAGTCGATGAACGCGAAACGCTCGATCGAAAGAACTCGTGCACGCTGCGACTGACAGAACGCTTCGCACCACCGAATCCCACGCAGATTCACGTTCTCTCGATCGTACATCGACGAATATCTTTTTCATACGTTTAATACCGTTGTAGCGCAGGCGTGCGTAACTATTAGTCGTATATTCTGTTCCCACGGCTTTTCGCATCGTTCGAAAGCTTTCGGTATTTTTATCGGGAAATCGGCGTTTGCGAACGATCGATGCGTACTCGCGATGCGAAGAACGCTTAGCAGCGTTCGCCTATGACGGATCGCTTTGTCGTTGACGCGCTGTGACAAATCTGTTCCGCGTAAACGTTCCTACTCCACTCCAGCCTTTAACTACGCGCGTCTTTAAAAACGCCTCTTTTAACGCGCTAGCTAGACGTTCGGCTTGAGATAAATAAGGGTGCAGCCGAGGATATATTCTTCCACCGACCAATTCCGTCTCTTCGAAGGCATCCGGATTAACTAGAATCCGCACCTTCGAAATCTGGATCGCGATTGTGAAAATTGCCGCCACATTTAACGCGCGAAAAGCCGAAATTAGTAGTACGGCGTTATATAAGCGGACCTCAAATTATTGCTAGCTCCGATGCGAAACGAGACGTTTCCGCAAAGCCTGCGCGCCAGAACCTGCAAATTCACGATCGATTTACGCGATTAACCGACGTTGGCAATTCATCGTCTTACGACAAACACTCGATTACAACGTGTCGATCACCCGCTAATCCCCGAAAGAGAAACGCTTTTATAGAAACGTACAGCGTGTATCTTACTCGTTATAGCGACGTAAACATACGTTAAATCCCATTTTCGATATTTCCATACGAGACGGATGAATGGCGATGCATCGTTTTAAATTCGACGTACGCGTCGCGTACGAATAACTTTTTGAACGTTGTCGCTGCTTCGATAAATAGTTGTACCTGAATTCCCGAGACAACGAAACGCAACGAGACAAAATCGCAACGAAAGCGTTCCAAACGCTACCAAATTGCGATTACCCGTTTTAGCTGTACGGCATTCGGTAGCCGTGAAACGTAGCCGTGATACGATACAAAGCGACCGAAACTGTTACGGATCGCTTTAGCACGGCAAATAATAACGCGTGCATCTTCCAGAATCGTTGATTCGTGTAAACCAACGAAGAAAAAGGTTTCTGGAAAGATCCAGCGAGAAGATTGTAACTTCCGTGAGAATTCGCACGAACGTAGAATCGAAAATCGTCAAGGTTGAATATTCGATCGCTTTCCGCGGGGAAACTGTTCGCGTAATTATTTTCACGAATCTGACAAAATTCTAGAATATTCGTCAACGTCGAACGTTCTACGCAACAAACGTAATTCGAAACTCGCCAATTGATCGTCGATACTCGTAACGTTGAAACGCTAACAATTCGTTCAGTCGGACTAAATTGTCCGCTAGAAATTCCACCGAGCAACTTGTTTCTCTCATATGCAAAAAAGAATTAGTCTTAACAGCAACGCCTCCGAGATCGAAGAGTTTTCCTTGCACGCGGAATCGTTGGCGCGTAAGAAAACGATAAGAACGTGAAAAAAGAATCGACAAGGAACTAAGAAAGAAAGAAAGAAAGAGACGCAAAGATTTACATCAGTAAACACACGCAGACAAGGTTTTATGGTTTAGCCGATGTTATCGGACATTCTACAAACGCAGACGTTAGGATACGCGAGATTTATCGGGATACCTCGCGCCTTACGGTTCTCCGTTCTCCTGATAAAGAACTACCTCAACTTCGATAACCTTTTATTAGCGGTTAATGCGTGCTATCTCTTATCTATCAGGGACAATTTGTATCGGAGCTGTCGTATTAGGTGGTGGTATATCGTTCAACGAAGACACGGCCAGACACTGTCGTGTCTTCGTACAAACGCTAATCTCTCGCTCCGATCGTTAACTGCTGCTGTGCGATTAATACGTACGCCCAGGTGTACTCGGTATCGCGTCACACGCTATAATTAACCGCTTATATCGGCTAGTACGTAACACACGGTATAAGGCCAATAACACGATAAAATGAAAATAATTAGAATCAAAGTGTAAAATGAGTTACGCTCTTCCGCCTTATCTACGATACTCGTACGTTGAAAAATTACTTCGTTCCTTTCCTCACGGAGAACCGGCCAACGATCGTGGAAAGATTCGCTCGAACCTCTAAGGCTAGATCGTCTCGTTCGATCGAAGGGGAGAAACAGGTAAGAAAGGCGAGTCGCCTGGAAGAAGTAGTTACCAGTCTCGACAAAGAAGCTAACAGGAATCTGCTTCGAGTTGCAGCAACTTTTTCTTTGATCCAGAGAAACCGTATTAGATAGAGGGAGAGAAGGAAATCGTGACAAACTGTAAGCAGCTTTGGTAAAACAAGCAACGCGAACTCGTCGCACGCCACTCGACGTTTAATTAAGAGAGATCAGGAAAGAATAAGTGGAAACAAGGAATCGCGTAAGAACGAAATATGACTAACGATGCAATTAAACGTAGTATTACCGACAGTATTGAGAAACTGAAACGTTACGGATAAAAGGCGCTGGAAACGACGATGAAAATTTCCGAGACACTTACGATTGGCCATTTGAACGAAATCATTGAAAAATCATTCGTCTCTTGCAAAATATACGGAGAAAGTTTAAAAAGAATAGCACGTATAATTTATAATAATGTCATATTATAAAAAAAGTACAACGTGTAATACGAAGCGACGAGAAATAAGGATGGTCGTGAAAGCTGCAACGACCTTATCGCCATTTATTTCCTACGATTTCTTAATAATTCGTTGTTACCTGGCCACGCTAAATCGAGAATAACGAGGAATTCCCAAACAAGCTAGATTTCCGGTTTACGACTCGTTGATATTTTACAATCTGGAAATAAAATAAAACGGGTGGTTGCCCGACTATCGCCAACGAACATCGCTATCTATCGCCACCGGCTTTTAACGACCAGTAAAATAAACACGTACCACTTACACAGTAGCATCTTACTACGTTTCGCTTACATAGGCTTACATACGCGCACTTAGTGCCACTAAAAGTGCTCTCGCGTCCAAAGATTAATATTCGATGCTCGCCAATCATATTCCTACCGCTCCGGTCATCCAAGTAAAATCATAATACATAACCTATGCAACGCGTAACATCCATCATCAACGTCATTCACGCTCGATACGCCATTATCCTCTTTTACCACCAGAAACAATGCACCGCGAGCGCCATCGTTGTCGAGCGCGCCACACGACGAAACCAACAATAACGCAAAACATGCCATTCGCCCTGAATAGCCCCCTGTGTAAGGTTGGCAGAGGCGCCGTTACCACCGGCTCGTCCTGCCACGAGCCCAAGAACACCGAGACAGAAACCATTTCCTATCATTTTGTGTGTGTGTGCGCGCGTGTGCGTGCGTGCGTGCGCGTGTGGCGGCGCAGAGAGACAGATACCGAGATAAATTGACAAATTGATACAGTAAGCGTGTCTCAAACTCAAAAGAATTTCGGTATAAGAAACATCGCTCGTAAAGTTGAAACTTACGATTTCGACTCTACCTTACGCTAGAACCTGAGTTACGGTAGAGTAACACCTGCGACAAATTGTGACATTTTGGCGCTCGCGATGCGCAAGTCCGTATCCCATGCTTCCAAAAAAAAAAAAAAAAATGTGCTTTTCTTATTTTCGCCAAGTTCTACGTGCCTTACAAACGACGCAGACAGGGACTACCGATTCGTCGAGAGCAGCAAGAAGCAAGAGCGCGGGTCTAGAGCGTACGAAGAGGACGCTCGCCTGCCTATTATTACATCCCAGTCCAAGTATACATATACATAGGCGCGATTTACTGGCGCCGATTAGGTAGCATAGCAGCACCGGCACACGCGGATGCCCCCGTCTCGGCTGTAATCGTGCGACTTTGCTTGACCTTGACAGTATGAATTACACAGCGCATGCGCGGAGACGTTCTTCGAGAGCGTCGAACGCTATCCACGTGTTCGTTCGCCTCCGAGGGACTGCACGATGAAAGTGTCTTTGCCACCACGTGCTCGTTGGGGTAGGACATGGTCTCTCTCTTTCTCTCTCTCTCTCTCTCTCTACCCCTCTCTCCCGCCCCCTCTCGCACACGCTCCCCTCCTCCCTAACGCCCCGGTGTCCATGCTGCACCGCACCGGCCCGCCAGCTACTACACTCTCTGGCCTATGGCTCCGCGCGCGCCGCCGTTTTCGCGCTCTATCGCTCGGCTTTTTCGCGTTTCCAGCGTCGCGTCGCGCGCCGCGTGTCTCGCAGCCGAGATTTTAACCAGTCTCGATCTCGTCGTTGACCAGATACATCGGCTGCGGCGACCGACCGTGTGTCGCGCCCCGTTACCACGCCGATCATCCCGCTCGCTGTACGGTGGCGAGGATAGCCGGCTCCTCGTCCAGAAGATCGCTCCTCGGTGACGGCCTTCCGGTGGTCAACCGCGTTATCGACACCGAGAGATCGTTTCAAACGTCTCCAACGAATGGATAGAGCCGATCCCTTCGTTCCTTCCACGGTTATACGTGTCGGCATTCGGTCGCTCACCGCTTTAACGCGACGTACCCCAAGGAAATATCCTACGCAATTTCCATTCGCTGATCCATAATCTCGCGTACATATTTCACGTACATGCAGCGATACGAACGATATATTTCGTTCGAACAACTCATCTTCTCATTTGCGTTAATCCGACGTGTATTACGTTGCTGCATATTTTTCGTTATTTACGTATTTGCAATATCAAAGGAACGAATACAACATCGATTTTCTGTCACAGAAATAATCCACGAATATATTGTACGTATCTCTGTCTAACGCTCGAACCACGCGTCCTTTAGTCGCGATCGATGAAAGGAATTCAAACTTGTTCGCGTTGTTCACGACACGCGGTATTTTATTACTACTTTCAGGCAATCGTTAGACACGAGCTACGTGCCTACAATTTTAACACGAATATGCCAATCGCGACCGATCGAGCGACCGAAGAATAGGTACGACGACACTTGCGACGAAACGATCGTTTGCGATGTACTTGTTGAGATTTTACGACGGTAAACGACCATGAGAAAGAAAATGTTAATTTCACGATGGTCTTTCTTTTCCTGCCCATTTTTTTCTCAAATAATTCACGCGCAGTAGAAAAATACCTTCGTTGGAATTTCTTCAGATTTTTCGAACGAATCAACGCAAGCCGAAACGGCGAAAAAATGGAGCAAGCGTGTGTTTTCCCGAAAGTGGGATAAGTACGCTGGTAGGATACGCTACACGATTCAATTCTCCATTCTTCTTTCCTCCCGTGCAAAATATATCACGTATTTACCACGATTATTACCAACGATGAATTAGTTTTTCAGCAGCGAACTGGTTCCCGGCTTTTTCGCGTTTTATATCTTTCAATCGCCCTGTCTGCTCGAGGAGACGGAGAACTGGTTGGAATTACGAGCACGCCGATACATTTGTCTGTTTCTCATCGACTGTGAAGCAAAGTAAGGCGAAACCGGTAGATGTAGCCGACGCAGCGCAGCTGTGTGTATCGTACGTGGGGCTCGAAACCGACAGCGAGACGCTACTCGCACACACGCATACACGCGCACACATGCACACACGCAGGATAAATCTTCGAATCAACGTCCTACTTTCGGTGTTCCGTTCGATACGACCAGCGATCTCGTCGATAATGCCGCCAGACGTAGTATCCACGATTCGTCGGCATATTTTTGGGACGAGCCGCGGATGTTTCAATCCTCGCGTTCCGTTTTCCTTTGCAGCGATTTTCTATCGTTTGCAACATACGTAGAGTGGTTCTAAAACGTATTTGCACATATACGTACGTACGTTGTACGCCTTCTTTCCACGGTATTGAACGTTTCTAGTCATGCAAAACTACTAGTAAACGATACTGCGTTTCGTATACTCGAATCTAATTAACCAGTATGAAAATGCTACAACAAATATATAACGTACGTACATACAACGTACGTATACGTTTTACGAAGAGATCTTTTTACAGCTACCAAGTCGAAGAGATCGATCGAGGGTTTTAATAAAATATACCGATACAAGTGCGTTCTTCTTTCAGAACGAGATAAATCTATAAGAAATACGAACTGCTCGCAAATGTCAAGCGCGTACAGTCGCTTATAATTGTTACCGTCGTCACGTTAAATTCAGCTACGATTAAATTTACGATCCGACGAATCCGATCTCTTTGTGCAATGCGCGTCTGTCGTAACAAAATGGCCTGAAACACCATTTATCACACAAACATTTATCGATTTCCGAATCTGCCAGACGATACACAGATCACCGATGGATCGTTATAAATTCCACGGGCGATGATCGAGAATAAACGCAACGAAGAGAGCCAAGAACCCTGTTCCCAGAATACCGACCAAGTAAGTACCACCCTGGCGAACGTTCGACTCGAGATCGACTCGAGATCTACTTGAAATCACGGCGATCGTTTTTCTCCGTTTCCGCTCGACCCTATGCTTCGCGATACGAGCAAGAAATTCAAACAACGCGGTTAATTGTAAGCACAAACCTACTTCTCTCAGCAACTTTTTCTCAGCATCTCGAGTATCGAGTACCAATTAGGGGAATTTCAGGATCGGTGTACTCGAGGCACGACATCACGTAAGCGATTTGTTCGCAAAATTCTTTATACGCGTAAAGCCAATTCTTCGACGTTGAATTTTAATACGCTTAAAGTTGGAACTTTTAAATGGAACAAGCGAGTTCTATTATTTACAAGTTGGAAACAGATCGACGACAAAGTATCCATCCGGTTCTCTGTTCGGACTCCATTCTCGTTCGAACGAAAGAAAAAGGCAAACAGATGACAGCGATTCTATTAACGGCAACTTGTGCCGAAACGGTGGACCAAGCTGGGATCAGGTAAACATCGAAATGGACGCGTGTATCGTTCGAAGGTTCTCCGACGAATGGCACCGCGCTCCGAGATATATCAACCACTCGCTAACGATAAGAGGCCAACTATTAACCTTCTTACCCCATGTCCTTTGCATTCGAATCACTGCACCCAACGGTTAGCCGTATCGGTATCTAGTTTCTGGCACGACGGTCGGTAACCGAATCGTCGGCGAGATTCGCGTAAGCTTGGACAGCGGCACGGGACACGGTGTCGCGTGGTTCGGCGCGGTGCGTCGTCTCGCGTCGCGATCCTGTACAGCAAAAAGCAAGCAACTTGGATCGCGCGGAGAGCCCCACCATTGCGTGAGCTCGCAGGCACACGACTGACAGTTCTCAGTCAGCTGATCGTCCACCAGAGGGTGAGGGAGCAGCAGTAGCAGTAGCAGTAACAGCAGCACCAGCACCAGCACCAGCACCGACACCAGCACCGGCACCGACACCAGCACCGGCACCAGCATCAGCACCAGCACCAGCACCAGCACCAGCACCAGCACCAGCACCAGCACCAGCATCAGCACCAGCATCAGCACCAGCACCAGCACCAGCACCAGCACCAGCACCAGCATCAGCACCAACACCAGCACCAGCACCAGCATCAGCATCAGCACCAGCACCAGCACCAGCTCCAGCACCGGCATCAGCACCAGCACCAGCACCAGCACCAGCATCAGCACCAACACCAACACCAGCTCCAGTACCGGCACCAGTACCGGCACCAGTACCGGCACCAGCACCAGCACCATCACCAGCACCGGCACAGGCACCGGCCTCGACACCGGCACCAGTACCAGCAGTAGTAGTAGAACGACCAGCAGCAGGAGGAGGTGGCGGAGGAGGTAGGAGGTAGGAGGAGGAGGAGGAGGAGGTGGAGGAGGAGGGACGGGTGTGGAGAAGAAGGGTAGGAGGGCGGAGGGGTTGGCGACGCGCAGTCTGCCGTCGTCGTCGGGATCAGCTGATCGGTGGAGGTGTGCTGGTGACTGACTGACTGTGAACTCTGAATGAACGCGAACGGACGAAGAAGTCTTCGCGTGCGTACACGTATAGGGAGAGCTCTCGCCGGTGCCTCTCTCGGGGGAGGGGGAGAGAGCGAGAGCGAGCGCGTATGCGCGCCTGGCTGCCTAACTATGTGCGCCAGAGCACTCGCGAGGGAGCGGACACGAGCGTATAGCAGCGAACGGAAGTAGCGGTCCGATACGGGAAGCCCGGGATGACCTCGATATCCGCGCCAAACCATCGACGGCTGCTTCAAGGGTTGGTAGGCAGCTGACGCGTAAGGGACGCTGCTTGCTCGTACGAAGGGCGTATAGAGAGGTTGGCGGGTTGGCGCTGATGAAACTTGGACGGATGCGAGTGTTTTTCAGAGCCTTGGCATATAGGTGTGCGAGATCGAGCGGAGACTCGGAATGATATTTTGAAATTCGAGCGGTATCGAACGATGATGTTGGTATCGATCGAAGATTTGCAACGAAGAAATTTCTGTCCGACACCGCGACGCTCTATGTTCGGGCTTGTTTTACCGCCCATATTCTATCACGTTGTACCATTATAATAAGATAGATCTCGTTATTCTTGCGTAATTATATCGCTCGATTCGACGAAACATATGGCAACTTTGTTCGTGGACCGAACGAGCATCGGGACGATATCGAGAAAGATCGACTCGTAATCGTACGTAATGCGTACACCTCTTGAAAGCGAAAAACTAGAATTCGCGTTAAGCGTAGGGCGTGGGTACCCAGAAAGATTTCCACAGCTTCGAAAGCATACGATACGATGTAATAAACGCGACTATATATCGCCTATATGAGAGATCGGTCCAATCCAATCGGTCGCGGTGCCAGCCAACTTGCCCGATAATTGGCGGTAATTACGATATCCTATACTTTAAGTAGCGCGTAATCGTTCGATCGACTGTCCGATGAACGGCGAGCGTTCGGTTTCACGGTACGCGTAGTAGTTGGATAGAGGTCGCGTCCGCGTAATAAACGTGCATGCAGTCAACGACAATTGAATACGCGATGCGCGCGGTTGAGAGGCCACGTAATTCGCGACGACAGAAGAACAGCCGCTCCTTCTTCTACCATAGACGATCGCAACGCTATCGCAGATGCTGTAACGACACGGTAACTACTCAGACGAGATCTGGTAGCGGCTGTTGTTCCTACACTCCGCGAGACATCAGTCGCGTTTATCGAATGCATGCAACAAGTTTGCTTTCCGAATCAATTTTTACGTTCAAATTGTATTTTCAGTTGTTCGACGCACAGACAGTCGATACACAGAAAACAAAGATTTAAGACTTTAATGGCTTATAGCATTTTCCCTGAAAACGAAATAAGAAGGAGAAGAAAAGGGGAAAAAAGGAAAGAGAGAAATACTTGATCAACGTAGAAACGAAAGTCCATCCTTCCGGAATAAAGTCTAAATAAATAATATTACTGGAACGTGGTTGTTCGCGATGTTCGACGTATAGGAACAAACGGTCCGTTTGTTAACGTCAAACAAATTAAAAAAGAAATCTTTTTTAACCGATTCGAATGCTGCGATCGATCGCCTGCGAAATTCCGAGATTTCTCGTATCGAATGGCATGCGCGTAAAAAGACTAGTATGTATAGCGTGTACACTAATAATATTATCAACGTACACGTAAGAGATTATATAAGTGGTAAGATCGGTTTTGCGATTGAACGATGAAAATACATGAAAAATAGATATTAGCTAGAAACAGCGTTTCGAAAAACTTGGTATTTTATTTCATTACCATATCCTCGTTGTTGCACGTATGCACGTACGAATCCGAATTTCTTAAATGAAATAAAAAGACAAGTTATAAAAATTTTAAAAGCGTCGCATATCGACTAAATTTTTTAAGTCTGATCTACCTTCGAACTTTTCAAACCAAATTTATACTCGAGAAAATCGTTCTATCGATAAATAGAACGTTTATCGGACGTGGCGTCGAAAATTACTCGGTCGATAATTTATTAATCAACACGGTATGCGATTCGAAGTCTCGCATTTCGAGAAATCAAATGTTTCGCCGTTAGCACGTTCGTCCGGTCCATCGGCTTCACGGATAACGTGTACGAGTGCCACCTCGGCCGAGATATAGCAGACGCAAACGGAGCAACGAAGAAATCGATTTTTCAAATTTGTTTATAGACAAGGTATAGTTTTCATCGATATTCTTTCCCGAGCATTCTCCGCTACCTGGCGAACAACCATCGTGCGTCGTGTATCGTGCGTCGTGTATCGTGCGTCGTGTATCGTGCGTCGTGTATCGTGCGTATATATGTACATAGCTGTTTCGAAAATACGAAAGATAATCTGTCTATCGGAAGATTGACGCGGACACCGATATTCGTGCTACATCGAAATGCTACGTTTCAACGCTTTCAACGTTTTATATAGAAAACATTTACGTATTTCAACATCTCGAAGATTTCGGTCTTTCTTTCAGCAAAGCACGAAACGCAACGGCCGTTTAACGAAACGGACGGTGTGTAAATATCGGTATATGAATACGCTTTTTGGGCGAAAAGCTCGAACCGACGCAACACGACGGTCGACGGTCGATGGTCGACGGTCGACGGTCGACGGTCGAGGCACATCTGCGAACTCATGCGGCTGCCACGTTGTGCGCACACAGTTGTCGCAAACCAAACAATGGCCATACTCTTTCTCTGTTTCCATGCTAACTCGTTACATAAGATAAACTAATCTACCAGAGTCACAGTGCGACGAGTGTGTTCCAATGAGATACCGTGTCCGCCAGACTCAACTTATTACGATGGCCGCCCACGTTGCAGTATCTATCAAAAATTCCTTCCTATCGTACTTTTTCAGGTACAATTTTATTTTCCTTCGTACCATATTCCTTGCGAACAGGTATAGCGGGTACTACTACGATTCCCATCGCTTGAAAATTTACAGAAAAGTGAAAACTGAAAATAAAATTCAATAATGTCGAATCTTTCATTTTTTTACGATTCCACGCGTGGCAATACGCTTCGTAAATACGCGCGACTTTCGCGTAAATTTGCGTGCAAATAATATTTCCCTTAAACGCAAAAACAATTCGCTTTTACCGTGTAACCCAAAGTTTTTCTTCAAATATTAACGAACGCTGCGTAACGTTAGAAACATAATCAAACGCCAGAAATGAATGAAATACCGTATAATTGAATTTCACAAGTTTTATTCAGGTTTTAGTTTGTACAGACTCGCTCGTTTTCATCAATACATCACCTCATTTGAACAGCTAACCCTCTTGATGGCATCTAAAAATCATACAAATTTCAATTCTCAATCCATTACAGATAACGTAAATGCGATAATGGAAATTATTGTTACGCGTTACTTCTCCAACCACAAGAGTATTAATAACGCGAGGATTAGACCGCCACGGCACGATTTATCTTAAACCGAACGCCACGCTCGTTTCAGATAACTACCGCCACTTTTACGATCATTCTTTAATGGCGCGTGTGCCAACGGGTTATCCAGCTACCCGTCTGCCGCCACAGATAATACAGATTAGGAAACACGCGCTCAGCTTTTCCATCATTTTCAATGTCAAAAATCAAATAATATTTCGAATCTTCGCGTTCACGAACAAGTTATGTACGGTTCTTTTACGCGCAGATCGACACGAAAGTATTACAAAAATGCACAAACGTATTTGCATATTGCAAGATTCACCAATTTCTCTAAAGTCAGGTACAAATCGATATTCTACCGACTCTGATTGATACAAATATCTTCGCTCGATCCTATATAGATGATCGCAAATTGTTTCCTCGAATACTGAAAATAATCGACGGAAAGTACGACACAACCAGCATCGAGTCAGTAAGAAAACACCAGCTGCGGAGAAACATTCGTTTTCAACTTGGTGAGCAAAAGGTGTTTTTCGTTAAAAAGAGAACCACGGTTGCAGACGTTCCAGCTGACAAGTTGGCGAGAAAGCTTCGCCAACGGGCCAAGACGAGACAAAGTAGAAAGACACGGAAAGCGCGCGAACATGCGTACGCCGCAAATGGGTCGAAGCCGGTGTGACAAAGGAACGGAGCGAACAAGAGGAAAGAGAAAAGGTAAGTACAGTGACCTCTGGCGATGGCTCGTGTTCGAACGATGGCTTACCAACTGCTCGGCCAAGGCCATTAATACCGATGTATCTCGTGCACGGCGCACAAATGGAAACGACGAAAAAAGCTTTAATTACCGTAGATCCTCCTATATAATATATAAATACAATATATATATATATATATATATAATCGGTAGAAGAAATACAACGAGGTCGTAAATTAACGCAAGCCTCGGTCGTACCAATGAATTGCTGATACTCGGAATTGCATATGAGTCACTCGCCAACCAAACGAATCGGCTACATTTTCTCGAAATTTCTTCGTCTTGGTGCGAGAGCAAGCACGAAGAGCAAGGGGAACAAACATACTTCGGTGCCTAACCGATTTTACGCGACTTTCCTAGTTCTGCTTGCCGACCACGATCGCAAATACGATTTCGTACGATATGACAAAACATTACTATAGCCCTTCGTAATACAAAATGAAAAAGTACCATAACCTCCGTATAGATAGATGCGATAGGTCAATTCTGAAAGGAGATAATAGATTCGTAATCGTTCGCGTATTTTTCTAAGGTTCAACGTATCTTCTAACACGTCGGTGTTAAATATTTATGTACGTGAAAAGATTTATTCTATATTTCTGGCAATTTTTCCACCTCTATAGAGTTCTATACGCGAGAGAGATACTTTCCAAGCATGGGGGAGGGGGCTACTGTATTTATCTCGCCCACCCCACCCACGAACGCGATCGTTCGACGAGGCAAGCATTCGCGAAAGATTTCCAACGAGTTCTGTTCGCTGACAAAAGCAACGCGACGCCAACAACTTTCTATATATCGACGTGTCTAAATGGAAAGTTTCGAGCTTCGTTAAAAATGAATTAGAAGACTCCGAATTAGTAGAATTTTGAAACGTAACTAGGAACGTTGGACGATTTTAAACATGCCACCCTAGTGTTTCATACGCAACATATTTTTTTTATTGTACAGGCAAGTTATTTATATTTTGTATTTCGTTTGAAAAGCAAATTTCACTTGGTGTCAAGATGACGCAGTACCAGAAATTCTATAACGCGTCAACTTGAACCAACTTGCTTCGGGAGTCGCGACAATGGCAAGTCGAACACACTTTTATCCGTATACGATAGATACAGAATTTTCCCCCTTACAGTCATTAACGCATAGTAGCTTGCACTAGCGATCAAATTATAAATGGGATACTTCGTTTGCAATTATAAACTGTATACGATGAAAGTTGATCGATTCGAACGTGAATATGCAATTTATATTTGTAATTTAGTTCTCAAATGGTTTATTTTCAACTTGGTAACAATATCGTCCAATACTCAAACACATTTTAAAACGTTTAGAACATTTCGACGATACGTCGTATGATTTATTGGTTGCGTTACTCGGCTGCTTCCAATCTCACGACAATAACGTTTATTCCGCTAATCCAAACGTTTCAGTATATACACGATATGCATCCTAAATACACTTTTAATTTTCATGAAAGGAAGAAACTAAAGGAAAAATCGTAGAAACGAAAAGGAAATATCAACAACGGCTGCGACGCGTTCAAAAAGTTACGCGTTAGACGTTTTCGCGTTGGTAAGAGAACGATCGACCACGAGTTCGAATTGAAGCGATATGCTTCCCTTTAGCTGTCCTTTATCCGTCTCACTTCTTCCTCGACTAACGGTGAGCCCATCTTACGACGGCGGAGCGTATACCTCAGGCTATCTCTATTTAATCTTGTCGAAGCAACGTTGCCGCACTATAGCCGCCACGAGGCGTACTCTCGGAAGTGGTCTGCCCTCGGATGACAGAATGGCAACGCCGCGGCATGCCACCATCTCCCTTCCACTCGAGCGATTCTCGCTTTCCAATTCTTTCCATCTCTTTCTCTCCGCGTTACTCGCTGCTCCGATCGTACGGCAACACCACACGCGACATTCGCCAAGGAGGTAGTAGGTGTCGTTACCTACGATCGAGGGACGAGCAAAAAGAGGAATGCCTCCGCTGTAGCGAATCATGCGACCATCGAAGTAATACCGTTCGCGAGCCAGCGATCCGATCTTACCAGCTCGATCCTTCGAAACGAGGTTATATAGGCTCTTACGATAAACTTGACGTTTCTTTAGCCTTTTCGGTATAAGTTCAATGTTGGTATTATAAAGGATGCCATGCACGTTTGAAACCAGTCCAATGTAATACTTTAATGCGCTATAAGAGAAGCATATGTACGTAATTCGACGTCGAACCATTCAATTGGTCGATTTAACGGTATCGTGTATGTACGTTCACGTATCCGTGAAAGGTATACTTGTCAAAGCACTTGGTACGCGAAATAGCCTCGTTTCGTATAAAGAATATATCGTTCTTGATCAATTTTATTTTCAGAAACAGGAATCTAACGGCGGAAAAGTAAACGCTACCCGCGCACTGTGTTTCAAACAGTCAGACAATTCATATTTCAATGAAAACGATATTCCATTTAACGAACATTTTCCTTCGTTCGAGAATTCTGATTATGGATTTTTTCCAAAAGAACATAGAACGAGCTAAATAATTTGAAGAGGCAGGAGCAGATACCTATTTTTTCCGTAGCAGAAAAAAAAAAACGAATCTCCAAGTGAAAATTACTTGGCCAATTTGGATACAGAGATGCACGTCAGTGAAGCGCGTGCGTGGGACAGTCGCGCAGGCAAGAAAACAAGCGAAACTGCAGCAGCAGCAGCAGCAGCAGCAGCAGCAGCATCAGAGCAGCAGCAGTAAGCAAGCAAGCAAGCAAGCAACCAAGCAAGCAACCAAGCAACCATCCAACCAACCAGCCAGGCATCTCAGTTCTCTTCGGTGTCCCCAGCTGCACATGTGTGCAGGGCATGAGGTCGGTCTCCTCGTCATTCGATGTGTGAGAGCTTGACTGCCCCCTCCCCCGCGTACTGCCAGAGCGACGTTGCCGACTGTTCGATGGTTGGGCGGGCAGTGATGCCGGTATGCGTGTACCAGGGCGCGGCGTTGCCATATCGACCGTACCTCATCACCGGGGAGCGAACCAGCGAACGCCCCGCTCCCTCTCCTTCCCAACAATAGCGCTTCGTCTCTTTCTCTTTCCATTTCATTCCCCCTTTATATCTTGCCTTTCTCTTTTCTCTATTACCTCCTTCTTTTCCCTTTGTTCCCTTTCTTTTTACGGTCAATCGTAATACTTTTCTCTTTAATCCTGATCTTTTAACATACTTTAGCCTCCATATCTTATTCCTTTCGTCTCTCTCACTCTTTCTCTCTGTTACGTGCGCACCTACCATTTCCAAGTACAAGCGATGTAAGAGGCGCCGCGGCACCTGACTGACTCAGCATTACCGACTTCGTCGTGGATTCCTCGCACGCTACACGCACTGCGTATAGCGAGCAGACCAATGCCAGACTACGCTGCGTGCCCATTTGACGGCCATCCGAAGACTCTCCCGTATACCAGTCGCGCCCTTGAACAAGCCGGACACTTGCGAACGTATAACGCTTTCCCTCTGTCTCTCTTTCTGCATAAGTACATAGCGTATCCTTCTGACTCTACGCTGCTCTCGCAATCGTGCTCTTTCTCCCGGGACTCCTCTCGTTTGCAAAGGGGTCTCTCCTTTCTTTTTCTTTTTTCCTCCTCCTCCTCCTCCTCCTCCTCCTCGTCCTCCTCTTGTCCCCGCCCCGCGCTTTTTCTTGCCGGAACCGGTAGGAGCGTGATGTTCCGCCACTGGGTTCTTTGACAACACACGTTATCCCGATAAAACGCAAAGGCTTTACAATTTATTTTACGCGTGGTTTACGCCTATGTTTTTATCTGGTTTGTCGCTCGATCGCGACGCGTTTCGGTGATTTTACACGTGTGTTTCTACTTGCTCAGTGCAGCGGATAAACTCCAGGAGAAGCTCACTTCGAACTGTACTTCTTCATCTTCGATTTAACATCGATTCATCAAATAAAAAATGTTCTACAAATCTCATAAACATTTTAGAATATAATAAGTCTTTACTTGCTTGTTTCAGAGAATTCTTCATTTGACGTTTCAAAGATTCGAACGAAATATTGAATTCAGCAAAATTGGAATTATCCATTCGTGTGACCGAAAATAGCTAAAAATAATGAAGCACGTTCATTTTCTAGCTGGTCTATGATTTCGAAATTGGAACCTCAGATAAAATATTTAGATTAGCAGCAAACTGTGCGAGACTGACGAACCCAGCACGCTTGGTATGCAACAGCGAACCGACATGTGAGGAGGCGAAACGTATTACCTCGAATATTTCTGTACTCTTATAACTCCGTAGGTACATGACATATTGTGGATTTGCATCGTATTTTATTTTTTCATTAAAAATTAACACCATTACTCGTGGCTACAAAAATTTCTCTGCACCCTTTTTCAATGCTACTTGTTAACAAAATTATATGTAATCTTGCATAAATAAAAATAGAAGCAATTCACAAAACACATTAAGCTTCATTTATTATTTTCCAGGAACTATATATCGAGTTCACACAGGACTTTGATCGACATTTAACGTTTCCATCTGGTCACCGGGTATAAATAGCATTATACGTTTCAATGTGGCTGAAATATTTTTGTAACTGAAATAATAACGGAGCACTCGTCAAAAAAGCCGAACGATTTTACAATTTATATTCGTTGGATCGAAATTTATTAACAACAAAGTATTTCATAAAATTTCACTTGCTATTTCATAAATTTCACAAGAAAAAGGAATGGTTCTTCCCCTCGCTTTATTTTTCTTTTCTACGTTGCTGTATTTCGATTAATAGAAAGAAGATTAATGATCAACCGCGAGCATGCTGGTTCTTCTTGATCTCAATAATCGACGATTTCAATTTTAAAGTAGGCGCGGTCACATAATGCACTCGATAAGGCTATCACATTTTCTGCAATTTCATTACTGTCATTGGTTTCACGCTGCTGTTCTATTACACCGTTCTAGATACGACTAAAAACAATTACAATTAGAGAACGGAAATAAAGATAAGAACCTAAAATTTTTTTTATCGTAAGAATATATTCATCGAAGGCACGCAAACTCCGAATAACGTAGCTCTTCTACCCTTGTAAAAATTACATTTTAAAACGGTAGCTCCTCTCATTACCACTTCATTCCTTTTCATTGGTTACTGCTAAACGTATGTTATTAATTATAATGTCGTGTTTGTGATGTTTCAGTTAAATAAAGTATGTGAAATGAAGAGCAAAGAAAGAATCCTAGTGCAATAAACTTATATTCATACTGCATATTCAAAACTTGTATTCATAAAATTCAGTGCGAACACTGTACCCATAAAATCGATAATAATTACTAAACATAAAACGTTACATTATCGGCAGTAATTTCACTTAATAGGATAAATCGTTAAAGTTGTTGCAATCGTGTAAATATTCCGTAGCCAAGACAATCTATAGAATTTTCAGCAATAAATTAATAATTTTTCAATTTTTACCAGATACCCGTTATAAAGATACTAATTATAATCAAATTCGTTTTCTTCGTTAACTTCGATAATAATAACAGCGATTTACAAAGTTGATGATAATAAATGTGATAGAAGAAGAAGAAAAGTATTTAAAGCTTTCTGAATAAGACTCTTATTTACTTCATTACACGTGTAACTGCGTGACTGTAGCAGTCAGTAGAGGCATTTCTTTAACCAAGCACGAACAAGTTTATGGATTAGAAAAGCGAGCGTAGAACGGACAGCCGGCTACACACGTCCAGCTCGAAGATCACTATAATTTATTTCGAATTTCTTGTAGCCGAACGCGCGCCCGCGCGCCCGTCCGCCCGCGCGCACTCGCGAAAAACTTCCAGATGTATTCCGACAGGAGAGCGCTCTGATGCGCGTGTGCACGCACGAGTATGAGTTTCGAGTTATCCAATCGTTTTACTTCTGTAAGAATCCGCTCTACACACCAGCGACTCGCTAATAATTTCTACCTCTACACACTTTCACTTCACGCCGACTACTCCTTAACCAGAGTAGAGTGACTTATTAGCCTCGTAACGCGCTGATAAATTCAACCGGGCGAACATACGAGATATCTTTTTTTTTTTCCTTTTCTGTCTTTATGCCGAAGCGACCGTCGCGCGGTAAAAACCAATTGATTTCGAGAAGTTGGTAGATCGTGAACCTCCCAAGAGTGAACAGCCTTTTAACGATCCTGTGAAGGCGGAGAATTTCTTAACAAAGACACTTGGAAGACTTTTTTTAATGGAGGTAAGTAAAATGGAAGGAGATATAGCTTATAGCGAATGGTGACAGCAAAGAAGTATCGTCAAGTGCATCAACGTATCGCAAATGTAACGCAAAAAATGTCAAATAATAAAGTTCAGTGATAAATTACTCGATCGTCTTCGTGTCTAGTAATCACTATCATCGCAAAATTGTCAGCATACCGATAAAAGCAATCTTGCAATAATAAAATATGAGAAAAGAAAAGAAAAATTTTATCGATTTCATGACCTATAGCGATGTCATCGACGATATTAAGGTATTTGTAGCGCGACAATACACCTCAAAACTAACATACGCGGAGCCTCGAAAGTCATATTCTTCACGGGTGTCCCAGATTCTCTCTCTAGGAAGGAATTTCTTGGCTGTCTGTACTTACATACATGTCTGTACATACTACACGCACGCTACAAACAATTCAGAAATGGCCAGAACGACACTTCTCATCATATTATACGGCACTTTGCACGCCGAAATTACATATTTCGCGTTACTTTTATTGCAAAACGACGAGGTCGCGGTTGAATTGTTTTTCTACAAAAAGATTCTTCTAGCCATTTCACGCAACATATTAGCTTTCTAGCAACTTTGTAAGAACGGTTTTCCCGCAATTAATCAAAAAGTAATTTTTTCAGCCACTTACTACAGGGATTACGCGATAAAACTTCCAACTTTGAAAGCACACATGTGCGTGATTTTGTATATATAATATACTAAATAACGTATCGTCAAAATTTCAAAGAAATTGTAAGAAAACTAATCCACGCTACAAATACCTTAAGCAAGAGATAACACGGATGTTCGCCCCGTGTTAACAATTCCGAGAGGTGGTGGGGATAACGCTGCGACAGTTAACCGGGCAAAGATACAGTAGCTAAGTGCATTACTGTAGATAATTGTAAATTATACCAAAGTTGGTATCCCATTTTAGTTCATTCATCTTTGTAATACTAATTCACGATTCGTGTTACGTTAGCATTCTTACAAATTTCATGCGTGCGAAACACACACGTCATTCAATTCGAAATGGAAACGTTAACTCTTCCATTTAAATAAAAATAATTCTAAAAACTATTTCGTTATAAATATTTTAATGATACGATAATGATATGAAGTGGACATCTCGATATATATATATCTTATACGTATCTTCAAGACGTTAAATTAGAGCTCGAACGTTGCAAGAGCATGGATTTAGAATAAACACATAATATGCTAATAGATAAAGAACAAAATGATTCAGAAGCACGCTGGGAAAACCGACTTGATTTCCATAATCGACTTCCGTAACGAGTCACTGCAGAAAAAATTTGCGTTCTTATAGGGTGCGTATTATACTTCGTAGAATCGATCAATCAGATTAGTTATTATCCGAATTTACTCATCGCTGGGAATTTAAGAATTTGTCCAAGATTTAAAAAATCTGATCTCAAATATTTGACCTTGAATTACACCGAGTGATTTAAACTCGACAGAAACGATCGCGGATATGTTATACAGAAGAGGGATGCATGATTTTGATACTTTAGTTTTGACGCAAGTTTTGTCAAACAGTAAATTAAATGACAAAAATTATTTTTTAACCACCCAATCGATTAATTGTGGGTGTATCACAAAATGCAAAAACACGCCAAAATATCTAAAGATATTTTTCCCGTAAAGAATACTCAACGAAGATATCGATATCTTCGTTGTAATAACCAAATTGATCGACTAGGTCTGCCGGTGGCGCGCGACGAAGAACATGGCGTCAACCCGCTCGAATCACAGATCCGCACTCCACGATGCATTCCGAGTCTGAGCGTAGTCGCGACCCAGCCGCGGGTTATATAGTCTAGCGAGCTTCGATCACACTTGTTGAGGGGAAGCCCTCGTACGCCGCACCACCAACTCCTCCTCCTCCTCCTCCTCCACCCCCTCCTCCTCCTCCTCCTCCTCCTCATATAATATTCTCTCTCCCTCTTTCTTATTCCCTACTCGCACCATCTCATCCTCGCTCCCTTGCCCCCTCCCCTCCCCCGCCCTTCTGCGCGCACCTTCTTCCCACTTTCGGTTCATGATCTATCTCCCACCCCGAATTATACCTCTCTGCAAGTGACCCTGACCTTGCATCAACTTCCGTATTGTCCGTACGTTTGGATTTCCGGAACAGTTGTCCAATTATCGAAAAAAATTCTAGGGCAAATTATAGTATCCGAGTTACAAAATTTTTTGTTCGAATGTGTATTTTCGAGGATATTTTAAGTCGCTAAAGCCGATCGTTCTCCACGGAAATGGACGATTCTTGAAAACTTTCCCGACAAAGGTCTTAACACTCATAACCGCAGAAATCCACGTAATGCCATGATCATACAGAGCGGTAAGCGGTAAGCGGTAAGCGGTAAGCGGCAAAACACGTGACGGCACAGTCAATGCCAATTTTATCGCTTACCGTTCTCTTTATGATAACAGCCTAACCGGCCGCCTCGTGCCGCCGCGCGCGATCGGAAAATTAAAAAGTAACCGAAACCTAAGCCATTCGAAACCACGATTCAAAACCATACAGAGTAAGCGGTACGCACAGTAGGTTAAGAGTACTAAATTTAAAGAGAGGCATTGTCAAAATCCACGAGGACATCACGTATCAACAGGTTGGCCGAAATTTTTTACGCCTTATTTCCGCGAAGAACGACGCTTAATTTCGGCTTCAACGACCTCAACAACTCGACTCGACTTTTAAGGATCCAAGAGGTGCTATTCTAGCCGAGTATTTTACAGTCGGGATTCTATGGTAGAATCAAATTCAATCTATCTCGTTCTTGTCTTTTTCGTTTTCTCTGATTCGTCGATTACGAACGATTTGATAATTCGTTGCATAGTTGACGCACTGTGACTATCGTGATTCGTGATACATCGAGCATGGAGAAACGATTGATCGAAAGTTGCTAGAATAGTGGCTTGGATTGGAATTTATAGCAGTATTCGACCTCTAACGCTTAATTCGTTGCCTCAAGATGAAAAAGGCGCCTTCGCAGCAACGTCCACAGTCCGAACAAACGAATTTCAGAGTTTTCCGCTTGGATGCATCACGCTTCCTTTTCGAGCGCGAAGCGTTGTGTTGTCGTGGTCGACGTTCGACCAACGCGAAGCGGCATCTCGAATCGCGTGAAAATCCGAGACGGAGATCGAGAAATTGTAAATTTTATAAATACATAAATACACGAGAAAAAAGAAATAAAAAAGCTCTTTAGAAATTGGACAAATAAGCGAAAAGACTTACAATTTCCATGGTGGGTATATTTTTACCTCTTTACCTGCATCAATAAGATTAATTAGCGGAAAAAGAAAAGGAAAGATAAGAAGTTTAATGAAATTTTGCTTCGTATAAAAGTTGCGCTATTCGCTGGAGAATTCGCCATGATTCTTTCGTTGGAAATCGCTGTGGTATAGGTTATGCACGTTTTTCAGGGGGTTGTCGTCCCCTTGACGATAACTTCGATGACGAATAAGTCGTCCTCTCGACTCTATACGCGTTTGCACTTTTTCGCTGGTTGAAAAAGGAGATTCGATGGGAGAAGGGAAGCGAGAAGAAGCCAGACGCGTCTTTTCATTGCGCGGAACGTGTTCTGTAGTACGACTTTCCCGGAAAGTGACAATTCGACGAAGTATTCCTAACAAAGGAACGAACATTAAAATTGTCGATTGCGGTGTCCGTAGACTCGATCCGTTATAGAAAAATCATAATTTTTCTAATTCTTCGAAATGCTTGATATGAAATGTAAAATAAGTATTATTCGTTTTCAAACGTAAAATATACTTGAATAAACTATAATGCTCGAACTTATAAATAGTTATTTCAAATTTAGTTTACGTAAAGAGCGATATAAATTATATATTAACGTCTAACGAGGAATTTCAAATTCTAACAGAGAAACGAATTATAAAAAGTTGTACGCGTGAAAGTAGTGGATCATTGCATAGAAGGTACGAATGTATCTAAGAAAGGACGTGTATAGTGGTTATTTTGACGGATGGTACACGTTAAGATGCCACCAGATGCAACGAGAAGGAAGAGAGGTGAAAAGCTTCGCCATGTTATGCCACAACGCTGCCACCGCACAAGTGCATACCTATGTACGTTTATGTGCATACATACGACTACACACACACACACTTAAGAAAACATAGACCAACGGTTTTTACTCTAGAGAAGCAATCATCCAGAAACTTATGCGAATGAAATAGCTTACTTTATAACTATGTAACGTACATTCTATTTGAGAGAATCTTATAGCGATGCATTATAAAGGGTCGCAATTTTTTGATTCGAAGCAGTATGTTTCTCTCGTAATTGTGTAAAGAAATATCCTTGGTTTATCTCGGCGGAGAACGCCGTCACGAGGATGCGGAAGCCTGTTCGAATACAAAAAGCGCATTACCAATAAATTATTTCGAACGAAAAAGTAGTTGGGAACACTTTGACTTTAACTGCAAAAATCGTTACACGGAGGTGTTTCGAGTATAACGAAAAAGCGATGAAACAACGACGCAGACACAAACAACCAGCAAAAATTCTATCTTTGACGGAACGCATGTTTCAACGTTCCAATATTGATTTGAAAAGTTATACAACAACGGCTACTACTTTTTCTTACAACTTATCTTTAAACGAAGAAATAATTTTGCGATCACCGAACGTTAAGATTGGTTCATTTTGTTACTCATCGTAGTGCAAAGAGCTCATCTCGTTACGTTAGACGAATCGAGAGCTGCTATGTGAATCAAACGGACGACCAATTATTTCATTGAAACGCCTGAATCACCGTTCAAACTTCACAGTTTGTTTTCCAATGTTAAATAAAATATTCAAAAAGAAATGAATTCGAATTTACATTAACGAGAAGTTGTATGGAAACGAATTCTGTTCTATCGTTTCCCATATGCATAATACAAAGAAACCACATCGAGGCGAACATTCGAACGAATAAAAATGTTCTGAGAATTTGAGTGCGCGAAAAGAAACGAGCGAGCGTGCGTATGCGTGATATCGATATATGACGTAAACATAACGTGTATACATCGTTGACAACTCGATATCGTCAATTTCACTCCGTGAACCCAGTTCTAACAACAAGGCTCTAACAAGGCTCTCTCGTCAATTTTAACACCGAACCCCAGCAATTTTTCTACATATATATATATAGATTTACTTTGTAAAGTTGCTTTTACTTTCTAAAAAATCTGGAGAAGGTGTTCCCTGAAAAGGCCTTTTCGCCGGAAAGAGAAATCTATTTGACGCGTTAAAGAAATTACATTTGAATTGATTCGGTTTATTAAAATGTCTGCCAAACCTACGTGTCGAAGATTAAAAGACAATAACGCTAATGAATTCTCTTGGACAAACAACGCGTGTCTACGGACAATTGTCTGTCAGCGTGCACCTGGCTTTATGCGAACAGTACTGTACGTTTGTCAAAATGTAAGAAATGCCCGAACATGATTCATTCTTGTTTCTGTAAGATTCGTTAACCATAATGTTACGTGTACGTATCAATCCACGTGCATGAATGACAACACGCGCGCGTAAATTACTGTTTATAAACTTGACAAGCTCGGGCCGTACACGTTGTGTAATGTTGGGCGGTGACCTTTCGGTTTTGGGTCTTCTCCCGATGAGAAAGACGCGATTATCGGAAATCCAGGTTAGGCGGGGTTAAATGCGAAAAATGTATACGGCGAGCTTCCTGTGTTAAAAAATTGCCAATACGCTCAACTCTAACCATCGCAAGTGTAAAAGTATAACAAAATAATTGTATTCCAGATCGCATCAAGTTTCACCTTTTACGTCTATGTACAATGTACACGCATATTTCCTGCTCGTAAGTATATCTCGAGTAAATTGAAAAATTGTACACTCTTTATGAAATATACGTATGTATGTATATTTATATGCACCCAGTTATACACGCCCAGTAAATTTAATTCAAACAAAATATTTTCACTATTAAACGAATATAATTATATGCAAACGTTGCATAGACGGTTGTAGTTAGTTAGTAGTTCAAAAGAGGTGAATATTACACTATTGCGTTGGGTATAGGTTCGGTTGCGTATAGGTAGTAAAATCTTTTAATATAATAAATAATCCAACCATCCGGTATGTCATGTAGAGTGAACTGTTTTTTTCTTTGAAAAATATCATAGACAAAGATGTAAAATAGCAAGTTAATTACACTTTTATGCAATTATTATCCAGGTTATTTACTTTGATTTCACGTAATAAAGGAGCTATAAATTTTGTCATTGTTACAATATAATGCGCCGATCAAGTTTCATTTTCGAAGCACGTGATCGACGAACGAGTGTACCCGTTTCGCCAAACAATCGTTTTCCCGCGTTTCCGGGACGCATTGCTCGATTATTAATCGCGCGTGATGCATCGAACCTCGTGTATTTCTAGCAGTAAAGCAGCCCAAGTCAAAAATTCTAAACCTTTCTTTTTTTTTTTTTTTTTTTTTTTAACGATAGAACTTGAAACAAGAGAAAAAAGGGAGAGGGCAAAAGTACGTATTAGAAGAATAATCGAAGAAGAAATTTTGTCACAAATATGTTCCGACGTTTTACGAATTTCAGTCATATAACTAAAACAATGCATTTTTTATAAAGTAAGTTGTATTTATCAAATTTAGTATTTGGTTGGGTTGATTTATCGTTTTTAATTTGCAGATTATTTATCTTTTAATAATTCTACCTCAAGGGGGTTGCATATATATATGTACATACTTAGTGGACTGGTAGTCTTGGATTTGGGATTTGGATTTGGGACGCTTCCGTCGCAAAGAGCACGCGACCACTCGTCCTTCCCGCGCCTAGGAGCGTGCGCGGACGCTCGAGGCATTCGCATACTCGAAATTCGAGCTGGGTAAACGAGCCAAAGCGATTTCGATGCGCAGAACCGAATCGAGTACCTGATCGGTAGGATGGACACCCTGCCATGTAACTTGGAATGAAAACACGGAATGCGACAGAATGACCCGAACCGATCGTGCAACTGATTTGTGAACAAATGTTGCTCCACGTACCGTTGAATATATTCGAACTAGATTGGATATAACTGAGAAAGGCCAATTGTTCGACGACAAGGAAATTAGGTCGTTCGAAATGTATGAAACAGATCGTAAAGTTTCATAAAAATTCGCATTATCTTATAAAAGTTACACGTTTGCTAACGACGAAGTAAGCTTATCCGAGATTTACTTCTTTATTTCTTAGTCCGCATAAATACTTTGCGCGTGTTTCGAAGCTTTGTCACAGTATTGCAATACAACACAATAAGTTTTTATTAGAATATAATAGACAAAATGTTAGACCTATAGATTCAATAAACTTTACGTTCGAGTATCATTTTCTTATTGCGCTTGAAATAAAATAAAAGATAAACGATTGATACACCTCGTTCAATGTGCCTAAAGTGTAGACAAGTATCGTAATAGTATGAACACGGGTGATCCGTACCCTAAGTATTAAATCATAAAATTATCCTTCTTTTTATTATATAAAATGATATAAGAATAACGAGAAGCAAAAGAATATTCTCATTATAGTGTTTTATTTTTATTCAAAGCATCATCCTATGAACCTTGGTATATTGCGCGTATTTGCAATGATAATAATCTAAAAGAGAAACGATCAAGAAATATAAATTAGCGTGAAAACGATAATTCAAACGAAAGGATCACCAGTGCAAAAATGAGTGTAAAATGAGAGCATATACCGTATCCAGGTACGTGGTAAAACCCTATTCACACGTTTTGCTAATAGTACATAGATACATAATATTTCTGACATTTTCGCTCATTGTGTTACGTGAGAATTACGTACGAAGTTATGGATATCAAATATTTTTGTACATGGGGCATGTTGGGAAAACTGAACTGTACTTGAAAAATGTATACATACATGTCAGTATGGACTCACCTTTATCCATCCGCCATGGGCAGTAACGACAACGTACAACAAGTACAGATCTATATCTTTTCCATTGATTTTCGGATTTTTCTTGAACGGAGTCCTGAAACGTGTCAAATTTACGAAATGTGTAAAAAACCAACGATATAATAGAAAAATGTGATATTTATAGAGTACAGAAATAATGCCATAAATTACTGTACTGTGAATTTTATTTTTTGAATCTTAGCATTCGCCGAAGCAAATGATAGATTACTTATTAACTTGTTATCTCCTTATTTGTTAAACGATAAAGACATTTGATTTTCTTCAGTATGCGTGTCAATATGTATTAAATTATACATGATATGTATAGTATTATTATACATATATATATATATATATATCAGAGTTAGATTATATTTTTATATTGATGTCGTAAATTAAAAAATATATAAAATTAATAAATTATTAAAAATATAAATTAGGTGGAAACATGTCGATTCTTTGATTGTATTCAACCAATACACAGATTCAGTGACAAATAGACAAATTCCGAACGAGGTTAAAACCGTTTAGTATGACCATCGAGAATGCTTTGTATCCGTTTCCTAAACTAATAAAACATGAACAATGACGTAATAAAGGACAATGTTTACGCGTGAAATGATTCGCAGTTATTCGATTGTTCAAACACTTGTACATTCGTGTTAATATCATTAAAATCCAGTTATCGAATGAAGAAAAAACCTTAGCGTTTGCAAGAATCGCGATATCGAGCGACATAAATTCGAATGAAAGAAAGGAAAAAAAATCAACAAGTTGATCATAATATTGTTCATTTCGATCGAACGTAACCTCAATCGCAATAAGATAGGCGACCGATAATTGTCGATAAAGAAAACATGGAACACACGTAAACAAATGGCTTGCACAAAGGCGAGTTTCTCTGGGAAACTTTAAACTAATCGTACATAACCTCAACTTTGTCTACATTCTGGGTAGGCAATGTTAATCCGAATCACTTTCGAAACGTCGCGAGAACGATAGAACGAGAATATGTGTTTCTAGCGATCGAATCGAGGAAGATACATAAATAACAATAATAATTATTATTATTATTAAATAATAATAATAATAATAATGATAATGATAATGATAATAATAATAAAGAAAAGAAAAGAAAAATAGAGAAAACGGTTGAATGCAAACGAGGAAACGGAGCGGAAAATAATGATCGATGTATGAGAGAGTAGCCAGACAGAGAGATAAATAATGGAATGGAAGAATGAGAAGCATCGAAATCAGCTTACCCTCTAGTCTCATGGAAATGACGGAGGTCCTTAAGGAAGTTGTCCCTCTCCCTCTCGTAGGTGACGGGGTCCTTGTTGAGGATCTTGGCCATATTCGCGAGTGATAGAGTGCGTGGGCGTGCTAATCGGGGTGTGCTCTGGATTTACAGGGCACGTAAGGGCAGCAGGCAGAAAGAGAGGTGCACATGGGCGCTCATGAGAGCACATTTACGCCAGGTGTGTCCTGGTGCTATGAAAGAGATGGGTACGCGAGGACGAGGACGACCACGGGTCGACACGGGGTCGCGACCCGCTCCCGACATCGGGTCGTCTTGTCCTGGCCCAAAGTGTCGGCCGGTGGCCTCTCTCGCGCGCGCGAAACCAACGAGACAGCAGCGGCTTTTCCCTGCCGCGTACACCGCCACCCCGGATCCCCGCGCACCAATATACACTAGCTACGTTGTCCCTCGCTGTGCACACTCGACTCTCGGCCGCGTGGGGAAAAATCCGAATGTACACGTAGTTCCACACACAGTAGTCACTACCAATCAACCGAGCGAACCGTGTTACGGGCACGGGGCCGCAACGCGACTTTCCTCGCGGCCCGATCGATTCACCTGTCACTTGTCAACGATACCGTTCGGATACGTTGCGCCACGCACTCGTACCAACGATACTCTTCAACCGAGCGAACCACAGAATTCACCTGCGCGGTCCTACGCGAAGCGGCAGACCGACTCGAGACCGCGTTTCCCTACGAGCGAACGCTTGACGTGCGCCCGTATATCAAAATGGCGTCTCCTCCTGCCTGGCATCCATTGGCGAAGCCACAGCCAATTTCCCGTACGCTACGATAGCTACGGTCAGCGCCGACCCTACACACCGCGACACCGTTTCCGCTAACACACCTCGTACCGCACGCGGCACACCCTCGCACATTCTACGTCATTTTACGCGCGACACCGCGTTGCCCCGACCATACCACACAGCCTAGCCCTCGCCGCTTTTTTACCCTCGCCGAACCGCACAAACAAAATCCCGGGTCGCGCAGTATTTTTACTTTCAAAATGGTGTGGACCCCCCTCAAGTCACTGGCGCACCGTTTGAATTGATGTGAAGCTTCGCCGATAGAGGCGCGACCTACTCTAAGATATTATACCGACATCTGCCGGTTCTACCACAGCATTACCATCAGTTTCAAAGCAAATTACTGCGCATGCCCATTTACGAATGTTCTTTCTTTTTAATCCTAGTTTCTTCTTCTTCGGTTAACTCTCGTCTCTCTTGTATTTTTACGTTAAACGCTCGATACTAAACATTTGCTTATCATCCGTACTTTCTCGAGGCAATTTGTAAATTTGCCGTTTCTAATATCACCTTCGTCCATGTATTGTATGTTTCAAGTCCATTTCACAAAAATGTATCTGCTCTCGATTTCGCTGGTTTTCAGAGAAGCGTTTGAAAGAATTACGATCGCAGAAGAATACCGACGAATTTTAATGCCATTCACGATACTTACCACTGGAAACTCTATCACACCATTATAACCTTTTTACGAATTCTCATAAAGGCGAAGCCACCGTAACGTTTGACCAATAGCAACGCTAAAAAGTCTCCAGCAGTCGTCAAACTACTATAAATTCTATTGTATACATAATCAATTTGTACACATTGATTTTATACACTTCGTACATTGGCGAATGTTTAAAACGAATGTGTAAACGTTTGTGTAAAATTAAAGATTTTATAAGATTAACGCTCGTTTCGATGAGAACGAGCCGTAAATCAAACTTTTACCACACGCTTATTACCTTGTTTCTTTGCATTTTTTCAAACAGGTTATGAATTCACACTGAATTGTTACAACTGCATGAATTATTCAATTTCATATATAACTATTATTTATCGTTTGTCTTAATAAATCGAGGATAGAAGGCATTCCTTTGGACACAGCAATTTGCACACATTTTGTCGAAACATACGTACTCCTTGTTCGTTGTAATACCGTTTTGTAGGTGTGAACGTGATAGACAGTGGAATTTAATTTCATCGTGTAAATTAATCTTTCATTGGGAATGACTTATAAACGTAAAAAATATCACAGGGGGGACACGCATTTAAAAAAAGGTTGGCGAACTAAAAGAAGAACGAAAGATTTGGACGAGGTATAATAACTTAGTTTTAAAAATCTAACCTAACCTTTATGATATGCCACGTGGGTACATATGTACGAGCGGCAATTGTTACACGATATTCTTTATTTTAGATCGATGAAGATTTGAATGACAAAAATGTAGAGAGGCTATTAAATCAGAAAGTAGACCTGGATAAACCTGGGGCAGGTCAATATTACTGTATTCATTGCGCGTGAGTGTATAACGTAACGTGATATATCTTTTTGTGTAATATAACCTTTCGATGCATGTACTCTGTTATTTTGTAACCTTTGTGCGTACGCGTGTATTACGAACGTTGAAATGTACTAAAGAATTCATTTTCATCCGTAGGAGATACTTTATAAATGATATCGCTTTAAACGATCATTTTACGACAAAAGTTCATAAACGAAGACTGAAAGCTCTTGAGCTGGAACCGTATTCCATCGAGGAATCGGAAAGGGCAGCTGGCAAAGGAAGTTATATCGCTCCACAAAAGAGAAAAATCGAGACGATAAGTCGTGATAGTTGCAAAATGGACGTTGAGTCGGACATTCCGCCAAAAACTAAAATAGCAAAAGTGGATGCATAGAGACTAACCTTTTTATAAACGAAATTTGTTTTCGAGAAACTTATAGAAGCGTATAAAAGTCATAAAGGTTGTCGGAAAGTCGTAAAAGTTTATAAACAGTTACAATGGCAAATCATGTAGCACGTTTCATAGAGAAATGTATGGTTCGTAAGTGCATAACGCATGATACTTTGAAATTTGTCGATATGCTATGGATTTCTAAAAGACGATATACGTCTGCATTATTTATTTCAAACGTTGATGGCAAAGAATATTATTCATATATACAGCCGTATATAGATTTTGATAAAAGATTAACAGATATCGAGAGGTTACAGCAAGATTTGGCAGCGCGAAAATTAAATTTGAACGCCAAGGATGTTAAAAGTATGTGGGACTTTTACAATTCTGTGCATACGAATAAAACTAAATTAGAACAGAGAAGCAAAGAGATATCGAACAAACTAGTTCCTTTTTTTGAAAAACAGGAAAGTTTAACGACAGAGGAACAAGCGGAATTTACAAAATTAAAATTGCAAATCTCAGCGGTAAAGTATGACTTGAGAATGATTAAAAATGCCTTAGAGACTTTAAAGGAAAGTATTTTGAAAAAAATGTTTCAATTACCAAACGAATTAGACGGAAAGACACCGGTCCAGGGTCCTATTGTATTAAAACGCGTTAATTCTTTAAACGAACGTCCACATCCGGATAAGAAGAATCACATAGAAATTGGAAGACATCTTGGTTTGTTGGAGTATAGAAATCCAATGCAGTACTATTTATGTAACGACGCAGCTCTTTTTGAACTTGGTATATTAAGTTACGCTGGAAAAATACTTGGCGCGGATAATATGATCAGAGTAGCGGGCGCAGATTTTAGTCGTAGCTTGATAATAGACGGCTCTGGTTTAAATCACGAAGATCCTGCGGATGCTTTCATAATAGACAATTATAACGAAGTAGACAAAGATTCGCCGAATCGTATGCACCTTGTCGGAGGTGCAAGTTTATTTTCATTTTTGGCAATGCACGCAAAGCAGTTAATAGATCCACGTCATTTTCCAATAGCATATTTTTCCACTGGGAGGCAATACACCCCTTTTCGAGCAGGTTCTACCCCAATTGGTTTGTTCACTGTTTGTCAAGCTTCAGCGGCACTTGCGTTTATATTGGTCAAGGATGGGAAAAGCGAAGAGTATCATACGCAATTTGAAAGATTGTTAAACACCGTATGCAAGTTGTACGATAACGTGTGCGATCATTATCAAATTGTGCTAAGGTCATCATCGGAATTGCGGCCTTGGGAATCAATGCGCGTATCTTTCGAACTATGGTCTCCCTTCTCGAGACAATACATCGAAGTTGGTCATATATCCGTGTACGGTGAATATTTTAGTAAAAGATTGCAGATCATGTATCGGTCGGTAGATGAGCCATCCTTCCCTTCCGTGATATCTGGCACTGTATTGTCGGTACCACGGCTTCTAGGATGCTTATTGGAAGAAAATCCAGATAAATTTGTTATTCCACAGAAAGTCTTAGAACATATGCCTGCAGATAATACTTGTGTCTAAATTTCGGAAATGTATTTCTAAATACTTGTGTCTTACACCATGATTTCTGCATACTTTTTGATGTTTGTCGTTTCTAGCATATTTTCTTTATATTTATAGTGTTATATTGTATCGTGTATACGATATATGCGTAGTATATATATATATATATCTTTTTCCTCTTTGTCGAAATAAATATATTTATATTTAAATATCCGCATGGTTGTTTGCTTTATCTGGTCGTTTATTTTTATAGTTACGTACGTAATGCTTGAAACATTATACATTTATACGTGTTGGAGGCAGCATTAAAAGTCGAAATGCTTTTGTCTTTCGCCTGGAAAATTTTATACCAATCTGTATGTTGGATCGCGTACACGTTATTTCCGTCGAAAACTCGAAAGATCAATATATAACATGGTTTTAAAATTTGGAGAATTACCGGTACGAATAAGAAAAATTGTGTATTATACCTTGTGCGCAACGCATCAAAGATTTTGGGCAAAATCCATTTCTCATGGCTTACCGAATTTCTTGAGACGATCGATGCATGCTTTAGTGCCGATGGCGCCAGGTAAAATAACGCATTCTCGAAATTGCGCATAAAAGAATAATGAAATTTTCTTAACAATTTTATAATACGATTACGTATATTACTATTTTATTGCTAAGAAATGAAAAACTAATTAGCACTTATTTTGTCGCAGCATTTCTATCGACGGTTGTGATCGTTAAATGGGCTAACGAGGAATATAGAAGATCAAAAAGGAAGGATCGAAAATTAAACGAAAGAGATGCATAAAACGATTAGAACGGATCAATAACAATCGTTACACTCGTTGCCCGTTCTCGTTATTAATAGTAATAATAATAATAACAATAATAATAATACCCTTGTTCTGTCGTTTTATCGTAATTTTATACCAAGTATTTTGTTTTGCTCGCACAAAGAATAATACGAACAATATGGTTAAATAAACGCGATGTAGAGCAATTACACGGAGATTACAAGTGAGACAAAGGACATTAAAATAGATATCGTTAATAATCCAATGCACAAATCAGAGCTACGCCTCTCTTGATCCAATGAGCTTGCGGTTTTTGACTAGGAATTTCCATCGGCAATACAAAATTTGTCGAATGACCGGTAGTGCTCAATGTTCCTGCTCGGTTGATAGTTTTGTACACGGGACAAACGTAGATTCCTTCGGGTTGCTTGTGATCTACTTCTGGCAAAAGTAGAATCGGAGGCATGTCTGCGAAAAGATATTCGTGAAATCGCTTAGACAGAGAGTTGTTATTATTACAAAGAGAGAGAGAGAGAGAGAAAGAAAGAGTTTTAGTAGAGGTTATAGCATATAATTTAGTAAAAAATGGATGTAGACGATAAAATTCAATTGTAATCATCGATAGCAGTTATAAAACAGCAAATGGTAAATAGGTATATTTTAAATAGGTATATGTCGTAGCACAACAGATAGAGAATACGTATACCGAAAGCATATTGAAATAATTGATCGAATACGCCGAAGCTATCGAAAAGAATATGACGTTTATAATGTTTCTTCGAATAACGTTATATTTACTAGTATATAGTTCCTTAGGTAAAGATTCGTTTAAATAGTTTCCATCCCATCGACATCCTTCAAGAAACAGGCCATAAATAACACAACCATTTGGCGGTCTGTGCTCTGGTATCGATTTCAATACCTACAACGTTAAAAGTAATTCGACGTTTGTCCATTCTTACGAATCTTTCTCCATAGTATAGCGTAGTTTGCGTTAAATTCGCATTTCACATCGGCGATGTTAACAAGAATAAATAAAAATGAAATTGATGGTTGGATCAATTCGCTACCTGGAAACTGAAATCAATCGCGTCGATGGATACGACGTATTTGCGCGCGAAATTCTGCAAAGTGCCGGTTAAAAATGCTTGCGGAAAGTAGAAACCGGAAATCCAAAAGGCCGCTGGTATCCCTCTGTTTTCCCAAGATCTTAAAAATTGGATTCGTTCTTTCAAATCCAGGAACCAAGCACCTGCGTTTCCGTTGAACTCGATTATTTCGAGGAAAACTGGAAAGTCTGCTCGGACAACAAATCGAATGGTGAAATCTCGATGAGCGACAGTGAAAGCGTTACCGAGAGGTTTTAACGAAGGATAACCCTTATCTTGCCAAACTTGTGGAATTCTGTTGGTGTACAGGCTGTTGGACACAATTTCCAAGTATTCGGACATGACGACCAATCCTTTCAAAGCTTTCAACAGATCCACCAGCGTTGTTTTTACCACATCCAGCAAACCGTTGTAGCGTATAGCTTCTTGAAGCAGTACAGTGTTAAAGGACTCTTCGTATAATACCGGATACCTGAGATATATCTCCGTTATCGTGTATTCCTTTGGCATAAAACGAACAAACGAAAGACGATGCACGTGTACGTGTTTGAAACGTAGGGGGAATCTCGGTTATCCGAGTCTTTAGGCTCGCAAGGCGGAATAACGATCGCGAGCGTAGAAAATGGGCCGTAAGAAAGAAAGAAAATAAAAGGACGAAGAAGGTGACGCAAATGGCGATTCGTGGTGGTTTGCCGCATAGAGACAGAGAAGCAGAGAAGCAGAGAAGCAGAGACGCTGTATCCATTTATGCGCGTAAAAGAATATCCGTGTAATATTTCGACGAAATACTTTCGCTGCATAGCGGCCAAATCGAAGGTTCGTGGTATCGTCGACAGCATATCTTGGGCTAATCGATTGGTCACCTCTTCGACACTGGCAGCCGCGATTCCGACTTGTCGTGGCTGAAGCGCGAGTAACGTGTTCAGACAGGCGTACGTTTCCGCTTGCGCGAAGCTAATATCCGCGTTTGGATGCATTCCGAACATCGATGGATCGTCGTTGAGGGGGAAGGTTTTTACGTACTCGATGTAATCGTGGAACGTGGCCGTGTCTGGTAGCTGGAACGCGTGAAAAATATTTCCTTGATCGCTGATTCGTCGTAGAAATGATTTATCTCGTAATATTTCGAAAAATATTAACGTTTCTAACGATTTTAATTTTGTTAAGCTTTCTCGAGGCTATCGATATCGGGCGGATAATTTTTAGTTTCTTCGCGTCGTAAAATCACGCTACGACCGTTGTCGTATCGTTATACACACTTGAACGTAACGCCCTTCTTCGTCGAATTGGTACGACGACGATAGAATCTCTTGCCTGTAAAAATCTCGCAGAATGGTTAGCACGCATCGACGATCCCAGTCGTCCGTAATTCGGCCGCCATAATTTATGTGACCGGCCGTGTATATCAACACCTGTTTGAACCACGCGAAACCATCAGAGATCAAGCCGTGCAACTATGCGTATTAATACGTTATAATACGATTAAGCTTTTTACCTTAAACGGAACGGTATCGTATTCCAAGAGAAACATGTGCAACTGCGATATGCATATCCTTAAATCACCGTCGGTGAACTCGTACGGTATATTGAATCCTAAGGAACCGAACTTTCTTCGTTCCAGTAGTACCGAGTGAAACAGACACAAGGAAAATACCAACCATTTGAAGTGGCGAACTCTCGCATGAGCAGAGTCGATAAACGTTTGCATCTCCGTCACTTGCGTCAAGTACACGCGAAACATGTTTGCCTGAAAGCGAACAACGCCTCTTTCTCTTCCGTCCTCTCAAGAATACTTTCCACCAGTTTGGTAGAATTTTAAGCGAAGGATCGAACAACATATTCTTCGAAGAAGAAGAAGAAGAAGAAGAATTTAATAAAATGTTACCATTTTGTTTACCTTTATTCCCCGGGGTGGTTCGACCGTCATTTTACTGCTGTTCTGAAGAATGCTGACGGGAAAGTCTGGCGAAGGTGCGGAGGTCAGCCATAAGCGAAAATCACGATGGTTTTTCGCCCGTGATAGACGCTCGACCAGCGAATCCAACTCCGGCATCCAACTTGGGGCTAAATGACAATTCTGCGAAAACAGTATCCTCGATCTTTCGAATATTTCTTTCATCGTGTCGTTAATTTCGTTGATCTAATCGCGCGTGGAAAAGAGAAGAAGATTTAATCTCTTTCGCCCGTTACGTACACTTCGTTATCCTTTCTCCTCTTCTCTGTAGCGATCGAGCGAACGTTATCTTTCGTTTACCATCTATCCGACTAATTCTCGATGGTAAATTTGTGGGAGAAACTAAGATTACGACTATTTAACGAATATCCCGCGCCTCTCGCTCGAAAAATATCTCCGCCGAAAAATATTCGGCGGTAATTCAACGAGACGAACAAATAAGAGACAGGCAACTCTTCGTCTTTCGTCGCGTTAATCGAAACGCGTCTCTCTGCATCTTTATCTCGTTATCGAGCAACCATAGATTTGCTTCCTCCTCCTTTTCGCGTATGTGTAGGTATATCCCGAAGATAAACAGGCTATCATCCTCTTCTCTCTACCCCTGTCTGTTATCGTTGTCCAAGGGTGTCGTCCTGTTTCTTTAAACAGCGATATATCCGTTCGATCGACAATCGCGATATTTCTCGGTCTAACTTTTCGAAATTTAAAAATTTCAACTTTCACCGTGATCTAATACTTCAACGAACGCTCGATCATAGTTGTTCTCCGCCCAATATTTATCTCGTATTACGCGTTTCTGTCATACGAATTACGCGATACCATTATTTCGAACATTCGTTTCATCGATTTACGTAACACGACACACGTAGATAAACTCTGTTAAACGAACGTAAATTGCGATAATACTGCTTGAAATGTATTATTATTATATCGCTTTAACCGAAACAACGTTATACGCGAATTACGCGTAAAAAATTAAAACGAGACATTTTTCGCTGACGTAAAAAAGAAAAGGAAAAAAAAAGAAAAGGAAAAAGAAAAAGAAAAAGAAAATAAAGTCATACCTGAAAGAAGCACCAGTAACCTTGCTCCGCCGATAACTTTAACATCGCTTCGGCTCTGGGACCTTGTCCCTGTCCGAGCGAGATAGCGTGCAATTTCGTGCTCATCTTTAACTTGTCCGCGAATTTGTACAGTTCGGCAGCGGGATCTGTGCCGGTGGACAAAACGAAGACAATGGGCGTAGTTGGCGAAGATTCCTGGTAAATGGCAGACAGTTCGGTAGTTCGAGGCTCGACAAATTCGTGGCCTAAATATTTGGCCAAGTACAGTTGCATCGCGTTGGTCACTTTGTCGGGTCGAAGACACTTGAGCAGCAACATCTTCTGAAAGTCGTCCAACTTGGATCGCCATGGTTCTGGATATTCGGCTCTGCACGGGAAATCGATCAAAGCGATTACTTGTCTCGGAAAATTGCTTCGACGTCTCAGGATTTAGAAACGCGCAAAAATCCTAGGAAATCCGCAGTACAGCAAATTCACGTTCTATAAAATGTACACGCGTATTTTCGTACACGCGATATTCGTCTGTGTCGAGCGAAGATCGATCGTCGTTCGTTTCAGTCGTTGGTCATCGTCGGTCGGACGATGGATTTCCTCCTTTCTTTCTTTTCCCCTGCATTTGCTTTTCTCTCGTAACTCACGCGATTACCGCCATAACTCGCATAATCCTACGTCTTCTCTCTTTGAAATTATCTTCGATTCAGTAAGATATTATTCGAAACTGTCGAACGTTTACTCTAGCAATTTTCTTTTAAAATGGCTATTAATCGATAGGATCGAAAATAGTAACAGGATAGTAACAGGATCGACAAAATTCTCCGATATTTCCTTCGATCGTAAACCGAAATACGTGAAATGTTTGGCAAACGGCGTATTGGATTTCCGTTTTTATTTCCGTATTGGATTTAGCAGTTTTACGCGTTCGTTCCTATCTCGCGATAAACTACTAAATCTGAAAACTATTTCGCTAAATAGAGAGACGGGGGGGGGGAGAGTTACTCACAGATGCGCCTCCTGAGCGTCGAACACCGTTTTGAATCGAGTCACCGACTGTTTGAAGAATTCGACGAATCTCCGAAAGCTTGGCAGATTCTCGAGCGCCTGAATCTCCTTCCAGCAACGCGGTGTAATCCATTCTGGCGCCGGGTTTTCACTTTCCTACGAGATAACAAATTTTCTAGTATAAAATAGAATGTGTCGAATTTATTTCGCATACGTGGTTGCCAGCGACAGTCGGCGAGTAGTTACGGTAGTTGTTTTCCATTCTAAAATTTTCATTTTACCCGGCATTCGCGACACACGGATATTCGGATCGAACGACGATACCGAATCCGAAAATTAGAGAACAAGAAGCAAGAAAATTAGCTAGCGTGTCAAGTAGTTTTTCGCCACGTGTTACGCATCCTTTCGTACGTTTACGAACCACACAGGTTTTTCAGAAGCTAGTCGAATACGTACGCGTATACGGGTTTCAGCTTTCTCACTGCCACGGATAAAACGTTTACGTTCGATATGGTTATCGGATCGAAAGAAAAAGGAAGGGACGATCGCGCATGAAATAAAATTGAATCGAGCCAAGTAATAATTTTATGTTCGTAAACGAGGATAAATTTGAAACAGGGCGATTCGAGCGACGAAAGAATCGCGTTTCTTACTTGCATCGGTTCGGCTGCCGACAAAAGATGCCTCCATTCGATCGCGTCGATCGAATCGTCGTTCATACGAATCCTAGCGCAAACGAGGAACGCGAAATGAAGCTTGTGTTTTTCAAACAGACTGCGGCACACGTTCGAGAACAGCGACAACATGAATTTCCCGTTGATATTTGCCACTCGTACTTGGATATCAGCTGAAAATTACCATCGTTAGATAGCGTCTGTGGAATCTAGAAGCGTGGAAGCCGAAGCGTCCGCTCACACTTTCTATCAGCGTTTTTCGAACAAACTTCGAATATCGGCCAGTGGCCGTGCATTTATTCGTCGATCATCGATCATCGTATTTATCGAAATTGTTCACTAACCGCTCTTTTCCGTCGCCAGTATGCTATTGTTGAAGATGTCGACGAACCATTCGAGCGAGTACTGATACATCGTGTCGATGAACTGCAGATCGGAGAGACAAAAGAAGAGGATACGGGCGCGAACCGCGACTGGTATATACAGCGATCTGGTCGTGTCGATGTCTACCTGGGTGATCTCCGCCTCTTTCATCTTTACCTACGCCCGTTACTCTTATTACCGTTTATCGTTTACCGATCTCTCCCTCCTCTCCACCTGCTTCCTGGTTTTCCTGCCACCTGGTTTTCTAGCAGTGTGGTAAGAAGGACGGGTGGGAGGGAGGCAGGGAGCTGGGAGTTTAAGGTCGAGGCGAACCTTGATCTGCTCGCTTTTAACTTTGGACGCCTCCAACGTGAGAATAAGATCCATGTCGTCGACGGCGGAACCCTCGGACACCGACAATCGATACAGGATCCTGTCTTCTATCTGCTGTAGCTCTTTTCTCATTTCGGCGTTCGACTCGATCAGAACGTTTCTCGCTTGCTCGAGGTCCGGTCGTTCTTGGATGGCAACCAACGACAGCATCTGATCCTCCAGACCTCTGTTACGGTCGATATGTTTCCATTTTAATCTCGCCGACGTTCGAGTATCGAATACGTTTCGCTAGAAAGGAACGCGATGTTGGCGAAAGATTCGCTGCGGCTTACGTGGCGGTGAGCGCAAAGTTGACCAGCAGTATTTTCACGCATACTTCGGGCGTGTAACGCGGGCTCGAGAGTCTGGTGGTGAGGAAGAGCCGGAAATCCGGATTGTAGGGAACGATGTTCTCGCCAACTTTGACGCACCATTGACCGCCATGCTCGAACAACGATCTCAAGAGAATCGGGTCTAATCCTGCCTCCAGCTCTTGGCCGACGTTCTCCACCAGGCAGGCTCTTCCGAATCGCACGCAGGACTCGACCACGCGAAGCAGCTCTTTGTCCTTCATTCTTGCCACCGATATGCCGTTGCCTTTGTACTACTTGCCCGTAAAGTGTGCTTTCTTTAATTTATCGTCTACTACGTTCGATACGACGATACGATAAATACGATATCGCTCGCTCGTTGCTCACCATCGAACGTATCCATTTATTCGCTTGCGCTTGGGGGTCGATAAACAGCGGCCAACGATTCGAGTGCATCGCCAGCACGGCGTTTTCCACGGATAGCGTATCTCTGGGCAATCCCTCGATTTGCCACCTTCTTATCTCCACTTGATCGCCCAAAGTGGATACGGGGTCGCTGCCCGGCGTGTGCGGAACCCCTTCGCCGAGAACCTTTTTCCACGACGATAACAGCGTCTGTCGATACGCGTCCGTAAAAGGCGTCAAATAGGCTATCGCTCCTGTAATTACGATGAAGAACGTCGAAGCGAACCTCGTCAACGGTCCAACGTCGATCGACAAACGATACGAATTTCTCGTTTGCCAGAAAATGGGCAAACCTTCTCTCGGCTTGCGAGCGAACGTACAAAAGAAAGAAGAAAAAAAAAAAAAAAAAGAGAAGAGAAAAAAGAAAAGAGAAAGAAGAGAAAGAAACGTTCATACCGGAAGCTAGGAGGATATCGCCGACGGCGTTTTTCAACGACGTATTTAGTTCGAGCACCGTGGTGGTCCAACGTATCTGTTCCCCGGCCAGACCGTCGATCAACCTGACAGCTCTTCCCATCCTATCCTCGCAAAGCTGCTTTTCCCGCTCCAGTTCCGCTTTCCTCTCCTCTTCTTCTCGCAGAAGCTTTCGTAGTTGCTCCACGCCTTCCTCCACCTCCCTCAGTCTCTGTATCGCCATATTCAGCGTCTTCTCGGTCTCCGCGAGAGCCACCTCGGCTTTCGCCAATGCTTCCATCTTTGGTATTACTTTCAGATTTACGAAATAGTAGTTGTACATTGCGTGCACCCACAGGCACAGCGAGTGACACGCCTTTGACACGTATTGGATCTGAAACAGCGCGATCTCGCTTTGCTCGCTGTATAGCAGATTTTCTCGCTTTACACCGTATCGCTGTATAAATTGCTACTTGCTTCGTCTCCGAGTCTGAAACACGCGAGAAAACTGTCTTCTCGCGAACCGAACAATTTCAAATTATAGGCGTCGTGTAACGCGGCTATGACGTTCAGAATTTAGCCTTCACGCGGCAAAGAGACTCGAATTCAGCGGCTTGGATTTCAGTCGGTAGTTTCTTTACGAGAGGAAACGTCGAAGCCAACCGATTCTAATGAACGCGCAAATCGACGATCGTATCGAATCTCGAAAATTTCCTATTTTCTATTTTCTATTTCACACAGAGTTTCCATACGCTGAAATTACGTACGTATACCTACGCGCGTAACCCGGAAACATTCGCGTTCGTCGCTAGAACGCTAGAGTTAATTTCAAGTAACTACGACGCGTACAAACGAACGAAACGCGCGTGAACCACCAGCACCTTGTACTTGTTTAAATTATACCTTGGATGGTTGAAAATCGGGATTTTCGATGTAGGGCTTTAGCTTATTTATTATCTCTTCGGTCAGACTTTCTTTATCGTAGTTCTCCATGGTGTATAGAAAGTGGCCCGGATCCGAGAGCATCAAGCTGCCAGGTGTCCAGTAATCCAGTTTCGCTTCTGCTCCGAATTTTCCACCCACCGGCACCTAACGTTCGAACAAACGCCACAAACTATTTTTTGAATATTCCGAAAATCGCCGAATCGCCGAAAATCGCAAGGAATTTCCGACCATCGTAGTCGGAGGCAGACAGTGTCGGTAAATTTGAGAAAAATCGAGAATGCGGCAAACGTAAGAGAGCCAGGAATCCCGTTTTAATTTTCTTCCGCTTCTAGACGTATCTATCGTAGCTCGTGGCGTGCCAAATTTGCCGAATTTGATCGATCGCGCTCCACGATGTTCGATCTACTGCAATAACGTTTATCTCCTTCGTGATATTTCAGGTATATCGTGGAGTTCGCGTCGCGATATTCAAACGAGCGGAACGCGCACGCTTTCGCAAACACCTACGAACCTTGATCGGTTTCACGTTGTTTATAATACAGATGGCTTCGATGACGAGAAGCACGCCGACCGGAGGCCTTTTCATCGCCTTCACCTCGGTGATGTCGTTTCTGTTCAGGGCCTTCAAGCTCTTTTCGGCAGCGATCAACATCGGCCGTGCTTCACCTGTGGCAAACATCGGCGAGTATCGATCGAATCGGTCCGCATGGTCCAGGCTCGAGCGTCGCGTTAACGAACAAACACGCCCGACGTTATGCCATCGTTCGGTACGTTGCACGCGGTTGCGGAACGTGCTTTCGTCGATTCTACCCCTACTCGTGCACGCGCACGCAACAGTCGTCGAAAAAACCTTTTTTGGAAAAAGCGAATCACGCGCGTTACGAGAAGCATCGTCGATGTCGTCGCGTCTTCCGCTCGCACGATCGAACGACTCACTCAAATCAGCTTCCGCTTCGTCTCTGATCGCCTGATTCTCCACCTTCATCTTTGCCGCTATCGCCTCTTGCTGTTTCGCCCGCGCTCGCGTCTTCTCCGCCTCCATCTACAACGGATGATCGAATCTTTCACTCGCGTATCCAAAGAACAACGTTCCTATCGTTTATTCGTTACCGAATCGATTCTCAAATTTTTCAAACAAAATTCCAAACTCCGATACTAACGGTGTCGACCGTGATCTTCTCGATCATTCTAGCCGTCGCTCTCGCCGCTTCTTCCAACTTTGGTTTCATCTCCGCGAGTAATCGCTGCATATCTTTTACTTCCGTTTCTGCGCTCGCCAGTTTCTCCAGACCTGTGCAAAACGATTAGCCAGCTCTACTCGTAACGAGATATCTCCGCTCGCGAAGAAACGATTACGAACGTTGACGTAGCATGGTCGGCGCGGCAATGTATATCGATCGCATTTTCAACGTCAACTCGAATCATCGTCTTTTAAAAATTTCATTCTCCCATCGTTTTTACGTCACGACCAACGTATCGTGTAATTTCGACGCAAGACCGATTGATCGTATTGCGCACAGATAGAAATACCGATCAAATTGGCCAACGATTCGGTCAGAAATTCGTTCGGAAGACAATTGGATCGCCATCAGCGCAACACCGAACTCGACGGAGAAAAAGAAGAAACGTGGACGCGTCGAACGGAAAACCACGTGGAACATGTAAATAAAACTGTCGTTCGTTAATCGCATTGGTTCGGCTGTAATTGGCGAGGCAGCGACCAATTATTCGATTAAGCGATCAATTTCATTTTACCCACGTTGCTTCGTTCGCGACAGCTCGAACTAAATAACGTTTATCGCCAACCTGTTCGTCCACCTGTATTCGACGAAGCGAGCTTGGCGATGTAATTTCATCGTTTGCTGTAAACGACGATGATTTACGAAATAAGTCGCGACACTGAAAACGAATATCTCGTCGTCGAATAAAATCTTACTTTGTCGTAAAAGTTCCATCAAAGTGATCGATCTACGAGAGAATCGCCGTAGTGGCAAATTTTCTTTGAAAAATGGTAAACTTTTGAAAAAGTAAACTTTAAAGTATAACTTTGAGAGAGAGAGAGAGAGAGAGAGAGAGAAAGCTATGTCAGTTTCGTTAAAATAGAGAAAAATCGTAAAATGTCTATTTCCGCGATATAACGATGAAACAGAAATAATAGAGAATACAAGGAGTAGAACGTAAACGGATAGGTTTAAAGTTGCGACGATAACGAAAAGTCTTATTTTAAGATTCGATCGTTGTATGAAAATATTTGGAAATGAAACGTTAAAAATTAGAAAAACGATTGATCGAAGCCGATCGTTCGGCGAAAATGGTTTACTCTTGACGGATGACTTTTAAGGCTTGTTTCGTTGGTTTCGCGACCGATATTTATGGCTCGGCCGTGGTAGAAATCGATAACTCCAAGTTGCCACGTATAACGAGCTTTCGTCAGACGGGTTTCGTTTAATTCATCACCTCCAAAATTACAGCCACGGGTCATTTACCTTTGACCCTTTGCGGAAGCTACGCTTTCATCCTACTTGGACGTTTGTCGTTCCTTCCGTTCTTATTTTCCTGTTAATAATTAAGGGCAAAGATATTTTCGTAATACCGTTGGTTCATCGCAGCTCGCTAAACGGCTTCTTCGAACGTGCTTCCATGATCCAGGTAAACGCGCTGCATCAGGGGTTCGAGATCGTAATTTTCAATCGAGAGTCGTACGTTTAAAACTTTAACCGGCCTTTTCGCGAATTAAGAGAAGAACGTAGAAACGCGACGCATTCGGAAAATCCCGCATCTCGGATGGTTAACGTTGTCGTAGCTACAATTTCGACCGAGAAATTGTAAAAGAGAAAACGTCTTCTTTCGTATCGTTCGATGTAATTTGCAGCGGAGGAGGAGTGTTCGTTTAAAGTTCAAAAGACAAACGGCTTGGGCGTTTGATTTAAACGAGTAAGCAGCGGCGTCGCATCGAGAAAGCGATCCGCACTTGGAATACCCTTCTGCGTATTAGAAATTCTGCCAACGTCTGTTCGTACCAGGTAACGTGAAAAGCGATTCCAAGTAGGTAACTTAAAGTGGAAGATTCTTGAAAATTCGGTGTCGCGTTCGCTTTTTTCGCAGCAAATCGATCACCGTATTATCGTGTAAGGAAGGTAGTTTTAGCGGTTCTCGCGTGAATAATCCTCTACAAAAGGTACAAGGTGATCGGCAAAGTTAAGTGGCTTTCGATCGTACATATACCTACGCCTACCTATATTACCACCTATAGTAGAGGATGTAACGTTGATATTTTTATATCGATAACTCGATACGATTCGTCAGCCTCGGTCTACTAAAATGTCCATTGACCTTTTAGCAAATAGTAAGAGTAAACATGATCGTTCTTGAAAAGAGCAAAGAAAGAAAGAAAGAAAGAAAGGAAGGAAGAAAAAGAGATTCCAAGAGACGAGTTGGAAATGGGAAAAAAGGTTGTAAATTTTTGATACGAACCAGTAGCGAGACGATCCGCCGCCGTTTGTATCTCCGTTTTCTTCTTAGCGAGGAGATCACCGTAGCCGGATAATAGTTCCAGATACGACGTGGGCGTAACGTAATTATACCGGTTCAGTTCCTGCTCGATACGACATTTTTCTTTTCAATTGTCGGATAATACGAGCGAACGAAGCACGGTTCGTAGGCTCTTCGCTACGTTATTCCGTCAACGATTAATAATCTTAATAATAATCTAAATAACTTTCGATTTGGCCGTGCGTTAAACTCGTATTTCCGCGTCGCGTAAATTAACGTCGAAACTTTGAATATCGTCGCGGAGTATAATCTCGAGCAAGTAATAACGACGAAGAATTTTCTAGTTTTCCCCTCTGTTTCATCTTTCCCATTCCGACTTACCTTCAGATAGAGATCGCTCGCATCGATCACGCTCGAATGCATATACTGGCACATTCTTACGATCGACTTCAACGCGTCTTCGGTAATAGACTCGTCTTGTATCTCGGAGAGGAATCGCATGGCGACACTCTGAAAGACGAACGCGAACAGGTATAAATCGTTGACCGAAGCGAAAGAAAAAAGACTGAAAAGTCTGGTCGTCGGAAATAATGGTCGCAACGAATTGTGTGTTACGATTACGATACGAACCTGAAGCGCGGCTTCCGGCCACGGGCAAAACCAATCGATCGTGCAGCAGTTCACCAAAGCTGGAAACTGTCTGATACGCGCGCGAAACGTCTCACCGATCGGGCTGAAAGTTCAAAAGGCCATTGAAATTTGTATTCTTCGATCGACGAATGGCAACATACTAAAGTCAGTGGGAAAAGAAATTCGCAAACGAATTTACCGTACGACGCACACAGGATTCTAAGCGAGTCTTTGGAAACCGAAATAAAGCGAAAGTGGAAGTTTACACGATCCAGGGACAGGAACGGAAGAATAAAAATATTCCGACGGAATTGGTAAAACGGTGTCAGGGAAATAGCTGCGTAAACGCGATTTAAGAGGAACCCTCGTGACAGCGACGAACGAGAGAAAAAGGTGAGAGGAAGATGTACGTCACCACGGATGAGATCGTTTGTCAATTTCGAGGAAACGATCGATGGACCAAGCGTTTCGTTTCGCGTTACGAATCGTCCTTTCTCTGGCTTGATTTACGCGTTCGATCTTAAGGCCACGATAAATCAGCGAAAGTTGCGTATAAACGCGGAAACGTGAAATTCTAGCTCCGAATATCGAACTCGTTTTATTTGCCGTCTCTCGTCCGTCCTCTTTCTCTCTACGTATACACGAGTACGGTAGAGCGAAGCGGTAATCCAACGACCAACAGCGACAGCCACGTATTTTATTTGCAAACTAAAATCACAGAAAATTCTATAGAATCTATGGAAGATCGATCGCTTTCGTGTAAAATGAATTTCCGATTTTCCGCCGATCGATCTCTTACGCGTGTACGCGCATACTACGATACGTTCGATTTTCATCAAATTCGTCGAAACGATCAGTTTCGTTAGAAAGAAGAAGAAAGAAGAGGAAAACTATACCTCATGGTAACGACAACGTGTAGGTTGTTACGCACTGTCTTCACGTAGACGGAAAACAGGTTGCTTCTATTGATCTGTAGGCCAGCTTCCTGCACGTGGCCACGCATCGAATGAAAGATCTTTTCCATTTCATCCGCCTTGTAGATATTTGGTACGTCACCGTTGTTTAGCACGCTGTTCAAATCCTCTAGCATCGAATCGTCTTTTATCTGAACGACACAGCGAACGAATCTTTTCTCCTTTCTTTATCCTTATCGAATCGCTGTCGACACCGTCTTAACCCAACGTCTTAAAAACTAAACTCGAAGAAAAATTTCGCCTGCCAACCGCTACTTTCACACGGTCGAAACAGCAAGAAGCAAACGATTACCATTAATAATACGTTGCCGAGCTTTTACCTTCTCTTCAAACACGCGTATCATTTATCGAACGGATAACGATCGATCGCGAGGGAAGCCCGTCGATTCGAACGGATAACAAATAGGAAATGGACAAATAGAAAATAGAAAGAACGAAGCGACGACTATCGCGATATCGTCTGTATACACTGGAAATTATTATGATTCTTCGAATGTACCTCAAAATTTTGCTCTTCGAGTTCGATCGCATCGATAATACGAAGGATTCGCGTATTACGTCGTACCGTATGAGTTTCAATTATATTCGATAATTATACTCGTAGCGATAGATCGAATAAAACAGATACTTTGTAGATACGGGTAACGATCGATAACGAGATATCGTAATCTACCTGTGTGTCAGAAAATAAAAAGACGATACATTGGTTCTGTACACCGGCCTTCATCATTGAATTTTTAATATCGTCGCGCCAATCGCTCGACGTGTAAGCGCTGCTCAGCTCTATTTGAAAACAAGCGTAATCTTGCATGTTCGAGGCTAGTCTCGTTAAGCTCTGTCGTCCTAAACAAGGATAACGATGTTACGTTCAGAAAGATGGCGATAATACAAAGAAGCGTTCCTCGTCGACCGAGGATTTACCAAAATTAAGCTATCGAACAAACAGCCTAAGAACTCTGGTGAAAAGCTGGATTACGTGTAAAAAGCTTTTTCGAGCCAACCGAGTTTCTCGATATTTTATCGATCGTTCTAAGAGTTTCCTCTTCGACAGCTGTCGTTACCACGATTTCTAACGCGACGTGCGCGCGTTGGTTGGCGCAAAGAAACGGAAGAAATAAAAATATAGAAAAATTTGACGAGCAACGCTAGCAAACTTCGCGAACGATCGTGCGAAACATTTTCTCTACGTCACCCGATCCTCCCATTCCCAAAAGTAGAGCGTTTCCTCGAGGCTGTCGTAGGATTCGATTGATCCTGCAGATATGATCCATAGCGTCTTGGAACAGTACCAGTTTCATGGGTGTCGTTGTCGAAGCATTGTAATCTTCCAAGAACTCCTCCAATACGCGTTCCATCTACGAGCAATTTTACCGATGTAACACGTAACGCGTTACAATCATCCAGTAATTAGTATATGGACGCGAACGATTAAGAAAACAGGTACACGTTTGTGCGTTACAGTGCATAGAGCCGCAAATAGATTCGTCGTCTATTTTGCTATCGTATTCGAACGAGAAGAAGAAACGACCGCGTCTATTACGAACGAACGGATCGGTTGGTTGCGACGGACGCGTCAACCTTCGCCGTCGATGATTCGCGTTATCGCTCTAATACGAATAAACGCTTGCCTTCTTCCGATCGGTTATTTCATCGTACTGTTTGCTGGTCCCAACAAAGTCACCGAAAAATAACGTTTCTTGGTCGCCGACGATTTCACTGGCATCGCACCGAAACTCTCTGCTCATCGTATTTCGTAAGAGGTCGTCGAACCATTTTCGGTCTTGGTCGTCCACCAAACGATCGCTGAACACTCGCACGTTCTCGTGGTACCAGAGTAACAATAATTTTTCTCGACTCTGGACAAAATCGTTTGTTTTACTCGTTCGTTGTTAACCTGTATTAGCTTTTTTGTCAGGATTATCGCATCGACGAGCATATTATTAACGCCGTTACGTCGCGTAGATACGTTTCGTACGGTTACAGTTATCCCTGTCGTTGACGTTCGTATCATTGGTACGAAGAAACACGCACGATATAACCGTATTTTCCGCGTTGCGATAATCCGTTAAATTTATAAACGACGTGAAAGCAATAGAAGAATAGATACTCGTCCAGGCTCTACCAACCTCTATTTTTGCCGGATTCATCATGAGCATTCCTTGGAACACTTTGCCGAGATCGCGAACGTTATAGGTATAATGAGACTTGTGAGGCGTCGGCAGCAACTGCTTGCATATAACGGTATATAAATCCAACGTCGAGTTCACGAAAGTGTCCAACATGTGTGCAAAGTGCGGCGTCACGGACAGCCAGGCATTTAGAATCGTTCCAAAGATGTGTCTCTAGCGTAAAAACGTGGACGATCGTATTTTTTTCGTTAATTTACGTCTGCTTGTTCTTCGCACTTTAAAATTCGTTGCACGAACCAAGATCGTGGCTTGGCTGGAAAACTTTCGCGCGTTTATTCGTCAGAGATCGCGAGATAGGTGGTCGCCTAAAATCCCAGTTATTCGCGGCGACAAACGTGGCGAACGAAAAAGACCTAGTTTCGAGTTTCGTCCCTCCGGACGATCGTCCTTCTTCGATACGTCCAACGAATGGATCTCTGGAACGATGAACTTTAGACATTTTCCTCCCTCGTAACTCAACGTGGTACGATAGTTTGCCAGGTGGCAAATAAGGAGCGAACGCGTAGAATTCGACAGAATCGGCAACAGGATACACGCGACTCCTACGTATATCGTCGTACTTGGACGTTGATTCGCTCGCTGGTCGTTTCTCGTTACTTTTGTCTTGCACGAGCTACGCTTTCGGAAACGCCGCACGCACATTTTCCACATTTTTATCGAGAACAATTGCATACCTGACACGTATAAGTACACTCCCCGAATAGAGAAGGTAACGCGTGCCCGTGTCGACCTTGCCCGATCCAACCAATTTAAAACGTACACCAGGGGAAGAAAGAGATTGGAACGGGGGCTGATGGTTATGGCCACTCGTTACTAGCGAAATCGGTGATCAAGATAAATTATGGCAGGCAGTGGCACGACTTACGACGACTAATTGCAGCGAGCACGAGGGAGAGGACAAACAGAGGCAGGCACCGGCGATACTTTGTCTCTTTCACGAGCCACGATTATTCCTTGTGGGCGTGGATCGACGACTCGATGGAATAAAACCGGATAAACGTCGAGGAAAATGAACGCGACTCGGCTGTGGTGGAAGTTACCCATGGAAGTCAGCCATCGGCGTTTAAGGGGTTTCACGCACCCAGCACTTGGGGTGGCTGTATCGAAAAATCGATTTTACGGTCGCTTTTGTTCCAACATACGGTCGAAACGGTCGAACAACGCCAGGAAAATTCCTATTTCCGATAGAATCTTCGTTCGCGTCCGATCAATCGATGATCGCGTTAATCGAAAGCGCAACACGTCGAGACGTTAAAACGTTGCAACGCCAAACGTTAATTGTTCTCCGTCTGGTCTGGTTTCTTAATTACTTCCGGCTGTCTATGCGACGGTCGCTGTAATCGTTAACCGGCTGAAAAGCGTCGTTTAAGTATTACCTTAGCGTCGTCCTCCATTTCCGGGAATGCAATGAAATGAAAGTGTCGCAACAGTCTGTCGGTTATTGGATTTCTACCGCCACCGGCCGGTCCCATCGCACCGACGAAATTCACATCCTCTATCCGGCTGAACGAACCGATCTCCTTCCGGTCGTACCATCCTGAAATATTTTCATTCCTGCGGCTCGATTCGCGTAACAACGGAATCGCGGTAAATGTCTCGCACGGTTCGCGCAAACACAGTAAATTACGTTTCAAACGAATTACCTCGAAAGTCCATGAATTGTCGGAGCAATTCGATAGGAGGCTGAGCACCGTACGTGTCAAGAGCGGGCATGTTCAAATCGTCGATGAAGAAGATTTGCTGTCGAAGCAACGGCGGCCCGTACACGTCTTTACGCCTTTTCGTCAATTTTTCGTCGATCAAATCCTTTTTACCGCAACCACCAAATAGTTCCTTTAGTTAGCCATTTTGAATTTCGAAGAAAAAGAAGCCCGCTATTCCCCGATTCAACGAATCTCTTAAACGTTTCTCCCTCGTACCGCATATTCTTTACGTTGTTTCGCGTCGGAAGGTACGACCTATCCCATACCTGAGTCTGATTCGCGCTAGTTCTGGCAGAGAAGGTGATAAAGTCGCAAATAAACTTCTTCGGCATGTTCCTCGAAAGTTTCGCCGTTACGGTCAGAGTCTTTCCGCTTCCGGTTGGCCCGACACACAGAGGATTCGAGTCGTTGATCAACAGATAGCCGATCAGCGTCGCGCTTCTTACGCTGTCCATCGTCGGTATTTCCATGTCTATTATCACGATCGTAACGGAGATAATTACATACGGAGCAAGTATCTTTATCTTAGTACGTTTCGCTGTTTACCGGCAAACTTCATCTCTGGCGTGATGTTGATGGCAGCCACGTCGTCCAACCATTTGTACCACCTCGGTGCGACTGGTTCTTGGCCGTCGATCGGATCGGTAAAGCCTCCGTCGTGCAATCTACGGCGAGGAATCGCCATTGAAACGGAAAGAACGCAAGCAAAGGGAAGAGAACGATCGGTTCGATAAAGATGTACACCTGTAATCGAACACCAAACCATCGTCGGGAAACGGCAAAGGATGGCGATTGTCTCTTTGCACTTTTCTCGTCCACTCGTTGAATATCAGACGACCGTTATAGTCGCTGGTCGCACCGAGACTCCAGACTGCAGCGAAAGCTGCCCAAGGTGACAGCAGACCGGCTGCAACGATACTATCGTCAAAGTCGCGACTGGCTTTCGCCCGATAAACTCGACAAGCCCGACAAACCCGACAAGCCCGACAAGCCCGACAAACCCGACAAGCCCGACAAGCCCGACAAGCCCGACAAGCCCGACAAACCCGACAAACCCGACAAACCCAACCTGATAAACGCGATTAGTTGTTGCAAGATTAATCTACTTTCATCGTTACATGTTCATCCTGGCGGTAATTATGCTCCCTCGTAATTTATCTTTTTTAGGCACGAGCGGTTCCAGGGTTACCGATTTCGTAACGCTCGTACGCTTAATCCTACGCCAACCAACTTTCCTATCGTTCGCTACGGAGATTTATCAAGCTTATCGCGTGCTTTCTCACAGAATATCCAATAGGTCGCGCAGAGAATCCAGAAATGAAAATATCTCCACCCCCTACTTTCCAGGAAATCGAACGAAATCGAACACGTAACACGACCAAATGACGTCGCTCGTTGCGATTAGAAATACTCGTTTAAAATATAGTCGCTCGATGAAAATTTCGACGATAATCCAAAACAACGTTACGTTTGTTATATCAACAAACGTAATAGGAAAAGTCCTATATACGCGAAAGGACAAACTTTTCGTGACGGCTAAACGTTTAAATGGAAGCTTGCCGATATTAACCGATATTGCCGATTTCAGCCAAGGCTTCGTACGTACGGTAGTTGAAACAATAACGCGACAAAGGCATCCCTGCGATAAAGATAACGACATACGATAAACAAGTTTTCACGTTAAATGCGTTTTTGCCGCGTTTCCGTTATTTATGCGACGCTAACTCGGATTGCGAGCGATCGGGTTTCTCGTTACATTAGTAACGGTCGTAGGTAGCATCGTGTAGCTTGTAGGCGGTAGACGCAACGTACGTAGAATGTGTGTTATACGGCAGACAGTAGTAGAGTCTACGAATGATACGTCATAGATAGCGGCAAACTAGTAACTATGCTACGGTTCTACGCTGTTCTGGCATCGCGATGTCCACAATTTTCCCTTTTAACGCTAAATTAAACGCTAGAAATAACCAAAGTTAGAAAAAAGACAAAAACGGTTAAAAGTATTTCAGGGGAATTCTTACGGATAAGTTGTTGGAAATTGGCACTCGGCGGAGGTTTCCCGTCTCGACCAGCCATCGGACCAATCCGAAAGTTCATCAAGTTTATGTAGGACTGTACCATCCCGGAATCGACGGTGTTTACGATTTCTCGTAGATCGTTGCGTACAACTTTCAGCCCGGGAAATAAAAACTGCCTGGTCAATTCGGCGATTTCGTCCACGTATTCCGACATATTCTGTAATTACGCAGTTACGTGCTAGCTACAACGCGTGTAAGTTTCGATCAGTCGTTCGAATTTTGCTTATCCGTAGACCGCTTACTTTGGGCAATCGTCTCAACCAGCAATTAACGAGGGGATCGAGACCTAAACCTTCCGGTTCTAGATACACCATGCCGCATCTGACCATCAGGGTAAAGATTAAAATCATCGAATATACGATGAAAATAAATGTAAATCCAAATACGAACGCAAACACGCTGTTTCTTTCTTTCGTTCGTTCGCGTTGAGCGACGCTCGATGCTCGTCTACGTTCGGATTATTCGTATGTACTCGTACGTTCGTATATCGGCCTATCGTCGTTTATCGCGTTAATCGTCGCGTTAATCGTCGCGTTAATCGTCGCGTTAATCGTCGCGTTAATCGTCGCGTTAATCGTCGCGTTAATCGTTGGTCAAAGTTACGATTTACATCGGTTATTCGGTTATTTTGCGAATTAACCTTGAAACCGTAGCCGGCGAAGCGACCTTCAGGTCGGCTACTTCGAACATCATCGTCATCGTGGGCAGAATCTTCATTATTTCACCGGAGGTTAGACAAAGTTTCTTATTGTCGTCTAACACGGTATTCATGTTCTCGATCCACAGCGCATCCACGGGTCCGTCGAAAACGTACCAACGTTTGTTCGAATCGTCCGCGGCTATTCCAGCTCTGAGCAACGTCGAGAAAATTCCATCGGTCCTACGAAAATGCATTTCCTTTCAGTTCTCTCGATTATAAGCGCGACTTTCCAGCGCGGTAACGACTTTTATGGCGGTGGCATGCCGAAAATTTGGACGTACCATAAAGCATGACACGCACGGAAAGAAGTTTGTTCGCGTTGCGAAGCAAATTTTCACGGAAGAGAATTTTTCTTCCAATATCTTCGTCTGTTTGTTCAAGCTCGAGCAGACAAGCTCGATCGGTAGATGGCAATCTCCGTTGTTTGTTTAAAATAAAAAAAATCGTGTTGCGCGATCCGCGTACTCGCCGAATATATATACTCGCGGTAGCGCGAAATTAATTCTTTCAACGAATTTCACATTTTGACGAAATTGCCCCTAGACTGGTTGCACGATCAGTTACACGACGAGAAATAGCTTTCACATTGGCATTCGAAAAACACGGCCGACCGTAGGAAGCTTCGTCTACTTAAGTAAAAGTAAAGTTTGTCGTATAAGCAAACGCTTGGTGTGATACAGCGTCGAAATAATGGATAATACGAAAAGGCTAATAATATTTATAGAGGATATAGGCGTACCGCGTTTAAATTCCGGATGCCCGGCGTCTTTCCGATTACACAGCTACCGATATTCGCAAACCTGTGTTCGATATTCCGCCTTGCTAAGAGCGATATTTCTTTCGCACGCATGCACGCGCGATACAGCTCTTAAAGAGGCGGGAAACTTTGTTCGATCCGTTATCCCGGTTTCACTCGCCATTCACTCACCATTCACGCGTGTTAAGATCGTATTCGCCGTACAGCTGACCCATCGTAATTGATTTTGGATTCAACACATGCGTGATCACAGTGGCGAATGGTTTACCGCTTGGCTGTAGCTGTCCCTTCAGTTTCGTGCATGCTTCCTTCAGAACCTCGTAGCACTGCGACAAACGCGAAAAGCACGTTAGCGTTAAAGCGTTAAAAGAAAATCTATCGATTAATTTCGCCATTTCGTCGTATCGCGTTACTTTGTCGCGTTATTCGGAGCAGCGCGGCTGATCGTGGATGGAAAATATTTCGTTTAATTAGACGCAAGCGACTGCAACAAGGCGCGATGAAACGAACCGAGATACGCTTCTTTCTCCCCTTCCAGGATATCATATCTCCTATCTGTTACATCGATAAGTATACCTATATACGTAGAGAACCAAGTGCTTAAACGATCAGACCCAGAAAAAATATTATTTCAGCTCTTTTATACATAGCGACGAAGAAATGCAACGGAAAATAATCCAAATAATCGATAATAGCAATAATAATATAGTTTAAAACATATAAATATAAAGTACGTACGAGTACGTGAAGATACGCGCGTTGTATAAGGATTCTTATAGGTGGCTCCGTCCAATTGAAAACAGCGTAGCATTTCGCAAGCTGCACGATCCGGGTTAATTAAGTTCGCAACGAGTCAGACCTTGATACAGGCAAATACGGGAAAATTGCGCAAAATGCCTGGTCAGAGATGCATAGGATTAAACAACGTCCTTCTTCGGACGTTTAAGTATCTTTGCTGGTAATTTCCAGCGAGAAGAACGTTCCGCGTGTAACGACCTTACACTGTCCATTCGATACGAAACGAGAAAGCGCGCGATGGTCCGCTTTATCGAATTTCGAATATCGCGATGGAAAAACTTTCGAACTGAGAGAAAGAGAGAGAGAGAGAGAGAGAGAGAGAGAGAGACTAGTAGTCTGGTTGCTTGGTTGCGCGTCGACTCGTTTCACTGCAAGTTGGTACGTTACGATACGTGTATACTACTTTGCCAGATGTCGCCTATCGCTCAGCGAGACGTAATTTTCGATTCGTACGAGTTGGTCGATCCGCCATAAGACGTACGCATTTACGTCGGTATCGAGATTGAAAGTGGTCGCACCTGCGACGATTTGCTCGGAAAGTCCTGGAATCTTGTACAATTCGGACCACGATTCTCTCATTCTACGTATCGTTAGTTTACGTTTTAGGTTTTCAATGACATACCCGTATCCGCGACCGATAGAAGGCAAGCCAAGGCCGGAGAACGCGTGAATCGCGCGAACGAACGGATGTCGCGCGTCGTGGCGTCGGATGCCGCTGGTACGCCGTCGCGTCGTTGCGTCGTCGCGTCGTCCAACGGCCCCCCGAGAGAGCTTGCGAAGCGCATGCGAAGGAATTCGATGGGCGGCAAACTCGTCGAAACCGTGAATCGTGTTTCCAGTTTATCCGGCGTCGTTTCTCGTTGCACGACGCTCCGATACCGTCGCTCTCGTCGACCGTTTCTCTCCGAAATATATCGCGCCACACGAAAAACCTAGATTACTTCGTTCAACCACATAATTGCCATTGATTTAATCACGTTCTAAAACAAAAAGAAAAAAAGAAAAAAAGAAGAAAGAAAGAAAAGAACAAAACCGTATTTCAGTGATTTCGAGGCAAACGAAAGATCTCAGTCTTCTTGTCATACGTATAATATAACGATATACAGAATTTGTACGTTCGATCGAAAATCTACGTGTAATTTAAAATCAAATTCTGCTTCTATCTATCTATCCTAGCGAATGAAAAATATTATTATCAAACAGCCGAACGTTTGCTCGTACTCGTCGTTGAACGTACGAACGGCCGCGTCATACACCGAGTCGAATAATTAAAATATCGCGGACAAAATGACAGGATCCAGGATCAGACGGTATCCTAGCCTTGGTGAATCGAACGACGCGTTAGATCCTCCATGTGTACGGAAATGAAGCAAAACCGCCTTTCTTTTTTCTCTTCGAATTTCTATCGACACGCTTGCTGAAACGTTGTCGAAATTCGTACGAACCAAGATGATTACGACGCGCTCAACGTTCGATAAAACGCCGCAGAAAACTCTCAGAGAATAGGGGGAGAAAATCCGCAATTTCGAAACTACTTTCACTAAAGAAAAAAAAAAAAAAAAGAAAAGAAGGCGGGTTATGTATATTCCGATGAAATTTTTGATTCGCAATCGTGTGCGAATATCCCGGACGACGGATAATATCGCGAAGTGGAATTTACGCGAAGCTGTAATCGGTTAGCTTCTCTTGCATGATCCGAAAGTCGATCTGCGGAAAGTATTGCTCTCTCTCTCTCTCTATCTCTTAACGAGAAGAACTGGAACGCAGCTGACTCAGGAAAGAAGAGAAACAAGCATCGAAACGGAAAAGTTGACCCACGAGACCGGAACAACGCGGAAACAACTTGGCCCGGAAAAAAGGAATTTCAAGTCTGCCGGCGGTAAACGTTGGAAAGCGGGCAGAACAAGTCCGTTCGGAGTAAAAAGCGTAAAATAGAAAAGAACGTAAGCAGAAAAAAGACGAAACGTTGAAAGAAACGAACGCGCTGCTCGGTCAGTGTTCGTGCAAACTTGCGAATTTTCGCGTTCAACGACGCGTCGCTCGAACAGAGAAAGCTGTCACTGTTGACTCTCCAGAGATTTCGTCGGATACGAAGATAGTTTTCGGGCAGACTATCCGATCGATACTCGTCTCCTTCGGTTGCATTCCACTTTCAGGTATTGGCGCGTCCAGAGGCGCGATCTCGCTTATCTTACCATTCCACGGAAACTGACTCGATCGTCGAACGACGACTATATCCAAACGACCACCCGGACTCGCTGGAGTTCATCGAGCGACACGCGTATTCCGATCGCACCGACCACATCGTCTTTCGTGCTCTGTAACGCACGGAAACGAAAGTGACGCTCTATTTTATGGTAATTAGATAGAGGCCGAGATAAGGTTTCGTAGGTCGGTCGAAAAAGTACGCAGCGTGGTATACGGAGGGCGTAGGATATCTTGGAACGAACTATTTTCGTGACTACTTGGTTGCTCGTCGAGAGACTCTGAAAGGCGAACACGCTGAAACGTCACAGGCCTCGAAGAACCTTTCGGACCAGACCACACAGATCTTTCTTCCACGATCTAGATCCAAATTACCAGAGATTACCTCGCGGCCACTTTTTTAAACATTCCGCAATATCGAGGCGAATTCCGAATTTGCGAACGCGATGGACATCGAAGGCCGACTAATCGTTGGTCGACTAATTACTCGCTAAAACGTTGTCCGTGTTAATCGGAAGGATCGAGAGACCAGTGGCGGTATCCGGCGATACAATCGCGGATACGCCAGTTTGATGGAATAATTGAAAGATTTCAGAGATCTAAGAATATCAAAGTAAATCGATCCGTCCCACACGTACGCCACCAGTTAGAAACATTCCGGGTTTATTGACATTGTGTGGGATTTAAATCTACAAACGAAACGAGTGGAATATTTTTTTTCAACAGCTAGTTGGAAACACTTGTCACTCGTTCGCGAGTTGGAAACGTTCTGAACTGAATTTACCTCCGCACGAGTGGACAGATATTTATAATACTTCCTACTTTCACGAACAAACAAACGGACGCCCGTCGAGAGAATGGACGAAGAATTCGAGGAATTTCAGGGAATATCAAACGTTAGTAAAAACCATCGATCGATATCCGAGAAGAACTCGAACCAACAAGTTTAAGAAACACCTTGTATTCCTTATATTCGAAATTGGACGATCCGTTGTCGTGCGAATCGTACGATCAAATCGTACACCTGCCAACACCTGCGACGAAGTTCAAGGGGACGAAAGTCGAATGTTTTCAATCCGATCGTTCATCCTGCCCCAGCTTCCGCGTTACTACGCGAATCGTCTCCGTGAATTTAATAAATTTTTCTCGTTAGATTTACCTTATCGTCGTACAAGATCGTGACATAGTACTGGCACAAAAACGCGCAACAATGGTAACTAAAAGAGCAACCAAAGCAATCTCACGCGTACATAGCGCTCTGGATAGTATTCTGAACTTACGTTGAACCTCTCGGCAAGCTGGATAAAATTCATTGGTTAGAAATAATCAGGATAATTGGTTAGACGCGATCGTTGTTGGAATATCGTTGGACCGATAAAAATTTCGATAACGGAGAGACGTTCGGAGACGCTTTTTGGATAATCGGTGTTGCGAAAACTCGAGCGAAGATCGCTAGTGAAAATAGAAAATGGAAATCGATGCCGCTCCGATTGTTTCGTAGAGAATCTTTCGAGGCAAATCGGCGCGTTTTATGGAAAATAAGAGAGGAAAGAGATATAGGTAAAGAGAAGGAAACATGTTGTCCGTCGCGTCCACGTACAATCTACGTACGAGATGCGGCGTTCAGGACTCCTCGAGCGTAGACGTATCTGCGCGTTCCCGACGGTCCGCCACCCCAACCACGTGGGTCAATTTGACGCATTACGGTTACAGAAACAGAAGCTTCGATCCGAGCCTAGATTTCGAGGAGAAACCGATAGAAGCTTGTCACGCTCTATACTTTCTATTGGATTTCTTTCATCAGTACTACATTCCCTCCATCATTTTGCTAGGCTTGGTAGGCAATCTGTTGTCCTGCGTCGTCTTTCTAAACACACATCTGAGAATACGAAGCTCCAGCTATTACCTGGCCGCCCTGGCCACCGCCGACTTTGGCTTCTTAGTCACTTTGCTTCTAGTTTGGTTGAACAACACGCTAGGATGGAAGGTGTTCAATAAAGAGGGTTGGTGCGAAACGTTGGTCTACGTGAGCGCCGTCTGCAGCTCTTTGAGCGTCTGGTTGATCGTTGCGTTCACGGTGGAGAGATTCATAGCTGTTCAGTACCCTCTGCACAGACCTCATATATGCACCATAGCCAGGGCAAAGACCATCGTGCTGGTGTTGGTGATTTTGGCTTTGGCCAGTCATTCCTACTCCTTTGTCACGGCCGGAGTGATCAACAGGGACGGTGAGGATTATTGCGATCTGAAGGTCGAATACTTGGAGACGATGAAGATAATCAGCATAATCGACAGCATCGCCAGTCTAATCGCGCCGCTCGTACTCATCATCGTCATGAACACTATGATCATGAGGAACTTGTTGAGGTTCAGCAGGCGATTCAAGCAGTCTTCGACCACGTCCACGGACTATCCGAGCAGAGAACAGTCGGACATCAATCTGAATCAGATTCCGGTGAGTGAAAATCGTTCGATCGAAACTGAACGTCCGACGAGAACGATTATCGAGATTAGGCTGCCGGCGTTCGATTCAACGTTACATACCGCGATTACGCGATAATCTTCCATCGCTAACTGTATCCATGGTAAATTAGCTTTTCATTGTACGTCGTACGTACGCGTAGGTCGCGCGAAGCAAACTCGAACGTTAGTACGAAATCGATGCTAAACGTTAAACATCGATCTAGTAAGTATCTAAGTTTCGGTTTCACCAGGCTGTCGTCGATCGCGTTGTAACTCGCCACGTTTATCCATCGGTTTCGTCCTTTTCCATCTCGTTACGATCGTTTATCCGATCGTAAGAACGTACATCGTTTCGCTTTCATCCTACGAACTTGGCTCTTCATCGGAACGCGCATCGATCGTACAAAATTATTCTTGATATCGTTCGATTTCGATTCGATCCAAGCCTGTTTTATATTATTCGTAACGGGAAGGTGAAAGAGAAGCGGTTCTATCGCGAGAAACGACGATATTCCGACCAACCTGCAGACTGTAACGATCAAAGTATACTCGAAACGTCGTCCTAAACGTTCTGAAGCTCTCTTCGACCGACTTTCGAGTGTGTGCGTTGGCGCCATTCTCGACGCTTCTTCGGTTCTTTTTACAAAAGCTGTTCGCTCGAACGAAGAATCACGCGAGTACGGAAAATATTAAGTTTACGTTTAAAACGACACGTACGTATATCGGAATCGCGTCAGCTTTTCGCTCGTGAAAGCGCCAGAGCTTGGTTGACTTTCCCTTTCGAGAGAAACGTTTGACACGCGCACGTGTATTTCCAGCGACTAGCGACGAATCGAACGGAAAAAAAGGCGACGCCCTCTCACCGTCTCGTTCGAAGATTCGACGGTTAATGGACGTCGCTATTTTCAATGCACGCCGTCTTCACGCTTGGCTTCAGTCTCGTGTAACTGGACTATATTTTTGTTTTTCTTGCGTGCAAGACAAACATCGGCGGTGAAATGCACGCTTAGAAACGTTTCCCTCGGGCTCCACTTGTTTTTCGAAAGAAACTCAAACGTTCGAGTTATTTTTTCTAATCCGGCACGATGATGTTCGAATAATGTGGTTCGCTAACCTAAACGTTTCCCGTGGATTAAGTGTTCCGACCGAAGACATTTATTTAGACACAAAATCCCAATCGGACCAGAGGATCGTGCGTATACCGGGGGAGTAATATATTACGCGGTAACCACGATAGGTGCCAACTTGGACCGGCTGTCTCAAATCGATTTTCTCCTTCTCAACGCAAATGTGTTTTCAATCGCTCAGAACCTAACGAATACGCATATATCTTTCTCTTAAATTTGCTCGATCCTTTCGAAGCTTTTACTTCTCCTACCTTTCGCTTACAATCGGTAGACATCTATACTATATACTATATACTATATACTATACTATACTATACTATACTATACTATACTATACTATTCTATACTATACTATATATACTATAGGCCGAAATTAGAAAGGAGAACGAGATTAACTCGTATCCTCCGATGTATCTGATCCTAGACCTTAACGCGACTTTTTATTATGGTTAACGAGCAGTCAAACGGTACACGATTCGCGTATTTATTACCTTTGCTGTTTCTTTCGTTCAAAAATATGTATTTGACGCGTTCTTCGTTCCAGCCATTTATCCATGCCAATTTATCCGTCCGCGAAAAACATAGATCGAATTGCGTTAAATTATATCGATTCGATCTGACAACACGGCCGACAACGACTAAAAACAGAGAAACTCGTTATAACTTTGCAACGAGCAAACCAACGCGAACGTCGAGTTTCGCAATAGCGTATAGCCAGAAAAATTAGATTAGTTCAAGTCTATGAACTTTCGATGAATCGTCGCGTCGCTACACGCGAAACGTTGCTCCGAATTGCCGCGTCTCTAAAGGACGCTACTTCAACGTTATGTAAACTTCGAGATAGTCTGCCGCGTTTTCAGTAATTTAGATTTTACACGCGTGAGTGAACACGTGTACATACGCGCGAACCAACGTATCAGGAATTCCGAAAATAGTCGATCCGTTCGACCGATCCGATCCGACGGTGGCTTGTAAAAACGTTTGCGACAGAACAGCCTTTCTAACGTTCGTTCGATTCGAATCTTCCAATTTATAGCTACGTCTGCTAAATCGGATCGATCGCGTGGAACACGTGCGAATAACCCCGTAAGAGTTTAAAAGCGTTTGACAAGTATCACGTAGCTTAGGTTAGCATTAAGTTAACGTACGTTCGCGATGCTACGTATCCCGTATTCCATCCATTTTCATTCGTTCGCAGACACATCTAGCCAATAAACGGGCTAACCACGTAACAGGGAGATTCATCACCGGTGGTTTCGCGAAGTTCTACGACGCGATACGATTATTTAACGCTGTGTGATTTACGATTCGATACGCGAGAATATTGCGTGCAATTGACTGTAGTCTTAAAATATAACTATAAATGTACTCATAAAAAATATATATATATATATATTCGTGTCACGCATCGTGTATAAGCGAAATTTTATCCATCTTTAGCCGTTATAAATGTGTAACATGCCATCGCGGAGCGCCGAACGAATAATAACAAGGAATCTTGCGTGGACGTAATCCGGCAACAGAGTGTGATAAAGCCGAGAGAGTAGCGTGAACTTGATTCAACGTCCAACGATACTTTGTTATTGCGATGGAACGGAAAGGAGGACACGGAAATACGGATACGGAAAAGGGGTTAGGTTGGAGACGCGGTCCGTTCTGGACCTAGTAACGCGCATAGCAGCAAAGGCGGCTGACAAACCAACGCGTAGCTTGCAATTAGATTCAGGGACGCAACGGAGAGCAAGTAAAAAGACGTATTTGCGATGAAAGGGTGGTAACTGGGCTGGCTAGACGAGCATTTTATGACAATTCCGCGTTGATTCGCGTCTCTTTACCGACGAGTCCGGAAAGACTGGCACAACGCTATCTACTTGGGCGTAAGTAAAGACCCGGTATAAATCAAATCTTTTTATCATTTACGCGTATATAAGACGAAACGTCGATTCAGACGATTTATCCAGCGTACGGTAGTTGCATATTCCACCTGAGCTCTGCTATACGTATTCTGTTTGCTCGTCCTTGTCGTCGATACACAATTATCTCGTTGAAATTTCCAACGTTTCATTTTGCCGAAGCATCGACTAGGAGCGGTGAATTCGGCGTTTCGTATTTTCTCGGATATTTATATAAAAAATAATTCTCTTCGATACGGTTAACTAAACATGGCGCAACTTGATATCGTTCGAGCCAGAAACGCTACAGACTTTTCGCGCCAACTATAATTTTCGATATAGCCAACGTAGGCAAAAACCGCGTACATGTGTGTGTGTGTGGGCAGACGAATGAAAAATGAAACTTTCGAAGGAAGAACTTTTCGAAAGGTAATAGAATGGAAAAATGAGAGGCGTAGCGTGCTTCGAAGAGTGGCGGGTTTTCCAACTAATTAGGTGGTAATGAAAGGAACGAAGGAAAACGATCACACGGAGGCATAAAATACTAGACCGTTTTTTTCTGCCTATCCGCACGGACATAAGCGTTCGAAATTTAATCGATTAATCGAATCTTCGCTTCTGCTTATTATACACCGCTACGAGCGATATTTCAAAATACACGCGCTTACACAGCTGGAGTTAAATTACGAGTTACATCGATCGTAATAACTGTTTCTAGATGGTTTAAATATATGTACGATATCACTGCAAGTAAATGAAGGAGTCACGAAAGACGTTGTTCTCGCATGCGAAATTTTATTCCCGTTTGCGACACGGAATCATCGGCGCCGGACGAAACGCAACGACGATCGATCACCGATACGAAACAGAATGGCATAATTGCTTCTCGAGTTCTCGTTGATTTTTTTTCCCCCTCTGGTCTCGCCTTCCGGTGGTCGGTAACCGCGAATCGGCTATTTTCGATCAACGTATAAATATCTTCGGCTTGCGTAACCGTCGCCATTCATCTTTGCAGAGCTTTCGATCGCTCGGCTATGATACGTCAATCTGCGTCGTTTTGCTCCGTAACCGGATCGAAACGTCCTTCCGTACAACGAACCACGCTGCGACGATCGTTCGAAGATGCGAATTTAACGACAGCGAATCGCACCCGTCTCTATGGATATTCTCCGCTTCGATATTCGAGCGTAAACGGTGATTGTTCGGCACGACGGTACACTTTCGTTCGTCCACTTGTCTTTTATAATAGTTCGCTTGTCTTCGACGGTAGAACGAATCAACGGTAGGTGGATGCATGGGGGCGGGAACGGTCTCGGACGAATCGTTAAACGATTTTATTCTTCGCTGCAACGCGCACTGATATTCGTTCAAAAGCGATAGCCTCTTCCCATCCTACCTCTGCCAATGTCGCAATAAATCTGTCATTGGCAGAAAATTATCGACTGCTTCTCGATAAATAAACGGGGCGTAGCCACGTGACTCGTATTATTACACACAGAAATGAAAAAACCGTCGACGACGAAACGAAATTGCCTCTTCGAAAACTGGTAATTAATCGCGTTCTTAAACACGGTTTCTCTTAATTTGGTTCGTTTTCTGAAACGTTACCTCGAATATCGAAGCTTTCGTTCAGACTGGAGATATCGTGGCGCAGTTACGGTATGCGCTTTCTTTCTTCGATATTCAAAGTATTACAGTATACGATATACAAAGTATTACAAACGCGTTAAATTTGAAACTCACAGAATCAGTAATTTCGCGTTAATCGCTATCGTTATCGTTACGTTAAAGCACGTAATATATTTCGTATTACGCGAACGTAACGTAGAATTAAAGAATCGTATGGAGCGTTCTGCTATATCAGTTAACGCGGAATAATCAAAACGAAAGGAATGAAACGAACGGTTTAGGACGTGTGACGCGCGATGTATTAAGATCAAGAAGACGACCGCTCGTACGTACCACGAGTACTTACAATCGCAACACCGTTTTATCGACCCTGAAGCAAAGCTAACTCGACGATCCGAACGTACTACGTATCTGTATGTGTATGTGTATGCGTATGCGTTTCGTGCCAACTCTGTCGGCGATTAAATCGTATTTAACCGTATTTAGGTTACATCGGTCTCTCGCGTTTAAATGAAATTACAGCGTGACAGTACGTCGGAAACGTGGACTGCTTAACGAATGGCTAACGACGAGTTTGTCGATCGACCAACCGACCAAAATCTATCGAACGATAGAAACTTGGGAGAATGAAAGCAACGGCTGTCAGGAAACGTTCGAACGTGCTGGCAAACAACGATCTCGGTCGACACTTTGTTAAATGAAAATCGAGAAACTGGCAGGAGCATCGATCGTTGAGACGCGTTACGCGACGGTTTAGCTTGCGAATATAACGTTGTCGTAACGAGACGACAAATGGAATCGATTGGACGACAGGAGCGTGACGTCGCGACGACCGTGTGCATCTTCATCATGGATATTGTGTTCCGTGCAATTTCGTTTGCCGCAAAGCTAATTTAAACCATCGAGGCGAAACTCGTTGAAAATGAAAAGAAGAAAAGCGCTTTTCTAGAGCGTGGTTCGTTGCCAAGCGCGAGAAACAGCAGGTTGTATTCGCGCGTCTCGTATCGGTGCTATTACGGAAACTCGAAGAATACGGTTTTCCTCTTCGACCTTCCGTTTGTCGACCGAAAATCGTTCGTTTAAAGGTTTACGAACCGGATCTGGCCGTCTCTTTCGCGATGACGATTTCAGAGAGAGAATTTAACCGCGATGTTCGAATCGATTCGTAAAAGAACAAGTATCGTGGATTCGCTCGCCTAATTAATTTCGTTTCAAAGAAAAAATATCCGTAAAGCTTTCGGGTTGCTTCGATTGCCTTCGCGTTTTATAATCGTAACGATTCCCTTTCCTTCAACGGATAGGTATCCGTTATCGACCAGGTGATAAATTTCAATTCGCTTCTAACGAAATACGCTCGGCATGGGGAAAAGCGTACGAGGTGCCGGGGCGGTATAGCACTGAAATCTACGGTATTCATTAGCGGCGCCACTACGCCAATTATAGTTTACGGCCCCCTGCTATATTCCGTTCGACATAGTGTCACGCCTGCACCTCCTTATTCTCTTATCATAAATTATTCAAATATTCTGCGTTTCCAGGGTCACCCGATATACCGGCTCACTTTATCAACGCCACGCGCCGCTCTAGTCCAAGTGGGACGATGATCAAATCACGTATACTCGATACCCACACGCTCTCGCAATCGATATTACCATGAAATCTGCATAAAGCTGGCTGATTTCACACTTTGCGTGCGCTTTTCCGTCGACACTACCAACGATATCGCTTTTTTTTAACGAGGCGCCTCTTTCGATAGACCGTGACCCGATAAGAAAAAAAAGAAAAAAAAAGAAAAACCGATCGAAGAAACCAACTCTTTTCCATTCTTTCTTCCCAAAGAATCGATCATACCGCGATACACGACTAAATGGCCGAGCGAAAGATCGCGACAAAACCGTTCGACGATTTAATAAATACGACGTAACGAGGAACGAATTTGCGAAAGAGACGGTTCTTTCATTTTGACTTTCGCGATTCTTCTCGTTACGATAACGTTATAAAGCGCGAAGGGGAAGAAAAGCTGTTATAAGAAGCGGGGCTCCGTCACGAGAAACTCTCTTCCACGGTTTATTCCTCGCGTTTACATCTTTATTTTCTACCCTAATTGAAATTCTTCGTTCGAATCAAGCCCCCGTTTCATACTTTTGAGAATATTCGTTTTAGACGGTCGAAGATAGGATACCGTTTAATCGAACGACGCAATTTTCCGAACGATTCGCAAAGATACCGAACGATAGGCAAACTCTGCTCGCAGATTTATACGCTAGACGCGTAAGCGGCGAGTCGTGTCGTAACTCGATGACGATCGTCGTTTTCTCGGACAAAACGTTTGCCGATTCTATAGCTGCGATTCACGTCGAATAATCGACGATGAAGAATTAGCGAGTAACGAGCGCTTTCCTCGCTCTTGAAAATAACAAACGGACAGCTCTAACCAACGGAAACAACCTCGTTAAATAACCGTTTGTTCTCCGTATCTGAAACGTTGTACAGAGATACGAGACCGTGACTTCTAATGCTACGATAGAAAGCGGTGAATGAAAACGGTCGCGTCGAAAGTCACGCGACGCGAATTCTTTTCTTTTCTACGACAGCAGGAAAATGCAGATTCGCCGGGAAACACAATTTTCAGCCAAACGCTGCTTCTCCTTCGCATTCTCCTTCGTCTCTTAGTCGACGAGGCGATCAAGTCCATTCTTGCGATTCATCGTGATCGGGTGTAAATAACTTGGACGAGCCGCGTTAACCTACATTCTCCTCTTATCGTTCGGTTCGTTCGGTTCGTTCGGTTCGTTCGCGCGATATCGATATGCCCGTTGAAGTTGCAAATTGTTACTCGCGCTCGGAAACGATGCGTTTGTTGTTTCGACCGATACGATGCCACTTTTATCCACTTTTATCCATAGCGTATTAGCAGCCAATGTCCGAATCTGTGTACGCGACAATTGCAAAGATAATTCTGCTCGCTTTATTTCGTACTTTTTCTTCTTTATTCGCGCAAAGTTGCTGCCGTATCTTCGCTCGAAGCGGACTCGAAATAGAAGATGAATTTAATCCCGAATCGTGCATACAGCCTAAAAAATATCAGCATAAAATACACCATAAAACGGAATCGAATTCTCGGCCGATGACTATTCGCTCGAGATTAAGCGAAATTTAACGGGGTAACCGTGGCAAAACGATTTTGCTTCGGATATAGCTCCGAGATAAATAAATTCGCGTTTCGATCGACAGTTTGCCAACAACTTTACGTCGACCGTACCTTTGACGCAAATACCTCATTAGTCGTAATATCTATCGTTTAATCCGTAGCAAGGATAAGTTTTTCTCGTCGTATCGTTCAGCAGCAAAACAGCGTTTAAGGTGATTATGATAGATGAGACACGCGTATCGCTTATTAGAGGATCGTGGTTAAGTAACGCGTTCGTGACCAGCATGGGAAACGATACGGTAGCTCATCCAACCATCCCGATAATAAGTAGGATAACGTTTCAAGAAACTGATATCGTGGCTGAAAAATTATTGGCTTCCCGTGGACCTTTATTGCCAGCAGGTTGTCTCTCGTCGTAGCGATGTCGCGTCGCTTAATCGAATCGGCTTTCTCCCCACCATGTTGTCGCTTCTAATTCACGCGTACACGCCGACGCAGCTCTAATTTTACTTTTCGCTACATTTTAAAGCTACAAACGTTGCGTTAGTGAAATCGCTATCGTTGATAAAGTCGTTGGTCGGTTTTCAGAGTGCCGGCAGCAGCAACAACGGCGCTGGCGGCATTAATCTGGGACCAGTGGTCGGAGGCCGACGGCCACCTTCGCAGCAATCGTTTCACTCGTCCAAGAACAACCATTCTCATCACTCTCGGCATCAAACCACGTCCGCGCCGCCATCAACCCCACGAAACGCTTGTCAGTTACCCGAAATAGCAACTCGCTGTATACGTAAGTACACATACGCGTATCCTTTGTGTCTACCCATGTACAGATACGTAGAAAGCGAAGCATCTGAAACAGGCCAAACCACACGGTCGAATAACTCGCCTATTCTTTGCGAACTCTAGAACCAAGTCCGTAAAACGAAACTCGTCTCACAGTGTACGAAATTGGACGTCGATGTCGATGTTAACGGTCCGATCTGATTCGATTTCCTATTAAACGTCGTTAATCCTGACTCTCCTCACTCCGCTTCAAACGCAACTGCTGGTTTATATCGAGCGCGTTAATAATTCGGTTTTAAAGAAATCCGAGGAAAGAATTTTTAAGATGGATCGTTAGAACCAAGCAGGGGCAGGCTGCTGTTTCTTTCTCTTTGTCTCTCGTTTGACCGAGATGGAAATTCGTCGGACGAAGCGAGGTTCGTTCAACGTTAACTACGACAGCCGTAATACCTCGATTCTAGTAGCGAGCAACATTTAATCGAGTACATCGGTAATTCGCTCGACGTTTTCATCGTTTCCGCGTTGTTATCGCGGAAAGGGACAGACTAGACCAGCGTAAAGCGAAACGGAACGAAAACGAATCGTGGCACCGTAACGTTTCGTTAGGGCGACGAAAGATCGGATCGTTAAATTGGTCGGCCAAATTACCGACTAAACTACTGCCGGACGCTTTCAAGCTTTTCAATTCGTAGTCTCCGTACATGGATTCTGTTAAGGCGAGGATAGGTTACGGATAGTTCGAAAGTTACGGATAACGCCTGGAATATCCTACCTTAGGATAAAATCCAAAACACGGACGTAATAACACTCGCGCGCCGCACCGTACGTTATGATTTTGATCAAACTGCTTCACTTTCGCGTCATATTTCCAGAAAAAAAAAAAAAAAAAAAAAAAACAGGAAAAGCAAACGGACGGCGAAATGAAAAGTCGAGTTATTCGAACGTCGTTGCGGAAATTCCCGACCGCTCGCACCGTACTTGCAATACTTTTTCTTTCTCTGTTGCAGATATTAGATCGTCCTCGAGAAATCTCGTGTCAACGAGGAATCAACAGAGCATCACGAAAATGCTGCTTCTCATCAGCACCGTTTTCATTCTTCTCAATTTGCCGAGGTAAACGGTCATTTATCGATATATTCGATACGTTGATTTAACATCTTTAATATCTTTAATATCTCGGTGAGAACAATAACGTCTTCTACGGAACCATCGACTACCCACGATGAACGTTTCCTTTGCAATAAATACAAATTCATTGCGTTCGTTCGCGCATAAATCATTTTCCTTTTGCTCGCGTTGCACATTCGCACATTCGCACATTCGCACATTCCTATACGCGCGATTGTTGCCGACAAGCTGGCAACTTTGATTTACCAGCAAGCGAACTCTCGTTTTCCAGCTACGTGATCCGATTGTGCGTATTCTTCTTCACGCTGGCCCGCAAGAACACGCCCGACCTGCTCTGGTGTTTGCAGCAGTTCTTCATGCTCCTCTATTACACCAACTTCAGCATCAACTTCTTATTGTACGCAATGTGCGGCATCACGTTTAGGCGTTGTCTGCAACAGTTGCTGCGCAAGATACTGAAAACCATGACCAGGTACCATTGCAACCTACGACGATACGTATAGGAGCGACGGAAACGTTTTCGAGCAAATTCGAGTATACAACCACGGCGATCCGAATTGCGTCGCGCGACGCCCACCACCATTATGTTCGCCCGTTTCTCACCCTCGTTGTTTCGTCGTCGTCGTCGTCGTCGTCGTCGTCGTCGTCGTCGAACCGCTTTGTTCCGTTGTCGGAGGTACTAAGCGTGAAAAGTCTGAGAAACGTTTGCGACTACGTTGCTCGATCGTGTAAGCGAGAAATGAAAATAGAAAATATTTATCGCGTTAGCGCGACAACGATTTACGAGTTTACGGCGATTACCGGTTAATCGACTATGGACTGACAGACACGCGTTTTCATCTTTGCGAGATCTTTGGAAATTTCGAGTAAATGGTCGATCCTCGATGAAGGAGATTATGCGCGATTATATGCGATTATATGCGATTATATGCGATTATATGCGATTACCGGTGATTTAAATAAGTTAAAGACTTACATATCCTATTCTATCCTATTCGAAACAGGATAAAAGGATATTTATATTAAAAGCAAAAGGATAAACTTGTAACTTTCAACGGCCTCGACACCTCGGTTTAATACACGCGTATCTAGCATAGCATCCATCTTGGAACGTTGCATGGACAAATTCGCAGACTCGGTGTAAAATTCGTTATTTCTGTGTGGCATTTACTTGTATCGTGGAAACTACGTATTGATTATAGAAATTAGACAAATTATACGAAACTACACGTGTATCGTTACGCTTTGTCAGTGCTCCGACGTTCGATCAAATTTCCCACTTGGAACGTTCGACCGAATTACCTACATAAGTAAACGATAAATGTCTCAACGTCTTCTAAACGTGTCTTTGTTTAAATTATAAATTATTTGTCTCGCACCGCTCAACAACCTCGTAAAATACCAACGAAACTTGAAAACTGTCGAGCGTTTAAAATTCAATGGCTACCTAATTACCTAATTACCTAATTACCTAATTACTTAATTATCTAATTACCTGATTACCGATAGAGTAAAACTCGGCGTAATCGATACGTGAACGAGCCGAGTTGGCTTACTAAACAAAAAGATTACTCTAATATAATCGATCGTTCGGTAGGTAATTGGAAAGAAAAAGCTTCGTAAACATTATTATTACGAACAACGTCGATGTCTATTTCGAGGCAATTCTTGCACCCGCTGTATCGTGCAGAGTCGTTGACAAAACTGGCAAATCCGCGTTTCCGCTTTACACCGTATCGTATTATCAGATTTCTTCGATACTCGCGTATCGTAAACGTAAAGAAAGTTGACGCAAGTGCGATCGAATCGACGTAAATTGAATTTTTCAACTTTTATTCCATATCCGTAGATATTTCGTGCGTATAGAATGTCTGAAAGATACGAGACAAATTCGCTTATACGAAATTCCCTACGATAAAGAAAACGTAAAACCGATATGTTTGTATTATCTTTCAAACAGCATTTTTTTAGTGAATTATGTGAATTATATACGTATAAATAGCGAAATACCTAGGTAATTGTTTTATTTTTTATATCGAGTTGTAGAAATCGTTTTCGCGTTGTTCGAAGGCTGGATTTCCAAGGAACAGCATATTTACCGATAATTAGCGTAAAAGGAATCGCTACTGTAAATATCTCGACTAACGACTAACCGTGACAGTTAGATATAAGGTAAATATTTTTAAATATACCTAAGACACTGAAAAAATTCAGACTGATCTACTTTAATTACCTCGTTCCATGAGATCGGCGTACAAATACGTAACAAATGAAATTCCATATAGTTTTCTTGTTCTTTACGGAAAGCGGCCAAGTTGCCAGATAGTTACCTCCTAGCCGATCTCGTTTTGCGCAACTCTTCCCTGACATACATCCTTCTTCCTGACTTTCAACGGCATTCGTTTTAATACGTTGAATACCGTGGTGACCGTGGTGGTAATCTAATAGCGTAACACGGTGGTACGAGAATAATAACGATTTTAGTCGTTGGATTGGAAACGAGAAGAAGTCGTTGGCCTCGTGCTGACAACATATTTCAAGGACATCGAAATCGGACAAACTAATCGGACAGGTAACTATTCGGCAACTTCGGTCACGGAATTCTATAGAATCGGCAAGATTCTTCGGAGATTCGAGAGCGAAATTTGTCGAGATTATCGAATCTTCGAACTTGGAACGCAGCTTGTGTCCCGCGTTGTTGTTTGAACAAACCGTTTGACAGTGAAAATTCCTACAAAATTTTCTTCAACGTGATTAATTACGATTCTTCTATTTTGAGATAAATCGAATAATTAATCGAAATTAATCGATACAATTGTAATAACAATTATTTTCGATCGATATTTACGCGATGTAATGGGAAATATATGGTTCCATATATGGTAAAATAACATTTCAACAGAGCATAAAGATAAGGATAAAGATAAGGAAGAAAAGTTGTTACAGGTTTAACGCGATAACGATATTACAAGTAAGTCGAACCACCTCACTAGTAAGTTTAAACCTCATATGCGCATCCTCGTCTTCAATCATCTTCGATAATTCTACTAAAAAGATTCCATCTATCTTTCCTTTCGCATCGCGCACCATATTTATCAAACTTTCTCTTTCCCCCTGCGCCTTACGCCTTACTAAGAACGTCCTTACGCCTTGCGAGTAAGTCTACTCATCCGAAAGATCGACGTGTCTAAAGATTCTTACGGCGAAGAAATAACGTAACGGGTTAGATCAACGGCTACCGATTTTCCCGCCCACGTCGGCAAACCGATGGCGAAAGTTCGTCGAATACGTGACAGCGTAGTCGAGTGGATCGCGCGAGAAAATCCCAACTAATCTTTGGACTTTGAGAGAAATCCGCGGTGGGATCAAAGTTGTATTATACGCAGCCTGTTGGAGAGGGCGAGTCTCGCGTAATCGATAGCACGGTACAATATCGCCAGATACGACTTACCGAAAACCGAACCGTGTCCCGATATACGTGTGCGTCATGATATGAAAAAAAATTGCTACATACTATAAAGACAAAAATTCATATTACATCGTTCTTTACTTCGAACGCTTTAATTTAACTAACTGTTTTGTTCGTTTCGGCGATATTTCAACCTGTCTTTATTATATTTACGACGAACCAAATGAAATACGTGTTCCTGATACCAGTCGCTTTACTCTGATTTTCCGACTGATTTTTCAAGAGGAAAAAGCGAACTTTTTACAACAACGCTCTTCGATGTTATATCTTAATACGGCAATGCGCGCGTGTCGTACTGTCGGAGAAACCGCGGATATACCTTGTTACGTCCGGTGACTCTTTACGTAACTCAGGATCCATCCCTCGGTCGAGGCGAATAATCCTAAGCGACTGTCGTAAATTTGTATTTTACCGTTAGGTCCCTTAATTCTTATAAAACGTATTCGAGTCGAGACGTTCCTTACGGTTGTTGTCGCTCCGTCAGGTAAAAAATAGGAAGGTCGGGTTTTTCCTACGTTCAACGGTCATTTCCAGCCGCGAGCGATCGGTGGTGGGGCGACCAACACCCAGCGACAGTTTTCCTCTGTGACAGCATGGTCATCGAACTTCGCTGGTTTATCATCCTCGGATCGGTCAACGTCTCTTCGCTGGTTTTCCGCGCTTAGATCAGTCATCCATTTAACTTATATCTATACACACCGAGCGTAACCGTCTATGTCTACGAGTTGTTGGAATAATCGGTTCAACCAGTTCTATTATCCTAAACGAAATAGGGGAACGATCGTTTCGTGGCGTCGATTATCTAATCGTAACGGGAATTTACGACTCCCGTTGGTGCGCTTCCTCGCGATCGTGTCTCTCCGCGAACGCTCCAACAACCTTATACATACCGATAATTTCAATTTAATTTTTTATAATATTTACTCCTGCATCGTACCGGATATTAGACAAACCATGATGCAAACGTAGAATCATCAGCTGCCGTAATCAGCTTGATCACCGCCCGTTATAATCTTTTCGATAAAATACATTTTCATCGTTTCAACGAACAACGGTCACGTTCACTAATCGACGACACCGGTTCCATCGATCGTGCAAATTAACTTTCCAAACAACCAAACTATCGATTTGCCTTTCGCCTACCGTTTCGACAACGGCCCTTTATTCGCGCAACTGTGCATCACCTGTGCGCGATCGAATGGTGCGAAAGTTTCCCGATCACCGCCCGACATCGCTGTACCGTTGGTGAAAAATGGACGTCTGACGAAGAAGACGTCAACGAAACGTGCGAGTTTCTCTAAAAACGACGAGTTTGGAAAAATATCCTTCGCAAGTTCGTAATAAAGGATAGAAAAAACGAGCAAATACAGAGACAAATTCTTTTAATCTTTAACCAACAAAATTTAATCTTTGTATTCTAACAGATCACGTCGTCGCGATTGCGGTTGCGCGTTATGATCGTTTCTTCGATTATTTTTCAAACACAACCTTCCTTTGGTACGCGTATGTCGACGTTGATACAAAAATACCAAAGATACCGGGGACAACTTGGATTTACCGGGATGACTTTCAAACGTTTAACGGATTAATATCGTACATGGCATACTTTGTGCCGATATATCGTATTTATTTAATCGAATGATCGAAGGATGTAAAAAGAGAAGTCGAATCGAACGAAAAGTATCCTTGTAAATAGGAATATTGAATTACGGAGTTTGTATCTATAGAAGAGTATCAACATCTTTGCAACGTAGTTACGAAAGAGAGTAGAAAAGTTGTTGCGAGTTTGGATAAACACTTACCCTTGTCTTGCCCGACCCGGTTGGACCAACCAGCATTAATCCGTGCCGCACCACAGTCGTCTCGTACAATTGGATAACTTTCTTCACGAATTCTGCAATCAAAGACGTCGACCGTTTCGATCATCGCCTTATAGCACGTTCGAACACGGAATTCTATCTGAGCCGGATCTTCTATCGAAAGATTCGGCTATTATGGGAAAACGTGCGGTCCAATTTTTAATTTCCGTTTCGATTAACTTCGAGTTATTTGGACGACCGAATTATTTAGTAAAAGTTCTCAACTGTCAAAGAGTCGATTGTGAGACAACGTCGATGCGAAGCAGCTTTTTCACCAAGAACATCTCGAAAAAGAACATTACAAAGAATGTATAGAATTTGAATAAGAAAACACGATTAAGCGGTGTTATATAAAGTTTCGGGATCGACGAAACGTAATAACGATTAATAGAGTTTAATGAAACGAAAAATAACATTTTTGATCATTTCGAGAACGCTGGATAAAACTGCAACGATCCGAAACTAACGAAACGAAACATGTACATATGTAGCATACCGTTAACTTCTTCCAGGCCCATCCTCGCAATTGCTGCACGAATTTGCGTTTCCAATACTCCGTGGTCTACGTGTTTCTCCTCCAAACGTGGAAATAAATCAGACACGATACCTAATTAAACGAAGGAGATAAGGTGGTACGGCGAAAGTTGAGCATAGAAAAAATTGTGAGATTACAGCGTCAGAGATTTTCGAGAACTTGCGAAAGAAAAAGAAATTACAGCAAATTACCGTTGAACAGCGTCAAATCATCTTTTAAGAACTTGGGAACGTTCACATCTCGCAAAGCACGTAAACAGATCTGCTGTTCGTTTAAATCTTTCTGTTCCCTTTTTAAATTTCCTGCCACAGCGATCACCGTCTTCACTGCTCGCATTCCGAAATCATAATGATCCTTGGTAAAAATATTTATTTCTCGACGCAAATTTTTAACTTCCCAACTGTGCGTAGAACAAAAAGATACCGCCATTCTATCCGCCAAATCGAGCAAACAAACACAATTTCCAACTACTAACGCAATAGTAAAATAAATTGAGAAAGTGCCGTGAACTTGAATACCTCGTCCTTTGACCAACTTAAAATATCGATATTTTAAGTTAAAATATCGATCGGCGATCGGAAAATGAATCGTTTAATGATTAAATACGTGTAATTAAATTGTAACGCGTTAAACATCTTGAGAATAACGTACCTGCGTGCTCAATTGTTCCGAGCTCAATTTAAACGTAGTCGTTATTTTGCCCGCCAAAACTTTCGCCTCGGAAAAACCGTACGAAAATAATGAAATTTCAGCGATCAGCGAATAGTCCGGTACCATCATAGCCACAGGACGGAATAAGGCTTTCAAGTTGTCCGGTAATTCCGTCCTACCCGCGTAACCAGGATTCATAGTGATGAATACCGCGCAGGATGTCTTCAGTACGATTTCATCCCCTTCGAAGACGAATCTGAAAAATATCGCGAACAATTAGCGGTCTTCTCCGCGTCGTATAACGCGCAACATTCGTCGAAATGAGAGCCATACTCGTCATTATTATCGTATTATCCATTTAAAACTATATTAAGGAAAATTCGCGTCAGTTGTAGCTGATATCATAGACACTCACGTGTCCATTCGCATTTGTTGCGCTTGCTGGATCGTCATGATCTGCTGGGCAATCACGGACAACACCTCGATATCTATTCTGTTGAATTCATCGAAACATGCCCATGCACCTGCACTGCGGTGGTTATATTCAAGATAAGAGGAATAAATGGCAGATAAATAAAGATCGTTGTCGAGATAATGAACGATAATTAAATTGGATAAATGAAATGGTTAAAGGATTTCGCAGAAATTACTCGAATTCAACATTCATGACACAAACATCTTTGTGAATCGAATCCGATGAAATGAAATTTGCCTTTAATTAAATTTAAATTCAATTTATAAAATTAATTAGAGTATCAGCGTGGTCGCGTGCGACGGGGTTAACATACGAAACGAAGATACCGTCTTCAATTTTTAACGTATTTTTAATTTACAAAATCCAATAACACTGGGCAGATATTAATCTGTATCGACGATAACGTAGAGATATTAATTTATCGTTGAACGTACGCTGGCATTTGTAATTTTAACATACAGGTACATGCATCTGCTCGAACCTATAGACGATACTACGACACGTGACACGTGGAAAAAGTCAAAAGCGGTGAAAAGTGGGAAAAAGGAGAAGCGCGAAGAATAATATATAACGAAAAGGTCAGACGAGTCAGAGATTACCTTGCGAGACCTTTGAAGAACTTTCCCATCGACATAAAGTCCAACTGATCGGAACAATTGAACACTACACACTGTATGGCGAACGCTTTGGCGAGGTCCTTGGTGGTTTCCGTTTTGCCCGTTCCGGCGGGACCAGCTGGAGCGCCGCCGAATTTCAAGTGCAACGCCCCAGTTAGCGTCAAGTAACATCGATCAGTCAGAGGGGTGATGACGAGTCTTCCAGTGTTACCCAGATATTCGTATCTTCGACCAAATTCCAATAAATAATAACCCATTAGATTTAGAGGTAAGGTATAGAGAGAGAGAGAGAGAGAGAGAGAGAGAGGGGGGGGCGGGTTATAAGAAGTAAAATTTGAAATAAAAATTGAAAAATGTTCCAGTTAGTTACCGTACCCGTACGGAAATTCTGCATTCACAGCACGCACTTTCAGCTCGCCATCCACCCAGTAGTAGCGAAGCTGTGATATCCAATCGAAATCGTTCACGTTCGATACTTTTTCCTGTAACAGCTTGTACAGCACATCGCGCGCGTGCACCTCGATAGTGATTACCGCTTCCAGCATTAATCTTTGAATTTCCGTTTGTGGACTGCGCACCAATTCGCGTAGATCCTCCATCTGTGCGATAAATTCTATTCGATTCTATTCGATTCGTTTCAATTATTCGTTTTTTCTGTAGTTGACTATGTAAATAGAATAATTAGGATCGTGCCAGAGATAAAATGAACGACGCATCGTCACAACGTATACGTATATTTTATATTATTATTATTATTATTATTATTATTATATATATACAACCGCGTATAACCGAAGGAAATGTGGCCAAGTACTTATTTATTATACTTTCATTCTCGACGACTCTGTGTCTTACGTGTGCCAACAGTCGTTGATAGTAGTCGGAGAGAGTTTTGGTACGGATGCCATTTTCCACTTGTGCGGTCCAATAAGTTTGACCGCAACAGAGAGTCACTTGTCCCGGCCACATGTACACCCACGCTTTCCTTGGAATTACATCGATGATTAGCAGAGCCGTTCCAATGATGTTTCTGATAGTGGTGCGCATCACCGTCTCCAGATCGCCCAGCCAAAACTCCACGCTCCTCAACGGGTACATCGGTGGATCAAGCACCACTTCCTCCCTCTCGGCAGAGTACATCCGAGTGATCTGTAGATCCTCTTCGAACTTCACTTCTTGAATGTTCTCGAAACACTTTCTAAGGTGCGGTTGCACCGCTTGCACGTTCTTCGCTTGAGCCAGGATCTCCAAAAGTTCCTCGTCGCTGAGGAAGTAGAATCGAGGAAAAATTCGTCGTTTCATTTCCAAGTAGTTCGATAGACCTTTCTGCACTACTTCCAGCAAACTTTGGCACTCTTGAAGACTCTCCAGTAGATTGACGTCGGGGCATATTTTGATAACCTGTCGCGATAGCGTCTTTAGCTCAAACTTTCGAGAAACGAAACGTTCGTCGACGATAAGACGATGAAACAAACGAATTAGCGAGTTACACGTTTCTCCAACGGTTTATTACTTTCCAATAGGATATTAAAGGAATACGAACGACGAGTAATTAAGATCGTTTAAGATTATGTATTTAGAATAGAAAAGAAACGGTTCCAAGATGATACGACAGTTACAGTTAGAGAAAATCGCATAAAACGAGACAACGTGTATTAAAGTTGAAATTACATAGGGATTTTCATAGGCGTTCTTCATGATCCGTCTCCAGTTGCGTTCCATCGCATTGTACTTCCTAGTCTCCACCGGCAACTGAACCTTAATGTCCTCCGAAGTAAATATTGGCTCCAGATACATCCAATCTCTGTAATCGCGCACGTTCTTATCGTTCAACGAAGAACGATTCGCTCTTTCGCTCGATCCCTCCTACCTTTGTACTTCGATCCATAAAATCAGCACTTGCTCCGTCAACTTTAATTTATACTCCCATTCGGTAATCTCGTCCTCGAAAACGGTCTTCAGCGGGCTGAACGCCAGCTGCTGTACGCCGAGTATGTGATTCTCTAGTAGCATCGTAGTTTCCTCTGCCACCTTTATTATATACGTTCCTGTACGTGGCGGATAGATAAACGGATCAACGTGTCGTCATCGATTAAACGAAATCTCGATAAAATTCCACTTTATACCTGTATACCAGATATACGTGGTAACGAATAGGAAAGAAATAAAAGTACCGACCAGTCGTTTTATACGCAAGTATCTCCATAACGATCGTTTCCCACTCTTCGATCATTTTGTTCAACGTCCGTTCCGTGGCGTATTCTTTGGCTGCTGTGTCAGCGACGGTCTTTACCAATTCTTCAAACTCCTCGATACCGAGCATCAACAGCGATTTAAACGTTATGCTTGGCTTCAGAGCCATCTGTATGCCAGTTTGCGCGCTCAGTTGCTCAAAGTGACGATCCTTCATTCCCGGATCTCGTAGAGCTTGTATGAGACTAATGTAAGGCTTGAATTCGTCTATTTGTTGCCTTATAGCAATCGCAATCGCTTGCACCTCTATTTTAAAAGGAGAATTACTTGAAAGCGGTAGGTTTTCCTTTCTCAAGTGAAAGTGACAACCGATGCTAATTTTCATGCTAATTTTCTAGCAAATTGTTCCAACCTACTTGGAAATTCTTGAAACGTTCGAATCGCGCGAGTCATTGCCCGATGCATATCAGCAACTAGAACGTCGATCTGAGTGCCATCGACATTCATCAGCGGGTTATCCATCCATATGTCGTGCCATTTGAGCCAGTCTACGAATTACGAAGCATAGATTCGACAACGATGTCGAACTTACGAAATTTACTTTCGACAGAGGGAACGCTGCTTCGAAAGTAAAAGTTTTTAGAATAGAAGGTGAAAGGCAAGGAATTTGATTAAAATTGACTTCTCGGACAGGCTGGCACGTTTGTGTTCGCCATCGTACGCGATATTTTCGGTATGGAAAAGGCAGAAGGAATCGCGAAGCGATAATACCGTCTTAGTAATTTCGTATTTTCAAGAATAGCCGGCTAGCTATTTCGACCACGTCGATTAAACTTTCTTACTTTCTTTACCGACTCTGAGCATAGTCGTCGAACGGTCGTCGATAGTCGATCGCTATGGTTCATGATCGCATACTTGCCTGAAGCGGTGATCCACAAGCTTCTGTAAGGTTCAAAGTCGCGCATCAACTTGTGCAAATGATCGAATGGCACCACTTTCATGTCGAGCAGCTTTTGCCGTTCATTGAGCAACAAACCCATCTCCCGACAGTCGACCATGCTTTTCCAGATTCGTTTCGCATCGAGCGCAGTCTCGTGTATACGATTGATATCCGTTTGAAGAGCGATGTTTGCCACGTTGCCAACCAAAGTGTCTATTCTCTCTTGCAGCAGAACCTCGTCCTGCAGTTGGATTTTGTAGAACTTTTCCTGCTCTTCCATCAGCCGTTCGTTCGTTTCTCGCACCTGTTCGAATTTTTAGCCGATCGTTTATTTCGAATTTACACCGTGTCTAATTCAATTACTCGTTTATGGTTGTCGGGAAAAATGTTGAAAAAATATTTCCAACGAACGTTCGATTTACCATCCAGGTAGGTGTTCTACTCTCGCTGAACCGAATCTTCTCGTTCTCTCTGTTACTCCATAGAAACTTATAACAAGTAAATAGCGCCGCCTAAACGATCCTAATCATTTTCCACGCTAACGTGCTAAACCTCTAAACCGATCGATACGAACATTTTCATCACCTCGTTCTCAATTTGAAGAGGGCAACCGATCACTTCCCACTTGGCATGGAAGTCTTCGTCCGATATGTTCCATAGAAATCCGTCGAGAATATCAAAATCCAACTTCAATACGTCCATCCTCTCGTCGAGATTCTGCACTCGGAGCGGTATAGTTTCCATCCAGTCGCGTATCTCGAATATATGCTCGATACTCTGCGGCACTTCCCTCAATTTGTACCTTATCTGCGTGTATTCTTCCAAGATATCGTCGACTTCCGTTCGTAACTTCTCCGTCAACATAACGAGCAATTCTGTGGCACACTCGTGCCGTTTCCGCATCAGCAAATCCTTCAAAGGGCGAACGTTCGCTAGAAACGGACCGATGGCAATGGTATTGGGTAAAGTCGCTTGCAAATTCTGCTTCATCGTCATATGAAACGCAATTTCCTCCTTTATCTCCGCCGTGCTAAGCTCCTCCTGCTTGTACGCCCTTCAACATCCGTATGAAATTTTATTTAGCCAACCGTTCTTTTCGTCAAAAACGTAGTACGCGTTCGATTTCGATAGAAACTTGCACCAAACTGATCACCGTTCTCGATCCGCTTCTCTTCTCTATTCAAACCAATACCGCGTTTCTATATTTTACATTGTCAGAGCGACATACTTTCTTCACCATCTTTCCAGTTACCACCACACCATTTATAATTTCGTAACAATTCCACCATCTATCGTCTATTATATGAAATTTTAAATAGATACGCGTTCAAAATATTTCATTATATCTGTAATACGATTCTATTTATTCGATATTTCGCTAAAAGATGGTTGATTAATTGTCACGAAAGTAACTAAAGCATGATCATCGAACGTGACTCAACGACGCTCTCTATTAAGTAATGTTTGTTCGTCTAAACATTGGAACAGCGTACTACGCTATTTCATAAATATCGTATAAAATAAAGAGGATTTAACTAGAATAACATTACCGGAGTTCTAATCGGATTCTCATCCGGATGAACAACGAATTTTAAACGAAATTTTTGTATCGTTCGAAGTAACCGTATAAACGCTCTAAGAAAATTTTCATATGATATTTGAACTTTATTACGCGAAATTGAAAAACTTTGATCACCGAATACTCACTCGATGTACTGCGGGATGTCGAGATTGAAGAACGACTGATATCGGCTGTATTCCTTCACGTACGCTCTTAACGGTATCGTTGATCTTTTGTAAGCTATAGTCAATCGGTCGCGAACTTTGCATACCTCGTCTTCGAGTAAACCAACGGAGCTTAGAAAAAGATCGGCTGGGAACTTCAACTTTGGAAGTAGAAAGGGATGTAGTTGCCTGATTTGATGGCAAGCGGCGAGCGCGTTGTCGTATAAAGTCACGATGCTTTCCTTCGAACGATCCGCGTTAAACGTTAAACGTCAAACGTTAAACAAAGAAAAACCTCGATAAGTAAAAATCATTAACTCGACGCGTAGAAAATGTCGTTTTTCCAAACTGACAGAGTAGTACCGACCGAGAGCGATCTCAGCTCGATAAATTCTAAACGGAAAAGTACGACGATTCTCGTTCGGGAAAAACGACGCTTCCCATGCATCGATCGAGTACGTTGGTTCCTTTCAAATACTATAAAAAGTATTCTAGCTTTCTGTTTAATTCTGCAGAATTGTTTAGACAACTTGCACTTTTCAAATGTTTCGTATTAATAAAGTTTCGCCTTAATAAAGTTGTCTAATTGCCGATTGAAATTTGACGATTAAAATAATTTCAATAATTTACCGTCCTCAATTTCGATCGAATTTAATATTTCCAACGATAGATATACGTATGACAAGAACAGGATATATCATTTAATACACTAAATAATACACTAAAACGCGGTCCACTATATATACTGTAGTATACCATGTCATAATACTATATACCACAGATATATATTATACCATTATAGTATACGATTTAAGTCATGACACAGAGGACAGAAGGAATATAAATATTCGTAGCAACAAATAGAAACATTTAAAATAAACAATTTCAAAGAAAAAGGAAAAGGAAAGTCGCGACTATCTGACTGCATCGCGATACATCTCGTTTGTGTTTTTTAAACGTCTGCTTTTATCGAATGAAAAACAATGTCGTTCGAGCGATAGAACGGAAATGCACCTACTACAAATTTGTCTGGATTTGTCGTGTAATATGCTTTCTGTTCGTCCATTTGAAGATCAATGAGGAAGATGGGATTGGCAGCAGGCTTAAATTGGGTATCAATGAGATCGTCTCCCCAAGCGAATGACTCCTCTACGTCCAAGACACACAACGCTGGTCTTTCCAAGATCTCTCCGTATAATTTGATCGAATTTTCCACCAAAACACGCAACGCATACTACTTACAGACCAGTAAATTAGCTTATAAAACTTAACTTATAAAACTTAAACTTATAAACTAATACCTGTATACAAAATGAATATGGTACGATGGATAGAAATCTGGTGTGAAAAAAGTAAAGAAACACTTTTGTACGACTTTCTCGTGTATTTCTCTATGCACGTGTATAAAGACATAGCGGCATAATAGCATCATTTTAAGTGAAAACATGTTTTTACTTTGTATTTTTACTTTCATCCCTATTAATACACCGCCTTTATTTCGAATAAACTGCTACATGATATTTACGATTTAGATATTTACGATTTGAGAAGCATGTTTATGCTTGCTCGTTACGCCCCGATATGTGTATCTGTTGTTAGAGCGCAGTAACAATTTGTTAAACTTCTAGGAATATAATCGCAATTTATCGTGCAAATGCCGTCGAAAATATGATAATACTTATGTTCGTCGTGCATATATGTCTATGTGTTAAATAATGTGTCAAACTAGATTAAACACAGCCGTCAAACTTATCATTATATTATGTACATATAGACAGGGTAAATCACCTAAGACCTAAAGCGATCCCTATTCGTTATTTGTTATTAATGCGCTAATCGACATCTTTTTTTGTCACGGATAGTTGACTTGAAAGACTGCTTCAAAATGATTATCGATTAATATAAACCTACAAGTTCTCTTTTATCCAGAATTTTATCCAGTGATAATAATGGAAAAAAATCAAAATAATAGAAAATTTTCATCAACTCTATCTTCTCGACCGATTACACCTGTTAAATACGTACCTGCATACAAAGAGTGGTGAGATTCATGAAACGTTTCAATTTCATCACATCGTACACCCGGTGATTCTTCTGTTCGAGATTAAACCAACCCTTTCCAAGATCCCTCAAGCACATCCTAACCGACTGCGTAATTTTTTCCAACCACGGCTCTTTCAAATACTTAATAACCGTAAGGATGGCTTGGCTTTGCAGATCCTCGAACTCCAACAGTCTTATTTGTTTGCCATAAGAAGTAGCGAATAAATTCATAGAGGATACGTACATGCATTCCGCCATGACGCACGCCATAGCTTGGTATACTTCTTCGTGAACGTACAACGTTATCCAGTGTGTACGTTGCCTCACTTTCTAAATCGAAATTCATTATTTTTATACTTGAGACTCGAAATTCTGAACTCGATAAATGTATATTCTCTAGCGATCTTTACGATCCAGAAAATTTTTAATTATTTACAATTCAATGAGAATAGAAAATTGGCACCGGCAAACAAGCATCAATCGATAAATTACATCTTTCAATTACTATTTTTAATCGATGTCGCAAAGATTATAGAGACAATCTTACTGGTGATACATCCAGCCTGATATTATTATAATTGGCAATCACTAATTAAGCTTACAATAAGTGTTTATTTATTAGAATAAAATGGTAAAGAGTTAGTTACTCAATTTGTTTGTTGCTGTAAGCTCGATAAAATTAAAAGTCTATTAATAGCTACGATATTCCAATGAAATGATTCTTTGAAAAAGAGAACGAGCAAAGACGATGGATAAAATAGATTGGAGTATTTCACCATACTACATTTTACTCGACAATATTTTACCCCCCTTGACAAATTAAGACATCTCTATAGAAACGTCTTATGCAAATCTATTCCTCTTTTTCTTTCTTTTTCTTCTTTTTCTTTTTTTATGTAGATGGCTTAATTCAACATTATTATCAAAGTAATACATACGAAGTGATATTACCAGAAAATTCGTCATGCCTGTATCGATCTTGCCCTTTTTTGGCACCCTTGTGGCCTCGATATCGGGCATCCACGTGACGAATTTAAACATTTCCGGATTTTGCTGTATCATCTGCCTCCACGTAAGATCGCACATGGACCGCTGGTAATCCAGACAAATTTCTTCCATCAGCTAAAAAACGTGGCGATTACCGTCAAATACAGTAGCTGCATAATGGAAATATTCTAGAAAACGAAATGTACGCAGTCTATTTGCGAAGTACGTGGAAGAAGAAAATTGAATTGTTCGATATTAGGAATATCAACAAATCCGTCAAAATTTCGGATTACAGATCTCTTGTACGATCACTGCAAACATACGTCTGCCTTTTTCACAAAAGCTGCTACTGACCGTGTAACGTAGGTATATGGAAAAACAGCGTGGAAAAAATCCAAGGAAATGCGCGAGAAAACAAGGTATTGTCTGTACTAAATGTATAAATATTAAGTTTAAACTTTTTGTTACTTTTGATTTTTTTTTTTTTTTTATTATCACGTTGTATATACCACTCCTTGTATATTTTGCGTAAGTATATTGAAATATATTGAAATATATTGAAATCTGAATGAAATCTTTTACGTACCAACGTTACATATCTGTGCTTATATCTGGAATTATTCGTAGCCAAACGAACGATCGTTTCTTTTTCTTCTTCGTTCAACGTTTTCATGCCTTCCATTAGCATACAATCCAAATAAAAATGATACCTACGTAAGCATGTTTAATAGCGTTAAAAGTATTCACGGCTCAGATAGATAAATGGTATATCAGTTGAAAATTTAAAATTTGTAATAAAAAATTTAAAACTTCTCAATACTTTATAGAAGCTTCGGCAATTCGTCTATGTTTAATGGCCGCCGCCACTCTCTTCGCATAGATCCTTGGATCTTCGGCGAACAGACGAATGTAAATCCTCGGTATCTTAAAGTTGCGCTTTCTGCCGTCAAGCGTGAGCACTGTCCACAATTTCCTCTCGCGATCATAGTGAGTAACAGCAGCGTTGGTCCAAGCGAACAGCTTGTTCAACTGATTGTCCTCGAGGGAAAACATTTCGTCCTCGGATCGGAATCTTGGTACAAAAACGGTAGCCGGTAGCGGATAATGCGTTCCATCGATCACCCCAAGATTTATCCAATCTTCTACCGTCCTGCAATTGCATTTCTCCCCTTTTTTTTTACAAATCTTTCTTTCATTTTAACGTATCAATATTTTTTATTTAATTTTTAACATTTTCCTCTCGATATTGCGATATTACCTTTACCACCGTATGTATTTTCATAGTAGCCTGAACCTAACCTAAAACATAGTAGCCCGTGTCCCCTCCCTACTTATGTTTTATAAATAAAACGTAAAAGTATAAAACTTAATTTACATTCTATAATCTATTTAAAATTGTAATTTCAACTTGTGCATGTTAAGAGCATTAAACTTTTTTAATAGCGCACCTACAGTCGTATTCCTCGTCGTCAAAAATTTCCAAAGGAAGAAAATGCGCCGTACTGAACAAACCGTATGTCTCTTCGTAAGTTAGTAGCGGCAATGTGGCAGACGGGGGTAACATTTGCTTCGGTGAAACACCAATTTCCTCCAAAACATCCTGGATTTTCAAATTCCTGTACAATCTGCGTCTCCTCTCCATCTCGACGTTTCGTGGAATTCGCTTGGGCTCCACATTTTGCTGCATTTGTACTTTCGGGACAAACGTCTCCGCCGGAAACGTCTATTTCACAAATGTTTGTTTGCTTGTTTATCTTTTAACCAACCAGAGTCCATGATAATAGTGGTTAGGATAAATTATATGCAAATGTAAATGTAAATAATGATAAGCGAAATCAACGAGGATCAATCCTCTAGAATCTAGAAATTCCTTTCTATTGTTGTTACAGCTTTCATTTCTGGGAAATACGGGATAAGTGGAAAGATTTCATTGAGATAGCTTCGCATTGTAGCTCCCCATTGTTGTAACTTTTATGATTATTTACGTTTCTTAACAGAGATATTATCTGTTCCGCGTAATTTCCTCCTTCGAAGAAAATCAAGATTCGTTTCTTCGAACCTCAAAGAATTTTGTTATCGGTATAGAGTCGAACGGAATACTTTTTCGTGTTATCTCGCTAGCACGTCGATAATTCGTTATCGAGCACTCTGCAATCTCCCCCTATTAGTTTCTGTTGCTTACGATTGATCTATCTTCTGGAAAGCTCATCCATCTTTTAGCTTCGCCCAGGATATTATACGTTTCTTGATCCTGTAATTGTCTGACTCGAGCACTGTGATGCTCGGTGGAAACTTGCCAGGCGAGTTCCGTTCTTCTTGGCGCAGTCGCCAAAAGCACCACTTCCGGTTTCACAGCATGTTCCACGGTTCCTGTACGCACCGCCTGATTATTTTCACTGAATCTTTCAAATATTTTCATCGATTAATCGTTAATCACACCTACCCGTCACGATCTCCGAGTAATAACCCCTTCTTTTAACATTCTGTTCGTCCATAGTTTTACTTTTGTTATTATCTATTTTACATTTAAGAAACAAATTTTAACGTTACAACTTATGTAAACATCAACTTTTCAAATATTAGAACAGTAAATCGTGTATTACTCAGTTGGCATTAAAAGTCACCACATAGGTAACCTCAATTTCACACTTTAGATACGATTTCAGCGTGAACTTGTCCATTATGTCACTCATCGATGTTTTCTTTAACTATAGATTTCAAGAATGTTCGATATATACATATATATATATATATATATATATATATGGATTCAATAAATCTTCTCCGACATTATTTAATTTGTGTATATCGTTTGTTAACAATTAGTAAAAATCGGAATTACTATGCTCATTAAATTTCAACTATAACTCGTCAAATTTATCATTGCGAATAAAATCATTGACTAAACATACAGGATAAAGCTGACATTATGCGAAATAGATATTCGGTGTCCCCTCACGTTTTGAAATACCGACCTCGTGAAAAATCGGAGTGTTTCCTACGCGCTCTTCGATTTATAATCGTACGACGATCGTAATTGTCGTACATAGTCCGTTTGATCAAACAAAGCTTTACTGCTTCGTACTCGTTCTTTAATCGCTTTCGTACTCTATTAAGTAAACTTCTGGTCATTCAACTTCTCCAATATACGTTTGTCTGAACACGAACTACTCTAAATATTATATGAAGAAAAAATCATAAGCAGCAAGGACGTAAGTAGTCGTCGCACCACTGGTTCAAATAGACGAAACCCTACCGGATAATCTGTAATTATTACAAATTGAAATATCATATATACGTCAGTTCTTTCCCCTTTGGAATGGCTGATCATTCTAGTTGACCAGTATACAATTTTTCTCATAAACCGGCATTTAATATTTAAAGTGGCGTTAACACGCTTCTAAATCAAAAAATACAAATCAATCCTTCCTTCGTTATCGATTCGTATTCGACACATTGATCGGAAAATTGAGTGAACGATCGTCGCCGAAAGATCACTCCCTCGACGATTTCGATGATTTTCCAATATATTTCGACCCTATGATCGACCCTAATCTTCGAGATATTCGAAAAACACTGCCGAATACCACTACAGCGAATTCTGCCTATAATTCTAAGCCGGTTGCAGCAGCGTATGCGTTAGCATTGAATTGAGATCGAGATCGAGATCGAGAGACGGGCTCTCGAGATTTCGTACATTCTCAAGTGGCACGTCCGATTCACAGCCTCCGTAACATTATGATTTTTAGAAAATGGTCAAAACAGGGTTGCCATAATCATAAATATATTCAACTAGCTAACAGGTACGGGTTATCATTTATTTGAGAAATCGTGAAAGAAATTACCTTCATCGTTGCTCTGCGTATTAACGAAATATTATTTGTCATCCAGAAAGTATAAATAGTATAAAGTACAATAGAAAAATAGAAAAATAATGCAACATCAAGTACAAGTAAATAAACATAAAAATTTTTATTTTAAATACTATAATTTATCAACTATAGATGGTTGACAAGTTGTAAATCATATCAATAATATAATAATGTTACTATATAGCATGCTTCAAAAAAATTGCCTGATTGAAAGTATCAAGTAAATCGTTTTAAGCGGTTAAGTTTAACTTAGTTGAAATTTCTAACATAATTGCGTCGCATAAAAATATCAACAACGTTAATGGTGCAACGAATTTTCATCTTAGAACAATAAGAAAATTTCGATAATAATACAATGGGAAAAATGACGAATGATGTTGCTAGATAGACGTAAACTGTAAATGAAGGTGAAACTTTTAAAACTTTTCTTAAAGGTTTGCATTAAGGAAGCAAATTAATCTTGCAACAGCAATTGCTAATCGATTTTGTGAGGTGAAAAAAGAAAGAAAATACTGATATTACTTACTATAGATTTTATTATTATTATTACTTCTTACTTTATTTATTTTGCATTCAATTTCAACGTGCTATTCAAACAATTCATTTGAAATGCGAGATTATAAAAAATCTTGACCTAAGATATTACATCGAGGTCACCTTATGATCAAATAACTCAACATCGCGATGCCGAGCGCGGATAAACATAACTTACGTATTTATATAAATTGTCATTAAAATTTAATGGAAAATAGGTATAACTTACGATTATAGTCGCAAAGATGTTCGAACAGTAAACAATTCAGTCGTTTATTATTTCTAATCCAAAAGTCGGTTACATTACTCGCGCGTATATAACGTTCAAAGGTTCGAGAAATTATACGCTATATGCAGGCGTTTATCGATATTTACTTCAAATCTCATAGAAATAGAATTCAAGGAATAAGCTTCAAGTTCCATAAACTTTGTACGATATCGGTTGCTTTTTCATTAAAACGGCTGATACTAATTGGAAGAAATCTTACATCAAATTTGTGCATACGCAAATGAGATTCGTACTTAAGTAGGCTAAACATCGTCCTTTACAGTTCTTTTATCATGTACAAATCACGTATATTAATTTATACTCGAATATTTACTCGTTGAGTGTAGTTAATACTATCTTATATCTCGTTCTCACGTCGCGTGTACACATTCGAAAAGGAAGACATTATAGGGGAGAATACAAGCGAGAAACTCGAACTTAATGCACAATGTTCATTTCTACGTTGTATCACCATCATATATGTACTATACACAGTATCATAATGCACGCGCATATTGCCACAAAGATGAATATCTTTCAAGTTTACCCCTCGTTATTTTACTATTTATTATTATTTTATCAGTTTTATTTCATTTTCGTTACTATTACCTAGTAGTACCAGTTAATAAGGTGTATTTAAAATTAGTAAGATTGTTAAAATGGGAAAGCAAGGAAAGCATGAACGAGGACAGAAAAAATAAAAATGACAAATTCAAGAGAGAGAAGGAACAGAGAAAAGGAAAGAAATATATATACTAGTGTTAATGTCAATTTCGAGATGTCGTTATAACAGCTGTCGTACTTAGCTTAATTAATAAATCGTCTTGCACCCTTAACATAAGAAAATATTGTAACAATTACTGATATCGTGCATTGTCGATATAAAATGTGACGTTTTACAACATACTATATTATATTTATCCGAAACGATGAATCGAACAAATGATTTAACGAAAATAAACGAAATTTATACGGGACTAATGTTGCAGATATTAGAGAAACAACTAACAAGGATAAGAAGGAGATCCTACTTATTTCTATACTGTATTACTTTACATATACATATATCATTATTAACAACATATCCGAGAAATACATATATGTAATAATAAAGGATATATTAGAATAGATAATCATATAAAAGCAAGTAAAATTTCGAAAACAAAGGGTCATAGAATCAATATAAATAATTCAATTTCAATTCACATAATAATATTGAAACGTGTAACACGGCTGTATAGTATTATCATAGGTTGACAATTTTCTGGTACACACTGTATACGCGTTCGATTCCACGATATAACACGAGCGCTTCTAATAAATGTATTTCTAAAGATTTCGTTGACATAAATGTCGTACGAAAACTAGTCACTATATTGTTATCCTCAGTGTACATACATCCATAGAGCGTTAATGGTAAACTAATTACATATACCTAAATAGATGATGTACGCGATACAGCTCATACGATGTTACACACTAGAAATTTTATAGAACGAAAAACAAAGATCATATTACGGATAATGATTGAATTGAACCGAACAAAGTTTTAAGATTTAGTTAAATGTGCACTTTCTAGTTATAAAAATAATTCTGCAAGGTTCTCAAACGCTTCTTGTACAAAATGTTTATAAGCTGGTTTCAACGTACACGTTATGTAGTGATCGTAAGCATGAATCGTTACAGCTGCACTTACCAGTAGGGTACATTTAAAAACGTATCGTATAGATTCGTTTCATCGACTCGATTATCGTTAATCGTGCGCGGATCTATCTTCGATGAAACATGACTTCTCCTCATCGCCAAATATTGATCCATCGTCCGATAACTCGTTCGTATCGACTACCAATTCTTGTTTCCTTTTATTTCGATCCTTTTTATGCGATCGTTTGATAGAAGTTTCCTGTAACAACCTCATATAAGCTTTCGTCTTTAAATAATTCGGTGGTGTCACGGTCGTTGATATATTTTCCGCGCTGGTACTTGGACAATTCTGATTATCATCAGTCGTATGGTTCACCAAATTTTCCACGTTATTCACCGATTTGTCGTAAATCGGCTTATTTATCACATCATCAGCGATAACGCAATCATTTGAAAATTCTAATGGATTATACATTTCATTCGCAACACTTTCTAATGATGTCTCGTGTTTCTCATCTATGGAATGGTTATTTCTCATTGCATTGAAACTTTTTCGTGAGCTGTTTCCACGTTTATTCTTTTTGTGAGATTTTTTAATGGAATCCAGATTAGGATACAATTCTGTAGTTGACATATTTCTTGGAGTCAACCTGCCCGTTACATCGTTCGAATCGCAATTCGAATCGTATACCTCCTCTACGTTTCCATTGTCAGCATTGTCATCGGACTTTGTTATTATATCATCTTTTTCTAACTTTACGCAACTATTCGGAAAATTTGGTACAGGTGTTAAACACCGTGAAAAGCTAATGCTCGCCACAGTGTCATCCGAACGCTCATTTTTTTCTGATGCTAAATCGTAAAAATGCGTATATTCCTTAGCAACTGTAAATGCAAATAATGATCTTTTCCTTTTAAGAGGCGTGAAAATTTTAAATTCTTCTTTCGATGTATCCAATTCTTGTAGTTCGAAATCATATGACATATTTTTCTCACGATCCGGCGATATATTTTGTGGCTTCTTCCTTTTGCTTGGAGATAATTTATCCAGAGAAGAACTTAAACTGGCAGATGCCACTAAAGATGTAGAATCCTCGATATTTCTAACGACATCTAAATCCGAAGGAAAATCTTCAATGCTGTTTTTACATTCGGATATTTCATCATTAAATGTTCGTTGTTCGTATTTGTTATTTGTTACTAAATCCATATCTTTATTGAAGTATTCTTGTCGTTTTAAAAATCCACATAATATTTTGTTATGCTTGTCCTTTTTATGGGACTTTTTGACAGAACTAAATTGCGACAATAAAAGTCTGCTAGAACTCACCTTGTCAGGAGTAGACGATCGCTCGTCTCTTGATACATCAGGATTATTCACCTCTACGGATACTTTATTTTCTTCTGTACTTTCATACTGTTCAAAGTTTTCCGAACATTTTGCATTCTCTTGTTTTTCCGTAGCGTCGAGTTTATCTTGTAAAACTTTTGGACTGAACAATCTCCTCTTATTATTATCTTTAACTTTTTTATGAGACTTTTTTATGGAATCTTTACTGATTGTTTGTAAAATGTTGATACGATTCTCAGGAGTAACGGACTTCTGCGATTCTGACACAGTTTCTTTCACTGGCTCCGGGGTTACCGATCTACCACCGTTAGCTAAATAGATATTTTCTTTACATAAATTACTTGCATCGATATCGCTACGATTAGAAGTGTCAGCTCTCGAAAAACGGTCCGCATTCTCCTCCAATTTTACTTTAACATCAAATTTATCTATTTTGGGTATAACACTAGTATAATTCGACTTCCACTCAGATACATTTTTAGATTCCTCGAAAACATGCTTCTGTTCTTCTGTGTAGTCAAAAAGTGAACCTGTATCTGACATATCATCTTCGGAGTGGCTTAATACCAATTCGTTAGAACTTCTATTAGCACATTGCTCTATATCCGATCTAGAATCTTGAAACGGATCAATTTGTTTACTATATCGACTAAATCTATCTTGAAGTACGCTCTCGTTTTTTACAAAACTATCTGTAAATTGTGTTGTATAGCCATCGCTGCGCCTTGACGATCTTTCCTGTGTATAATATTACAATGTACAAATTAGTGATAACTTCGAGTTAATACATAAACAGTATAACTATTTATTTTTAATTCTTAAGAGACAAAAGCTATTAACTAAGAGAAAGATATTCTCGAGTTCTCTTTCCTTACCTTCTTGTGACTTCTTTTAATAGCACTCATACTTTCTGGAATTATACAAATTAGATTTTTTGGTGTGCACGATCTACTGTCATCTTTATCGTGAAATTCATGAAGAAGGTTCCTTGAAGTATTCATGGTTATATTATCTGTATATTTTGTTCTGCCTTTGACACGTTTTAATGACTGTGAATTGGGTGTCGCAGCAACATAAACAATGTTGTCGATGGTTTCCTTCAATCGGCTACGTAGTAATGGCGTAAAACTTGCTGAATGACATGACGATTTTCTAGTATACTTCGCATTAGGTGTAGAGTAATGCAGCATTTCATGTTCCTTTGTACTTTGTTGCAACGGTGTCTCATTTTGGTTTTCGTCGATTGAATCGGAAGATGAAAATAATAAAGTACTATTTGCCGAGTCGCTAGGATTGTCATTGAGATTCAAAAATTTATTAGGAACAGACAGAGGAGAACTAAAGTTCAGGCTCAAAGATTTCCGTATACCTTTCTTCGTGTGCCTAAAACTTTTTGGACTAGGAGTTAAATTAAAATTTAATGACTTTTTGATTTTTGTTTTTCCATAATAGGAAGGACTACTATTGAAATTTAAAGCTCTCATTATCTTAGCAGATCTAGATAAATGTTTGTCTTCCTCGAAAGAACTGTTTTCTGAATTGGAATTACAGGCACTTGCATCAAAATTCAAGGATCGACTCAGCCTGTACTTAGCAAGACGTTTGCTTTTATGCGGAACTGATCTACTACATGTTACATATCTATGTTTAAATGAGAAATCGTTCTTTTCCAGAGGGCTCCATGCTATAAAGCATTTCTGATCCATCTCGTAATTCTCTTTAGTCTTATCAATATTCATTTTTGCAATAGCCGTACAATCATCAAACGTAATTACATTCGATATGTTTTAAACATAAAGATTAGCATGTAAATATATATAGAGAAAAGTTCTTTCATTCACAACTCCATATGGTTATAAATTTCTATTTCTACATATGTGTAGACAAATAGTAATAACTAGTAGAAAATATCAATATTAAATCGATATTTAAATTATTTCATGACACGTTTTAACCATTACGAATGATTTGTCCAAGCGCGATTTTCTTCCAAAATACAGATAATCTCCATTCTATAACACTGCAACAAAACAAAATGTTAGATATTTAAGATGCAATATAAATTTTGAAATGCTATATATTGTTCATTTTAAAAGCAATAATGTTCTATTCGTACAATATTTTGCATAGTAATTCTTTTAAATTCCAGTTAATTTCTAAAGTTTAAGCTCAAAATTAATTGAAATTAGATCTTTATATATTTTTCCGTCATCTTAGAATATGGTATATGTATATGTATATATGTAACTTGTGTTCCGATCGACGCACATACCATATATAATAATACAGTACAATATAATACGTACGTGCAAATAACCCTCAGAATATAATTTTCAATTACAACATATACAATGCATCAATACAAATGTACCATGTATTAATTACATATATCATAATTACAAAACGAGTACCAACTTTACAGAAATTACCTACAGAGTTTTAAGTTACGTGTTTGGGGTCAAAGTGATATAAACTGGCCGTCTTCGCATAGAAAGATCATAAATTATCGAAAATCGATTCTTCCTTTACCACATCTTTCTCTTCTTCATATATTGAACCATATATACGCGAAAATCCAAAATTCTATTTATTCGATTACAAATATGCATATAAAAGACATCAAATATAACTATCAAGCACTCCACTTTATACAAAATCCAGCATGGCTTCGCATGTCTTCTTCAAGCATTTCAATACGTCCCCCTTTAGAATCGGCACAGCATCATAGTATAGCGTACAGAATAGATGGCGCTGTATATTTCCCATTAATTGCTCTACTCTATTTCCAATTTATTTTACCTTAGATACGTCAGATTATATCAAACAACATCAGATATTAAAATTGTCTATACGAAAATATTTATTTAAAGAATTTGGTATATGGTAATATGGTAATATGTGTAATTGTGAATGTGATACTAACAGAGAAAAAGAAAGGATACTTGGGTATGGTATCTTTACGATATAAAAGAACGTTTTTACCATATCAGATTTAGCGAATTGAAGAACGCGTACCACTGCAATTCAATCGTATCAGATATACATATGCATTAAGTAAATTTACCAAAGTAAAGTGGGCATCATAAATTTTAATATAAGCTTTATTACGATCTTGTACTCGATAATGACGTAACTAGCTGGCTGTAAAAAGTCAATTTGTTTATAGTTTGCCGGAGGATCATGGTAGCGGGATGAGGCCCAATACTCGGTAGACCAACATATTTTATTAATACTAATCGAACTCGATAATAGGGCATAATTACATTTTTTGTACTCCATGACGTAGATATAAAGCTATAAAAACGAACCGAAAGCTGCTGTATTTAACCATATAGCGGCTGGTTGTGTTTCGGCAGGACAGTGTTAAAATTCGTTTCTAAGATATGAATACAATTACTTTTGATCTCCCGTCTTCGGCATGATAACAGGTGAAAGTGTTTTGTTTATACGTATAATCAGCCTTCACCTCGTCTTTCGATGACATAATTCAAGCATGTACACTGGCACTATTCAAGTATGCTTGTATAATAAATTTGTGCGTGTATAATAACGCTCAAGTATGCAGTTACATGTGTAGTCGGCTGAAGTGTACACGCACAATTTTATAGGTAATTTTATTCGAATAAAAAGACTTCAAATTTGAATGTGAAATTATATCCATGAAAATATAAAATATATCTGACCCTATTAATTCAAATACACATTGAATAGTTGATTGCATTCTAAACGGTATAACGGTATATTTCTAAAAATATTAAATCTTGAAGAATATAAAGTTTTACCTCTTATATTAGATTATAACAGAGATGAAAATATCACGGTGCAATTAAATACTTAGGCACATAATAAAGACTTTAACTTATTCGTTATAGTGTACATACTTCTATTACATGTATTTATATGAATGGTACTTTCAAATTTTTAAAGTTCGTGTAACAAAAAGATTTCGATATTTAAATTTAATAGTCGGTCAGTATATAATAAAGTATTGTAACACTAAATTACATATTTCCAAATGGCTTAATATCTTGATCATTTGAAATTGCTTCATTAATAGAAGAATAGCTGACAACAGGTTCATATAATGTATGCGTAACTCGTGAAAGTTATATAACGTATATTTATTATATTGAGGATTATAGAACATAGAACGTTATATCCAAGATTATACGAAGCTCTACTGTTCATGAACAGTAAGGGAAGTGTCAACAAAGTACAAAATCCAATTAATCGTCGTACTTTCGTAATAAAATTATTTACATATACATCAACTTTTTTTAATAATCCTTCAGTTCGGAAAATGTTAAGATTATTATTGAAACTGTACAATGAGATCGTATTCATCGGAAAAATGTAATACGTTGAAATACTTCGATGAAAAGTTAAACGTGCCTAACATGAAAACTGACGATGTATTCTGCGTTTGTTCGTTGAACAGAAATAGCAAATGGATCTGTTGGATGGAAGGTAAATGCAACTAGTCGTCTCGCAGCTGTAGGTGTTGTACGACCTAACATTCCCGCATACATTCGAAATTTTAAAAGACCAGAATCACGAGCGTAAAACCTTTAAAAATAATGTAACAACATTAATAGCATTAAATAATTGCGTTTAAGTATGAATTATCATTACAAAAAGAACAATTTTAACATATATATATATATATACGTGGAAGTAATTTTAATAACCCTTGGCAATTTTTCATATGAAATTTATACATTTCATAGATTTAGCAAGTAATTCCCAGAAATATCAAAAGTCAAATGGAAACTATACCGTATAGGGTGTTCGCCACAAGCTTTGGGACGCTCCATCATAGATACCCATTTGTCATCGTAACAAAATAGGGATAAGTCAAGGTACGGAGAACTAGAGTAGGATTGAGCGCATATAGGCAATTGAGCAAGTAATCTTTTCGTAGCTTCTGTAACACCACCGTATCTGGCACTTATTATTGTTTGTTTAAATCTCTGTTGTAACAATCTGTAATAAAATTATGGATTAATACTATTTTTTAAATATTTTTGGAAACTGTGTTGTATTTTTGCACACCACTGGCGCATTTCCTTATCAATAATTGCTCGAACTTGGTCACGCTGGATGCGACATCCAAAAGGACAGGCAATAAGAATGAAAACGATATGTTACTATCTGTAAAAAATGAAATTTATATAACTCCCTTTTTCTTCTCACAACATAGAAAGTGTTAATGATCCAGCGACATTTTTCTAACTAATATAATATAACATATATAATATAAATCCATAAATAAGTCATAAATCGAATTATTTAAAGAATTATCGATAGTTAAATAGGAATAGATGAAAAGATAGTTATTTGAACATTTGAAAGTATAATAGCGTTTCCCAAAAAGATAACGAAGTGAAGACTGAAACGTCGAGTTATATAGCGTTGTCATCTATAATTTGATTGCAACTGATTTTTTTATCCTGTACAAATTAAACAAACTATTTCTTCTGTTTTTGCATATATGCGCAGATAGGTTTATATTTTTATAATTTTTGGCACAGCGAATCCTCAAATTTTCCTTGTTCAAAAATTCTGGTAGTTCTAATCCTAAAAGTGAAGTTCGACTTCGGTCAGTTTAATTGAAATCAGAAAAATCTCGCCAAAATTATTAACAATTCTTATATTGTAATGAAATAAAAATTATAAAAATTTCACTTTTCACGTATCAAAATGATGGCACACCATTTGTTGCTTTAAGCATCAAAGTGCTAGTGTTCTGGTGTTAACTCACATGAGTGACGCCAATTGCCGAGAGTTGTCACATTATGAATCGTACTTCGAAACACTGCTATATTTGATTGATAATTACGTTGAGTGTCCCTAAATTATATGACTAAAGTATATGTGCATGCGAAAGGGAATGTTCAGTTCTTTGGGCGTTCGAACAACAAGAATTGAACATTGGCGTCCGAAATAAAATATTTCCATATTTCGAGAATGATGAAAAATCTATGTGTATATACACACACACACACATTTAATCTTGTTTCACAATACTGGGATATCCTGTATATTACACTGTACTCTCGTGAATATTATACCTTGCATATATATTGTTAGATGGAGAACACATATACTGACAATCACCACTCATTCTAGCATTCCTGAAGAAATCACTGAAGTTTTCAAATTGTGTTAATAATTGTGTGGATGTGTTATCATATGCAGCTAATATTTTAGCAGTGACCATATCATAAACTACCAGAAGTGCAGGTTGTACATTAGGTTCGTTTGCTTGAAGCGTCGCCACTTCTTCACTTGCGAATCTTACAAGAACATGATTTGTATCTAATAACTGCATTTTCCACATTCGTAATGCGTTTAACTGAAACATTAATTTATTATGATAACATATATTCAAGGCGCCATTATGCTTGAGATTTTTATAATAAACGTATTCAAATTTTATACAATACTTGGTCAAAATATTGATAAAAACGTCTCAACTCATATGGATCCTTTGTTGTATCGCTAATATATGCCGCCCTTTTGTACAAATAAACTAATAATTTATGTTTAAGACAGTTTATTGTGACATCTCTAAACGGACGACAGTTCACTCCTGGACATGCACTTCTGATCAAATATGCATCATCCTCTAAACAAAACCTGTTTCCAACCAAAGTCAGTTATTGATAATGCAACAATAGTTACTAGAATAAATTTAAAACAAAAAATGTCTTTTTATAGAAGTGGTACCTTCCTATTGTTCTAACATTGATAAACATTCCATCAAGGATTTGGAATATATGAATGGTTTGATGCTGTACAGACAGTACCGCCAATATATCTTTATAAAGATAGAGGCCTACGTAAATAAAAATGTTTGTTGATTGATCTGAATAAATGAAATAGACACGTTATTCACGAGCAATATTTAATTAAGATTATGCTTGCCTTGATTATGAGACAAATATATTTTATCTACTTTAAAATGTCTAGTATCACACAATTTCCCTCCGTGTAAATCGACAAGGTGTAAGCTATAATCTTCAAGAGGTGATCTAGGATTTGGAGTCAGCGCTTCATTGTTAGAATAAATCTTAAAGAATAAAATTTAATATTATCAATACTTAATAATTTAAGAACTAATAGCCATATGATAACATCTTTACCTGATAAAAATGTGGTCTCAATTCATCTGGAATATGTGCAGCTGAACCAACAATTACATACCGGCCATCGTCTGTAAATAAACTGCATTCTCTGTTCAATTGTTCATTACTTTGAACCACATTAACAATCCATTTAGCCTATAAATATTGTAATAAATCTTGTTATTTATTTTAGTTAATAAAAATTGATCATTCATAAGTGAAGCTATGATATTAAAAGATTAAAATTAATACAATACACCTTAAAAAATCGACTAAAAATGTTCCTTCTAATTTGGAAACTACATTCATCGTTCTTATGGCCAATATATTCGCCTTCACAATTTGCTAATAAATCAGCAGCCGCAGATGCACCACGATATTCATAAACCTCTATAGAAGTTTGGTCTGCGCTAAATGCTATTAAATAACGACCATCAGGACTAAATTTCCTAAGGAAACATGGAGGTTTCTCCACATTCATAACAGTGAAATTTGGAAATACATTTTGATAAAATTGTCTAGCACAGTGTACGTGTGTTCCTGGATAAGAACAACCAAATGTTTCCCGACGTTTCAGGCGTAATACTATGTTCTGTGGACCTATTTTACGAGGTTTAATAGGGCAAGGTTCTGTCACGTATTCAATCTTTGCCTCCTTTTCAGCCATCCCTTGCGAATATTACGAACATGTATCAGATTATTCATTTCACTTGATGTACACGTACGTGTAAACCGAACAACATAAAAGTGCCTTCTATTTTTTTCTTTATAAAAATAGATCAAACCTTATTCTCTTGGTTATGTTCCATATTTCATTTAAGTTTGTAAGGATGAAAGTTTTAAGGTTGATTTTACGTTAAAAACGGAAGATAATCTTATATTTGTAACATTATTAATGTTACTAACGTATTCTACTCAAAATTTAAACAACTCATATAACTTTAAATCAACATGAGTTTTTCCCCATTCTTCTATGCGAAGCGATCTGCTATGTCAGTTTGAATATACTTTGCATCTAATCTATCTATTTCTTTTTGCGCCTATTTTCTTACTGTACAACTTGTGTAACCATATTCTGATTTGATAACTTTTAAGATATCGACTTGTTCATTCTTTCTGTTTTTATTGTTATATTTATAATGATCACTTTATTATTTTACAGCACTTTATAAGAATTACTTTATTATTACAAAGATACTATACTCATCTATGCATAGCGCATCGTATATGTATATCGCATACACGCATGCGCGTATGTGAATCACATACTGATTGACCTATACATATATGAATTGGTATAACTTTATTAATAATATAAACTATAGATCTTCTAACATTTAGGATCGTTCGTACAAAAATAAGGAATGTAGATGAAAATTGTTCAGTATTTTAATAATAATCTAATAGAATTTTCAATTTTGAATACTGCTTACTAAAAATATCTATACAACTCCTATATATACATTTAATTGCATGCAGAATATTTCTCAAATAAGATAGTCCTATTAATACTATTTGCTGATACTACTATTATCGCTATTATACTTGTATTCTACATACATATATATATATATATATATATATATATATATAGTTTATGTTATCTGTTAAATATCTGTAACAGTTAAATTTTTTTCAACAAAAACCATTTATTTATTTTCAAGTTTGTTTACAATCTTTTGCAATTAGATAATATTTAGTTATGTAAATTGAATACATTATCTTTTTTCCCAATTACAATTTATCATCAATTTTCCACTTATCACATTTAAAAACAGACAACATAAAGAATTAATGTACTCCTTATATTTTATTATATATACTGTGAAAACAAATCAAATTTCATTGACCTATAAGAACAGCAACACTATAATTTATTACACGTATATTGCGTAATATGGCAAATTGAAGAAGTGTTTATATGTATATTGATATTGCAGATAATTATTACCTGAATTGTATACTATATTGAAATCTATAAAGTTTAACATGATACATATCCGTATCTAAATGCTATTCACATTCTCTACTTTATTCATATATCTATGATACTTATTTCAGCTGATTATCAGCTGTGTATTACGAACGATCAAATTTGCGTCTGTACCAAACCCATATCAATCCAATGATAAATAAACAATTCGTTTATTGCGCTAATAGTTAATGTAATATATTTATGCTCGATTTTATGATGAGAAGAGTAACATAAATTATATAGGATAGTATATAACCGTATTTGAGAAAAAAAGTACAACTTCAAACAAGTACACAAATATCATGATCCATTCTACTTTTCCATTTCTCATAACTTCTATTGTAATGTCTCTGTAATTTTGTTTCACAACCAATTCTTGCGTGTATTTCACGCACCAGCACAAATTGTATAGGATATTTGTTAATGATCAAAATAAAATGAAATATACCGATAACAGTTTGTAGTACAATACTGGTGCAAAGAAAAGAAGTTTCAAGAAAAGAATGTAAATAAGAATATTAGTGGCTAATTTTTTGACAATTCTTAAAACTCAAAGAAACACTCGTACATGTATGTTACAATTAAACGGCATAAAAAATCAAGATCATACGAATGAAAAAGAAAAAAGAAAAACAGAGTATGCCGGAAAGAAAATTGATGCATAAATTTTCAATTAAACTGTACACAATTAAAACCACTAACGTTTCTTCCATTATTTTTATATATAACACACTTCCTATGCTTAGATTATGTTACAGTGTTTTTTCTTCATTTCTCATTTTGCAAAAACATTATTGTAATCACCTTAAATTTATTAAACATCCAAATTCAAACTTTTATAAAGAAACATACACATTCTTCTTAAATTTCTTACTTATTTTTGCAAACTATGAAATTGTGTATATGCAGGCGCGCGCGTAAATAAATATATACATATATATAGCAACAATGATTATTTCAACTATAAATACGCACGTCTTTGTTTGACCCTTAATGTTCATATCTCGTTATAATTCATGCAAAGCAACACATGCAAGTTGTAATTTTATATTGCGTTATTTTTTCTTGATTCACATTACACTGTTGATTGAAGTATAAAGCTTGAAATTTATATTAGTGTCGAGATACAATATTGATATATATGAGCATCGCTCGAGTGAACAGTGCCAGGAAACAAATTTGAAAAAAGTGAAAAATAGACGCATGTCGTGTGTGTATATTTGCGTGTCCTGCTGGGTAGAGAAAATATTAAGACAGGATAATCAATCTCAAATCTCACTCGATGAGTTACTACTGGAGTTATTACCACTCGAGGATGAAGGTGATGATGTTCTAGTATTATTTGATTCGTTGGTTGCCCTAGAAGTAAATAGATATAACTATGAGACTTTTATACTTTCTACATAATGTGAATATTCAAATTCTTAAAATGTATAATTTCCACGTATTACATATATTTAAAAATATCAATTGTTATGTTATGTTTATGTTATCACTATGTCTAAGTAAAAAATTTAAGCCTTATATAGGTAAAATATTAATAACATACCTAAAGAGAGCGACTAAGCTACGTCCTACGGTATCCTGATGTACCTCCGCTGAATTTTGACTTCCCAAGTGCTGTCTACAAATAGGGCAAGTACCATGCTAAATGCAAAAAAGAAAAGAAAGAAAAACATCATGAAAAGACATTTGTATCACCTCGAAATAAAATTGAACTCTTCGAATTTTTGTCCAACCTACCAATTCTAACCATGGTACAATGCACGGTGTATGATATAGATGTAAACAAGGGAGTTGCTTAACTGGTTCAGAAAGTTTGAAGTCTTCCCAACAAACGGAACATTGAAGTTTACTATCTGTATGTATAATTTATAAAATATAATTTATCGTTAATATTTAGATTAATTTTTTAAATTATGAGTTACAGTTACAATATACATATGTACACGTTTTACTCACCCACATGACATTGACTCACAGTTATAGTTGGTATTTCATCGATTTGCTTTCTCGGTAAGGGAGGTGGTCCAGTTCCATCAATTTGATTCAATAATTGCGTTACAATCGCGTCTAAGCCATCTTGACCCCAGACATAATCTCCAGGATTTCCCAAGAACAGTCTAATATTGAATCTACATTATTGTGCTTTATTTTAGTAATACCAAATATCAAACAAAGCAACAATGACTTTTATCCTGGGTGAACAAGCTTTTGAGTGCTCCTGTCTATGTTTATTTATACATATCTAATGTTTACTCATATGGTATAATGCAAGGAAACAATGTAAGGCACAATGCAAATTAAATAAAAGTGATTTTTCAATTTATGATTCATGATCCTGAATTCACGGATTTGTATTAATACACACACACACAAACACACAAACACACAAACACGCACGCACGCACGCACGCACACACGCACACACGCACGCACGCACAGAAGATATAGTATATATTTTATACATATATATATATATATATATAAGACAGATTTATTCAATCAATGTTCGACAGAAAAGTCAGCATTACTGTGAAATAAATCATAAAAATATCTTCTTGCAAAAAGGATATAAGCCGTTATAATAATTTTTTCGAAATTTCATTGTCATTTTTTATATATTTCCACTAATACCGCTTATTAATATCTTTTCTACGTAACACATTCTCAAGTTACTTTTATTTTTATTCAGTTATTTCCATCCTTTTTCTATAACAATGAGTACTACATAGCATGTGATTATTTGTGTAAAATTGTTCAAATTTTAATCTATTATAAATATGTAAAATAAACGAACGCGCAACATACGCATATATACGCATAAATCAGCTTAATCTATTTATACGCTATTTAAAAAATATTATGTATAAATATAAAGAAAAGTGAAAATTACACACACAATTATATATTCTATGTAATACTTAAAAATAAACTATTAACTAAAATTTGGTTCTAATTTCATTGAAATTCTTATTAAAATGCTTATACTTATTTTTTTCTTAATAAATACCATGATATCCTGTTTTATATGCCAAATAAAAATATTTTACATGCAGATGAACTAAAATTGGAAAATTGCTTTTGAATTCACTCAGGATAATATTCTATATAAATAACATGCAAATCTCTCTCTCTCTCTCTCTTTCTCTCTCTCTCTCTCTCTCTCTCTCTCTCTCAAGATAATTTTACATAAAGTGTGTGGTTTCCTTTTTTATATTATACAAGTTAAAAGATTTGATTTGCCTTGCAAATCTTCTGAACTTGAACAATTATATGCATACATGCTTGTATACATTAGGTAAATAAGAATAAATGTATAATAAAGATTAATATTATACATACACAGGTAGTTGTGCAGCTTGTGCTACTCCTTCTGAGAGATTAAGTATAAAATCTTGTATGAAATTCTCTACAGACACAGGCATTACTTCCTGTCGTCCACGACTGCTGTTCAACATAAAAATAACCAATCATATCCATACATATCGCAGAAGTCGGTAATAAATTAATTACGTTTATTAATTTTCATTCTTATATAAATAATTTTTGTCTTTAATATACTTTACACTTACGTTACATTAAAATAATCAAATATATCGTTACCATAAAGATACATACATGGCACTAATTATTTAATTCGAAATTTTTTTAATGTGTAAATGCTGTGAGCTTTTAAAAAATTAGAAGTGATATACCTATTAGAACGACGTGTATCTTGAGCATTACGTGACCAATGAGTTCGTCTTCTACCAGCAGGACCGTTATTTCTAACAGGCGTAGAACTGAACGGTGTTTCAAACTGATTGGAGAATTCCGTCTCATATTCCCCTCTTAAAGGAACATCTGCGTAACGTTCCCATAGCTACATAATAAATATTTGATCACAACAATAATGAAATACATTAAAATATAATGAAGTTACAAAATTAAAATATTAAGATTTAAAAACAATGGTCATTTCATCTATAATGCATCTATAACGTTATTTACTATTATGAACTGAGAAATAATATTTACATCATCCGCGTCGTTAGTAATATGCATTCCAGATCCGCTGTCACTGCTATCACTTTCTAATTCCTCTATGAAACCACTCGAGCATCTTGGACACGTGTAATCCTAGAAAATAGATTAAACATTATATCAAGTTATAATCGGCAACGATCATTCGTGTCATTACAACACGATTCCAATCTGTTCTGTAAAGTAATTTGAATAAATATAATATACAGGAAATAACTTAAATCTTTCTATGTTTCTTCTTGCGTATCTGTCAAAAGTACACCTATAGACTTAATACTTAAAGATCAATAGATAAAGTATCGATAACTTTTGTGTTTATTTGTTTAGATTAGGATATTAGTTACAATTAATGTAATTTATTGTACAATGTTTAATAATAAAGTAATATATTACCTAAAGAAATCAATGATCAATATTAAGTATACATATTAAAAAAAGTATCTAGAAAATAAGTATAAGAGAGAAGATGCATATATAGAAGCATTTTAAATAAATATTCTTCGATCTAATTGAGTTTTACATTAAAATAACATTATCTTTTACAATACTCAAGCGCTGACTGATTTTAATATAGATACATAATGGTGAAAGTAAAAATGTAGAAGATAATGAGAGAATAGTAATTTGTGCGATTAATTGTACTTGAAAGGACAATAGTTTAGTGCGATTTTTTATATTAAACAAAAAAAGAAGGTAGAAGGAAAAGAACTTTTACGCGTGATACCAAAGGACAACTCGGAACGAAAAATTTGAGGTTTTACACGTAGTGTCATGTTTAACAGTATAGTTATTAATATGAAAAGAAGGACAAATATACTTACAGGTAATAAACGTTCAATTTCGATACTGCATTTGTGACAAAAAAATCGGGACATTGCCCCGTCTACAACGGCTTCCGCCATCTTTTACGTGTCCTCTTTGCTCCTCTTGCCTATTTCTGACTATCGTGATGAATCGTAACCCGTCACAATTCTTGATGTACGTTGATTACGTTTTAAGCGAATGCCGAAACAGAACTGGAAAACTACTGATTTTAAATGATACCTCTACGTATCACGAGATGGCGTTTAATTAAATTAGTCGATTTGCGCATCAATCTATCATTTCGTTCGATTACAATTCTTTAGTTTTAGTTTTCTTTAGTTTTAATATATTTTGTTGTTCCCTAACTTTTATTCAAATTGTAATCTTTTTCCTCAATTATCAGTTATAAGTATAATACCATTGTGTCTTTTATTTCCATTTGTAAAATATCCGTGAAGACATTTTCTGAATAAAAAGACTAGATTGTCTTCAAAAATAAATATGTATATACTACATACATAATATTTTCGTTCGTATGCGGCAAGTAAGATGAAATCCTTTTACTTTTTATGGTAAAAGATACACCAAAGGTGCATAATTATTTACTGTATCAATCGTTAAATATGTATATACTTAGTGCATACATTTCAAATGGCTCGTGCATTTCAAATATTATACATATGTATCTCGACATAGAAATGTAAGGTTAGGTATGCACGGTTGTTTCATGTGTATGTATGTATACTTGATCAATTTATTTAGCTACTCATTTTTATTCAGGGATCACACGATGAAAAACATTATTAATTAAAAATATACTGCAATAACAAATAGTTTTTGGAAAAATATGATTGATATGTGCGACTCTTGATATCGTATTTAGCTATCAAATTATTATATGTAATTAAATATACATTTATGTGTGTGTGTGTCATTTTTTGGTACAGTGTACTCGCGTACAGTTGCATTATTTTCGAGTAGACCGTGCACGAATATCTTTGACTATGTTTGCTCTTCAGCACATGTTTGATCATGCTCAAATTTGTAAAGCCTTTATATAAATATTTACGCAACTATAAGAAATTTAAAAAGGAAAAGAGCGTTACATCAATTGCGGAAATTTCGTATTAAGTTATGTAACGTTCTACACGAAACTGTATTAAAAATCTTTATCGAAATTTCTTGGAAATTTTTCATTGACATATTCTAAGGAAATACCTACACATACATATGAGTGAACAAATAAGTGGATATATTAATTAAAGATTAATTAAATTCAGTGCAGACTGAATAGTTAATAACGAATAGATTATGTAAAGTACTGATTTATTACAATCAAACGATAGCCTACTGACACACAATGTTCTAATACAACTTATATCAATTTATAATGCTTCACTTACACAAGTAAGCGCGATAAAGATTTCATTCTAAACCTACTCAGATAAATATATTACAATATTTTAGATCGCTAGACGAACAATCAAATAATTCAAATTTTTGTACCGTTTGAACTACAAGAGTCTTGAACGTTTTCTTTTTTTTTTCAAATTCATTTTAAGTACCCGCTTGTACCCTTTCTCGTCGAACGACTGTATACACGTAGAAAGAGATTTATTATATAATGAACACATTTCTTTCAAAAATGCAATACAGTCAAGTTTAATGAACACACGAAATACGTCGATTATCATAAGAAGAGATTTCGATTTTCACAGAGTCTGCTTATAGTTGGAAATACGTATATGTAGTAATCGCATATGGCTTTCGTTTCACTGGTTTCATGTATGCTTCGATTCCCTTTAAATGTAATTTTATTCGTGAAGTTGGTTTTAGACTGCTTCCTATTACTACGATCTCTCAGTTATACATATACATATGTATGTACTTATGTTCCCATCAAGCCGAATATTTGCCTATATGAATTTTACACATATACCGAAATTAATAACTCCTTTTTCTTGAAAAAGAAGACGAAAAGGATAAAGAAACATTCGGTACATTCTTCTTCAAATTATATCAAATAATTGATATGAAACATTACATTTCACGTAATCATGTTATACCCTACCTTCCTTTCCTTTTTTTTTTTCCTCTGTCTCGGTATGTAGTTATAACTGTAACTTAATAAAAAGATAATTCGTAACTTAGTATATGCAGGTATATGGAATATATAATAATTCGATGTATGTATATATATATATAAACATCATTGTCGTTTTCCTGATGACTTTTCAATAAGTTTTGACTTTTCAATAACTTTGAATATCTTGAAACTCGAATTCTATCTATTGATATTACATATATAATTCCATATTTCCGAAAAATGAATAATTATTATAGATTTTAATAATTATAAACGCATTATCAATTTCACAAACGAAATGTGTGTATACATATGTATTTTAAACTTTTCTTCGTATGGATATCTATACGGTCCAGTCCAGTATTTCGATTCATATACCTATGTATGTATTTTAATTGAAACAAATAGATACTATTCCGAAGAAGATTGTCATCAAAAATTGAATCACGATTTTATATCGAATAATATAAGTTTCAAATGAAAATCAAATGTGGAAACATTTCAAAGATTACTTAGAATTTCGAATTTAAGAAACGAAAGAACATTGCTGTTTATAATATTTTAGTATACAGTATTTTAGTATTACACAAATGATAAAAATCGCGGAAATGTCTCTAACTAATATTAAAATAGACTTAAAATAATTATCATCGAATCAAAGATATTCTAGATAAATCAGACTTGCTGCATATTGTACCTCGCCGATATATATAATACATTCCTACATATGTAAGCATGTACATACATACATATATATTGTAGAATATAGTTCAACGCAGAATCATTGTATAATTATAAAGTTACGGTATGTACCATAGTTTGAAATTCTTGGCATTATGATAGACGCAATAGAAGATTATGTTATAAAAATTGTTCTTTTCTTTTATGGTTACCAATGTTTTCATAGCTATTTTTCATATATTCCACGATCTCTTTCATATGCTGAGTTTTACTCAAATGCTCACGCACGTTACTAACTAACGTTACTTGCGAAAATCAAAACAACGAACACTTTAAACAGATCTATTTCTTCTCTCATTCTCAGTTAATAGAATTAACCAAGTTTTGGAAGTTTACGTTGGAAATAAGCATTACGAATGTCATAAATTAACTATTACAGAAATAATTTTTATTTTGTCGATGTTTATCTTATACATAGAATTCACTCAAATTACGAAATTCGTAACGATGAAATCGCAGATTCATTAAGGGATATAAGCAGCTTAAATATCTTTACTAGGGCTGAACACATTAAATGGTAATTTAACAACAAGAGAAATGGTGGCATTGTTCTATCAGACGAATGTAATTATAATAAAAAATTGCCTCAATAATTGATTTGGTTTATTTAGGTGTTAAATGCTATATGTATATAGCTACAACTAATACGTAATAATACCTGTAACGTATTAAATTTTGTTTTGCTAATATTAAGCACAGTTTTCACCTTCTACGTACACAAAATTTTTATTAATTAATAAACTAATGACGTAGTACTTTTAATCATTCATAGCTGTTAACATGTCCTGCTTTGCTCATTAGTCGTAAATGATTGCCAAATAATTAATTTACTAATTTATTAATTAAGGTCTTGGGAAGAATCAAAATATTTGATCCTTTTTGATATATTATACCGTTCTAACAATAGTTTATGCGCTATATCATAATAGACTGTACACTTAGTCTCTAATTATGAGTAATGAAAATATAATGGCAAAACAACACAAATCATACCAAAATTCACTAAAAATCATATAGCGCTTTCTTATCTCAAAAAAATAATTTTATGAAATGTTAATATCACTTCCTATGTATATTATGAAAATTATACAATTTCGCACAGAGTTTACATATTACGCTGCATTACGTAAAATAACATTGGTATCTTACGAGTAATTTTAAAAGTAATTTTTGAGGCAATGTTTTGTCACTATTACGTTCGTCCGCCGGAACTTATCCAATATTCTCTCAATTAGTCACACACCTCTTATTTACATCCTTAACCGCAGCAGAACTGCAAAACGTACTCTCTGTGCATGTTTGATTAACGTAAAATGGTAAATGTATGCAAAAATTTAATTATCAAAGGAAATTAGTAACAGCAATTGTTAATTAATTTTTGCAACTTATTACTTTTACATTTCTATATACTTTTGAATATATAAACAATAATTAGATAATAAATATGTGCTTTTGCATGAAATAACAAATATTTATGGTCACACAAATATTTGTGAAAATAATTACAATTAATAAATAATTGTATTTTTCTTACAATTGATTAACTAACTGAATGATTAAAGTATTTCACAAATATAACAAAAATATAAAATAACACAAAAGTACAACGGATTAAAATGACGATGAGATTAATAATGTCATAATGTTAATAAAATGCTTATTAATTTTTGTTAACATATTATCAATAATTAGTCATCCTAGACCTTACTAATTTATAGAATATATGTAATAATATAAAAAAATGTCTTACATTAGGAAAGGAATTTTAGTGAAATATATATGATTAGTGAAATACATCTCCGACTTGATTCAAATAGAAATATTTGTATATCATTAAATATGATCAGTCTGATTCTTAAATTCTATCCATAAACTAAAATATATTATAATTACTAAATATTGCATGCTTCGGGGGACCATTTCATATTTTGTTTTATATGTTAAAAATCATTAATCACCGATTAGAGACAATGAGTATTTCACTCATGCATGGATCATACAAAGTATGTTGTTACAAATAATCCCCAATAAGAAAAACCTTTCTTCTCACTTTACATAGAGTATAATTGTATAGACTTAAAAACGTTTATCCTTATACCAAAGTGTTAAACTTAGTCGTTAGAAATTTCCACCATATCTTATGTGAGTCGATTGTTTGAATGTAAAATTTGTGTAACTACAATCATACTTTCCATTAAAAATCATGAGAAAAAAAAGATCATAAAAAGAACGTTTTACATACGAAATAAGACATTTTCCCGAGTGTCGATTTAAGAGTTTTAAGACAAATATTATATCTTTTATGCGTGTAACACACAAATGCACGAACGCTCGCATACATAACAGTGAAATATAATAGAATAGAGTCAACATTCACACGATAAGTGGAAGAAGCATAACATATATGTATTAAAGCTGATTTAGGCTATTTGAACCAATAGATCTGTTTCAAGCATATGTATATACAAATCGTAAAACAATTTCTATTATTTAACATATTGTACGCTTATGTTTCATGCTAAATGAACGGCAAAAATTAACAAATGTGTTGAGAAATCAACTAAAATGAATATATTTATGTAATTTTTATATAACTTGGAGGTTGTACTCAATATTGATATGTATTCTTAAAAGACTTCAAAACATACATATATATATATATATATATATATATATATATATATATATATATATATATATATACTTGTGCACTGCACATTATCTAATAGATTTACTTTTGTCCATTTTCGTCAGAATACCAGAGTATGGAAAGAAAATTTATATGAAAATATTTTCAATTAAGCTAGAATATTGTGTTTAAATATCACAATTAAATAAAGGCTTCTACACTAAGATTTTCATAAAAAGTTATTATAATAATGTGATGTAGAAATTAACAATAATATAAATAATGATATAACAGTGTAATAATATTCGAATAAGTTATCAAATTGTCATTGACTTACCTGCAACATTCATATCCTATTTTATACTCACTTTTCTCTCACATTATTGAATAATTAGTATTGAAATTATTGTAAATAGGTATCGAAATTAACAATTGGTAAACAAATAAAAAAAGTGTATATGTAACAATGAGTATAATATGAACTAATCTGTTCTTTATATTTTATTGCGTTATCCAGTTTCTCGAAATATATATATCGTACTGTTCATGACAAAACAATAAAGGAATTCTGTAATAAAACGATAAAAATTCAATTTTCAATTCTGTTGATGAATCTTTAACAAATGATATGCATGGAACATAGTTAAAAATACTTTGGGTAGTTACGTCCTTAAACATATTGGAATTGTAAGTTGCTATGCAATAAATATATTATCTAAACTTTGCTCTCAAAGTTTAATAACATGTAAAGAAAAACCGTGAGAGCAAAAGCGTGACTCACTTTTTCCGTAGGTCATACATAGTTTGAGTATGTGTGTGAATAGTTTATATACAGTGAACAAGATAGAAAAAGTTTCACCGTAACTCTGAAATTTGGCAATGTAATACTATTTACCGACAATATAACGTTGTCTGCAACGCAATAAAATATGAACATTGTTCGTCTTCCTTAATATTGAATTTTGATCAATGGTAGTGTAATATAAATCATTTTAATAGTTATACGATGCACAGGAAACACATAACTGCAATCAATTTTCATCCGAGGATTCTGTGGAACTTTGAGGCATTGGGTTGAACCAATTTTCACGAATGCCAGTGCTCCTAGATACAAAGAAATATCGACAAAAGTCAATCAATCAATAGCACAAATGTAAACTTATAAAATGTTACATTCATATTGTTTCGTTTACTAATTTTTCGAAAAATTTATAATTCAAATTGGACAAATAGTAGCAGAAAGAAGATATTAATGAGACATGGAGACCGGAGACGTAATTAATAGACAGCAGAAGAGAATGAATAAAAGATGCACACAATCTTGTATAATACTATGATAAATTATTAAATTTCTCTTCATACGACTTGTTATCACAACTATTAGTTGTAGTGGTTCGATAACCCTTAAACGTTATAAAATGATTTAATATTGAGTTAAGTAAAAAAGAATAATAATCCCTTTTCCTATAATTACCTTGTTCGTTGACGGGTACTTATAGGCAGTGTGAGTGAAGTTCTATAATACTGAGGAGTAACATTTGAAGCTGTTTCATCTGGTCTTCTATGTAACGTCATAGTTTCGTGCGGAGACGTAATTAATTCATCTTCGTTATCTAAATAATAACGAGAACCTGTTGCGCTTTTACAATTTTCACATTCGCTTCTGTAATCATCTGTATCGTCGTGGAGAGTAGAAAGAGCTTGCATGCTACAAGTGCATGTAACCGATTCAAAACTTCCTTCTTCATTAATTCCATTAGCTATATTTAATGGTGGCTGGAATGCATGAAAATCATTATATACATACAACAAGTAAATGTATTTGAAAAGACAGAATTTTATAATACTTACAATATTATGTTAGATTTTGTACTATACCTTAAAATCATGAGATTTTAGTTCCACTTTAGGATCCAATGGTTGTCTTTCAATTTGTTGCAATCCCGAGGAAGAAGCAGAAGAAGGCTGTATTTGTACATCTTCAGGTAATGTTTCTGGATTTGTATTTTCCCTTGAATTTTCTAATTTAGTTACAGCATTTTGTTGCGATGAATGTGGTATGTTCGACGTAGTAATATCAGCTGTTATCGTAAATCGTAAAAATTCTTTCTGAGTGCAATCATTTATAATATCTTGTAACTTTGCACTGGTACGAGTTGTTAAAGTCCTAGGAATTGTACGATGAGTAGTCACGCTAGAATTTGGTAAGGTTGCGGATATTGTAAATGCTCCAGTTTGTCGAGGAAGGGTGGTATGCGTTTGATAACTTTTCGGGATAGTAGGTTGTTGTTGTTGGGTGAAATTGGATAAAGGTTGTGCAGTTACATCAGGACGCTGATTAGTGAAGTTCGGAATTCCAATGGGGGTAGGTAAATTTTCGTAAGTACTTGTTCCCATTGTGAAACTCGTCGTAGAAGTTCCTACACTAACACTCGGAGATAACGTTTCGTTTTGATTCGACTGCCGATAGCTAGCATATATGTTTGGATTCGATATTGGCCTACTTGGCGTTGAGATTAAGCCACTTTGATCCGTTATGACGCCGTCGCAAATTAATGTTGACGAATTGCGATTTATACCACTTTGAGTGCTTCCTACTAACGATATACTTGTACGACTATTGGTATTTGGCAAATAGGTGTTTGGAAAATTTAATTGCGGAAGCGCTTGTGGGTTCATGGATAAAAGAGCTTGTTCCGCTCTCGCTGCTGCTACTGCTTCTTCATAAGGTGGTGGAGCCTCGCCACGAGGAAAGTAATTATTTGGTGGTTTCCACAATGGATAACTAGCTCCACACGGAATGTCATCCATGGGAACACTATGCGACAATCCATCTCGTTCTAAATATCCCATACTATCTAAGTTTCTTTGGTCCTCTGCTAACTGTCTGTTCTGCCTTCCTGCCACGCAAACTTTTACAAAATAATCAAAATTTTTGATCTATTATTCTAAGATAAAAACACTTGACACATTGTGAAGGAGAAATACCTCGTATCTTTCTTTGGCGCACAAGGTGTATTAAAAAAAATAACAGACACAATGACAATACAGCTGTTACAAAACTAGCGATAGATCGTAGTCCTATATCGTAAGCAGCATCGTTTGTGTTGCTACCAATCCCATCAGATTTGTCATTCGGTATAGATAACACTGTATCATCCAAACAAATATATCGGCAACAGATATGCCGGGTAGATTTACAATATTCCTGCTTAATGTAGAGTTAATCTTTCAGTCACAAAGAAAGAGAATGATACCAAGCACAAAGCGATATGATTATTTTACCACTTGAAGTGCTTCTCCATAATCGCAAATAAATGTTCGACACCACTTTGGATTGCCATTATCACATACACAGAGTGTACAGGGTTCCGGGCCAGGAATGTATATAAAAGTATCTTCATAGATTCGTCCTTGTTGATCTTTGCAGGTGACACCACTTTTTGCATGAATAACTGTAAAATATTTATAAAAGTATAGTCATAGGAACTCTTACTCACTTATGAGATTACTAAGCAGTGAAATTATGAGAAATGAAATTCGTAAATTGAATCATTGATTAACAATGTTTCCCCCTATTTGTCTTTTGTATTAGTTGTTTGAATTTCACACGGCACAAAAATAACAATTAACAACTATTTCGCTGAACATAAATATATTTGACAGCACAATTTACAGAAGATTTATATTTTGCTAAGATAAAATGGCACGCGCATATCGTACCAAGTGATCAAGTAAGCAGATGAGCGACAATGTATATATATGCGTCATACGCACGTTACGTCAATCGAAAAATCCACCAAGTATCGAGTGTTAAAAGCTGCCGATCGACACATAAAAATCGAGAATAATAAATAAATGAATCTGCAAGTTAAATATACAAACGCAGAATGGTAAAAAATATTTATATCGACGTATGACCGGATGATTTAAAACGACGCTAGATAATGTTTCACTGATTCATTGAATCGTAGGAGCGTAGCTTTAACAAAAAGGCTTTTCCTTCTTCTCCTCCTTGTTGTTGTTGTTGTTATTGTTATTATCATCATCATCATAATCATTATTATTACTATTATTACTATTATTATTATTATTATTATTATTATTATTATTATTATTATTAATCAGAACAGAGCGCGCAAGATAAAAGGTTAAGGTGAGTGTAATAAAAACAAGAAATTACTTGGTAAAAAGCCGAGTGAGAAAAAGAGGAAGGTCTATGTAAAAGTGAGAAAGCATTTGAACCGAAACAATAGAAAGATGGGTATAAAGAAAAGAAGAGTGTCATGTTTGACTCACCGTTAAAAAATAGAATAAATGCGTAAACTGCATAACCAAGAAGGTTACTGCCACTGTATTTCATTCTGCGTTTGTTATCTCATCATAATCGTAACCACTTGGAGCGGTGCAGCAACGAAGCGGAGAAGGTATCGTTGGACGTCTCAAACGGTGTTTCGTTCCGATGAGTTGCTGTTGTTGGTCCTCAACATTTTTCACGACACAATCCCAACTAACATCTTGTGCTAAAGCACCTGTATCATGAGTGATTTATATAGGAGCAACAGTTATTTTCACACAGCTGCATATCTTAGAAACACTTCTTTTACTCACAAGTGTCCTTGCGAAGTATGCGTCCTCTCAAATAGGCACACCAACTTGCATCTACTTCGCACGGACTCCCGACACCCGGAATGATCGATTAGTAAACGGAGCAGCTATCGGTGTCGAGCACTGATACCGTAGCTATCGCCATCTTCAAGCCATCCGCACAACTTTCTACGAGCAATTGCCATTCTTCTGCCGTGTCAGTCACCACACTATCCTTCGGCAATGCCTTCGGCGAGCTTACCTTATCCACTGCAATCGAACATTCTCTCGTTTATCGGAGTATCATCTGCCGCTTCGCACCGTATCATAGAATATCGCCACAGATACCGCCAATGACGCATACTTACTTATTCTCGCTCTTACTTATTTATCGCATGTATATACACGTGCCTCTTTCTCTTGCGCATAATTTTCTCTATACGTATAGTGAAAATAATTGAATTTTTTACGATAAAGAACAACCGAACGAGTGTATAATATATATATGCTCTATAAAATACACACGCACACGTATACACACGGACACACGCAAGCATACACATATGCGTACATAGATATCGTATGCGTGAAGGAATATCTAAAATAATCGATTAAATTAAAACCTGCTAGAAACAATCAATGACAATATAGCGTCATTACGTCAAGCGTGGCGTTACATCCGGTTAAGCGATTGAATTCATATTTATGTTATTGATTGATTACATGCATACCGTATCTATACATGGAAGCGAGATGAAAATCTATACTTTCAAAACAAAACAGATTCCCCTATCCTATCGCTTTTAACCTACCACATTTAACGACTTTATGCAAAATGTAAAAAAATTTCAAGTAAATCTATCTCGATACTCACCTGCAACAATCAAAAGAAATATTGAACATATAACGACACATAGAGAAGAAAAGAGCAAGAGGAAATAAAAAAATAGGATAACAGTTTGCACGTTGGATCAAATATAGAAATTGTAATTGTACGTCAGGTATGATCAATATCTAAGAAAGGAGAATTATTCGAAACTATTTACATAGCTGTCGTTTAGAATGAAACTACGAAAAGGATAATTAATATTATATCGTATTATACATGTACGTATAGTAGTACATATATATATATATATATATATATATATATATAATGTGTGCATATGTGAATGTATTGTTCGTAGAAAAAGGAAAGATGGAAAAAAACGACGATTCGCCCGAAGACGTTAAACGAGCCACTTCGATCGAGCGTGAAATAAAGAGAGGACAAAAGGATGATACGTTCGAAGGTTATCCACGAATAGTGGAAAAGAAGAAAAGATGGGAGCACTGCGATAAACCACCTTTAAAGAAAACTAAGGCAAATGGAACTACAAGTTTCAACATTTTCAGACGATTCGCTTTCTTCTTTCATCACGGATATCTTACTTTCGAAATAGGAAAGAATCGCGTTGATTGTACAGACGAAAAAAATATGTTCAATGTTCTAATTAAAGCAGGTTAAATGCGATTGAGAAGCTAATTTATCATCATGAATATATAGATAAGAAAACGCTTTATTCCATGTTTATAATATACACGCATACAAGTCGGATTTGCATACTCTTTTATTCGATGCTCTCGAGGCCTGTTTCGCTGCTGTTTCAACTGTTCGATAGAATTTCCTGCGAAAACAATTTAAATCCGTAACGATAATTGAACGTCGTTCGATTCGGCATGTGAAATGGTTCGATCAACGAACGGAGATTATTATGTTTTTCATCGATGTATGAAAGAATGTAGCTAACTTTATGATAAATTTGTGCCGTAGCATACAGAGAGGTCGAACGACGATTGCTGTCGAAAACAGAGAGGCAGGAAGAAAAAGACGACAAAATTTACAAAGGTTTCGGTATTTGGAGAGCCTTGTACATTTACAAAATTAGACACCATACCTAGACATTGTTTAACAAAACAAGATTATATCAATATGTTAGCGACTGCAAGGTGAAAGTTTGAACTTCATCAATGAGATACATTTTGACAGTGTCGATTTTGCGGAATAGCAAACGTAACGAAAGATTCTAATATTTTCACATAGTCGGAAATGCCCGCCAGATCAGCAGAAGACGGTGCTTAGAAAACTAAGACCAGTGTCACCGCGAATCAAAGAATTGGCACAACCGACGAGACAACGAATGCTAATAACTTTACAACAAGGCGCGTCGATATTACCGCCGGCTCTCGTGGATAATCTCGTCCGAACCGTAGAGAACGAAACTTGTTTAACCCCTGAGTAACGTATCGATCGTTTAAACCATTCTTTATGCACTTGGGTAACATTATCTTTTCGTTTATATTCTCTGTTTTGTTTTATTTTATTTTATTTTTTGTTTCGTTTCGTTTCGTTTCGTTTCGTTCCGTTTTGTTCTGTTTTCCACCGAAAGATACATAATAACGATCGTTATGCGGTTGAAGAAATAATTTTGAAATTTCTTGAAAGCATCGTCGAGGTGTACACGGCTGTGAAATATCTTTTGTAGACAAGCTGCAAAAATCTCGCGTAAAAAGAAGTCTGGCGGAAAGAAGAGGAAAGGAGGAACGGAGAAATGGCAATATAAAGAGGCAAACAAATTAAAGAAAACAAGCGTTGGTATGGCAACCGCAGGATTTTTCGACAAAGATTCAATTTCTTGTCAATATCTTATGGCCGAGCGTTTTGTCCGAAGTATCTTAAAATCGAAATGCTCGTATCCGAAGTCGGAGTTGAACGATGTCGCGGAAGTGATAATCAGACGTCTGACAGATGTTCTCGAATATAGCCCTCCGCAAGACGAAGATCGTAAATCGCAACAAGTGCGTTATTTGGCCGATGTAATAGCCTGTTGGATAACCGGAGTGCTGTCCGAGGTCGCGCAATACCAAGAGGACAAACTTGTAGAACGATGTCGAAGGAAAGAAGAGGAAATGAGAATAGACGAGGAGGAGGAAGAGGAGGAGGAGGAGGATGAGGACGAAGACGAGGAGGACGAGGAGAAAGATAAGGACGAGGACCTAAAGAAATACGAAGAAGACGAAGAAGACGACGAAGACCGCGAATCAGATTTGGATTGGGGAGAGGATGCGAAAACGATGGACGAGGAAACGGAAACGGAAACGGAAACAAAAGAAATCGAGCCTCGAACGGAAGATTCGGAAATAACGGAAATAGAATTGCCAGTGGATGTGGAAACAGAAACTCAAGTGGAACCAGCAGCACAAGTGGAGACTGAGATACAAACGGAACCGAAGGCTCAAGTCGAAGCGGAGATAGAAGCGGATATGGAGACAGAAGTGGCAAAAGAATTAGAAGCAGGATCGGGATTAGAAGAAATACCAGAAATCAAATCAGAAGCAGAAGCAGAAGCAGAACCAGAAGCAGAAGCAGAAGCAGAACCAGAACTACAACAAGAACCGGTGACAGAAACGGAAGCAGAACTGGTACCAAAAACAGAGCCAGAACCAGAGTCAGAACCAGAGCTGGTACCGAAAACAGAACCAGAATCGGAACTAGAATCGGAACTAGAATCGGAACTAGAATCGGAAGCAAAAGCGGAAACAAAACGAGAGCCAGAATCAGAATCGGAAGCAGTAACAGAGTCAGTAGCAGGACTAGAACCAGAAGCGAAATTAGAAGCAAAATCGGAACCAGAGCCAGAAGCAGAACTAAAACTAGAATCAGTATCAGAAGCAGAAAAAGTGGCGGTAGTGGAGCCAAAATCGGAACTAGAGACAGAGATAGAAGGCGAAGTAGAAGGAAAAGCGGAAGAAGCTCGAGTCGAAGACGAGAAGGTGGAAGAACCGTTGGACGAAACGAGAGTGGAAGTATCGCCGGTTGAGATGGAATTACCCAAACATATAGACGTTATCGAGGGTTTGGAAGAATTGTTTAAAACCGATCTCCCTTTCCTCACGTTCGACAAGATTATCGATACTATCTACAAGATGATCGAAAGCATGCCAGAAAATACGGGCGATGATCCGATAACAAACGGCATACATCGTGCAATTTACGAAAAGTTGAGTAGTATAGTAAAGTTGGAAAACCCGGATCTATTGACGGAAGAATTGAAGACTATTATGAACATAGTGTGCGGAAAGATGGCAAATTGGTTAAGATCGATACTAAGTAAATCGCAGATGGCGTTCATGGAACGATACATGCCAGAAGTAGAGTCTAAAGAAATTAGAAATTGGACTAGATGGCTGGAGTACGTCAGTGACGTGGCCAAAGATTGGAATATATGGTTACGGACCGTAATCGAGAAGTTGTTGGAGATGGAAAGTGAGAAGATCACTCGCGGAGAATGGCAGGATTGGACAAAATCTTTCGATACCAAGGCTCTGCTTTGGAGACGATTTCACCTACAAACTATGCACCAAGCGGATCGCAACGTTACGATGTTGATTGGTCGACGCGTCGTTAAAACAGGAACAAAGGGCATGATTCCCGATACATCCGAGCGATTAATCAACACCACTGACTTACACGTTTGAAAAACATCACGCGTACACGCGTATCAGTTCTGTTTTTATTTATTTTTATTTATTTGCTTTACCGCTTATTTACTACACGCTTTATTTCATTTACTACTATTTTATAACTAATGTAGCTAACTGGTACAACTAAGCGGTTAGATATGTATAGAAGCGCAGAAAATACGCAAACGTAGACTTTAAGATACTCGCACGATCGAAACTCGCTCGTTCGAAGCTTGCGAACGTTTAATCTACTCGAAATCGAAACGAAGCGGCAACGACGACAAAATTAAAGAGAAGCGGAAAAACGAAAAACGAAGACAACGAAATATAGAAACTCGTGCAACTTGTAAACGACAAAATAAAGAGAATGTGAAACCACGATAGACGAATTACGATCGGATTATTCGTATTAGGTATTTAGGCGAACATCGTTGTCGGTGGATGTATTATCGGATATATCGTTTGATACGTTCGAGTAATACGCAATACGAGTAGGCAAGGAGAAACGCAGAGGCAAATTATCCACGCTGGCATTCCACTTTTTCGATCAGCAGTATTCGCTACACAAGAATGTGCCAAAGCAAAGTGTGTCAAAGAAAACCCCCTTCCGTCTTGGCAAAGAAAAGCTGAGGTGGAAGCAAGACTTTCTTCTGGAACGGCGTAACGCTGACATTGCTCGTCGTGCGCCGACCGTCTATGTCGATACATTTACAATTTATACGTTGAAACCACGTACTTGCGCATACTTGCGCATACTTGCTATACGTATATCAAACACGTCTCGTTCGCGATCGCTTGAATTCGCATCCACATGCTTATCTAGGTCTGCGCCCGCGCAAACTCCGCAACGCTTCCTACTACCATCGACCGTGCCACGATATCGTCTCCTCTCGCTTCCTCCTTTTTCCTTCGGCTTCCCTTCCCTTCCCTTCCCTTCCCTACCCTTCCCTCTCCCCCGACCCCTTTTCACCTTCTCCCTCCCTTTCACTTCACCTTTCTCCTCCCTTTTCCGCTTTCTCTCGGCTACTCTCTTCCGTACCCTTCAGCGATCCGGCCTGCTCTCCGAGCGTATCTCCCAGTTTGCTCGGCTCCGTATCGTTCGTGTCTTTCCATTCGTCTCTCTTCTCTTCCATTCGTCGATATTTCGATTAATCAGAGTTGCTTCTCGTCCTCGTCCTTCTTCTCGTTTCCGCACAGAATACACGCGTGTGATTACGCAGAGTTTTCTCCCTTTCCTCCCGCGGAACAGCATTTTTACTTACTTTTTAATGAGCTTAATCGTTTCACGGTCACGACAACGTCTCTATCGTGTCAAAGAGAAACAACACGTTGAATCGAGAAAGAAACTTCATCGTCATCGTCCTCGTCCTCGTCATCAGCATCACCGATCGATTTCGACGATATCAAATACAGGTAATCCGCTAAAACCATCAGTGCATCTTATCTGTGTTAATCGTTTTGCCGATAGTAAGATAGTAAGATAGTAAGATAGTAAAATAGTAAGATAGTAAGATAGTAAAATAGTAAGATAGTAAGATAGTAAGATAGTAAGATAGTAAGATAGTAAAATAGTAAGATAGTAAGATAGTAAGATAGTAAGATAGTAAGATAGTAAAATAGTAAGATAGTAAGATAGTAAAATAGTAAAATAGTAAGATAGTAAGATAGTAAGATAGTAAGATATCGTCTGATATCTTTTATCATTTACATTTTCTTACATATAAGCATACATATATGCATATACATATACATAAATATGTATTTATGTACATACGTGTTCATTATCTTCGTACTTTTCTGTCCTACCCGTTTGTATCGCAATCGTTGAATATTCTAATTTGCAATTATCAAATCGTTCAATATGGAAATAACTAATATTCGCTTCGTTAAATATCGCGTGTAGGAGATATTAAAGTCGAATACTAAAAATGTTATAGTACAATAGGCAATAGTACTGTGTAATTTGTACGTAAAAGTGAAGAAATACGAAAGAAATAACGGACAAGCGAATAAATTTAGTTGGTGAGCGAGATAGACCACTGTTAAACGTATAAGAAATATCGCTGTTAAATTAGGAACGAACGACATGTATAATATAATCGTCGCTGTCGCAACCTTCGAGGCCTTATCGATAGAATTTACTGGTCTAAAAAATTGGTAATCTTTACGCTTGTCTTTCTCGAATATTACGATGATTTAGTCGCTTAGACCTGAAATTTCCTTCGATAAAGCTTTAGTAGTCTTTAGTAGTTTAGTAGTCCAGTTATAAACGTTCATCTTTTTCTAGACTCTTTCGTAGACTTACTTTGGAATTATTTTCGATTCCAAGGTTACTTACTGTTGTAAAAAGTGACTTACCGCTTCTACAAGAGATAGCGTACGTACGTCGTCGACTATTGTGCAGCGATTTCGTCCGATATGACATTATTCGATACCACGATACACGTACATGTATAATACGGTAAAATACATAGGTAACTAATGCTCTGTGTACATACGCTTTGCTATCTACGTACACACGCTAATCTACATATGTAGGAAAGTGTACGCGTATGTTTGCACGCATGGTGAATAAGGTATCAGCGCGATAACCTCGGCTGTCAGAGTCAGCCAATGATTCGCTTGATCATCGTGTTATTGCATACGGTGGCACGTCGATGTGCGATCGCGCAAGGGAGGAGAAACGAAGAAAGAAAATTCGTAGGGAGAATGACATACGGTTAGACGCGAACGATACCGGTAGATGCGCGTCACCGTTCGAGGGAATCGTTGCTTCTGCTTGTAGCCCTCTGATCAAACCAAGTTGAATCGTCCATCGTTTCAGGATGACATTGACGTGTTTGGAAAAAGCATCGTTGGTCGTATTGGCAGCGATTGGACTGCGATTTTTATTACGAGTCAGCATTCTCGTGTGGAAGAAACTAATAGGACCGAGCTTCGGTTTTGGTATCGACTTGAGGACGCAGGGTAAATGGGCAGTGATTACCGGTGCCACCAGTGGAATTGGAAAAGCATACGCGGAACAATTAGCTGAAAAGGGTCTGAGTATCGTGTTGGTTTCACGAAGTCAAGCGAAACTCGAGCAAGTCGCAGCTGAGATCAAACAACGGTATGGTGTCGAAGTTCGAATCGTGGAAGCAGACTTGACCGAGGGACAAGTGGCTTACACGAGAATTGCCAAAGCCACCGAAGAACTCGAGGTATTTGTTCTTTCCCCTTTCTCTTATCCTCTGTCTCTCTCTCTCCCTCTCTCTCCCTCTTTCTTTTCTTTTTCGTTCCATCCATCTATCCGGTCCGTTCGTTCCATTCGATTCCATATACGTGCCATTCGACGCACCTACACCAAAAAGACAGACTTCTATCCGCCAATTTCAACATTGAATAATGCACGGCCATAATGTATATAGGTAATGCATAATATCGTAATATCGTGTTGTGTTGTTAATACATACAGGAAAACTTCTTTTTAGCAAAATTTTCAAATTACCGCGAAATACATCGATATATTGAGAATCGTCGAGTCCGCGTCGAAGAACGATTCGTCTTTGGCGATCGTCGTTTAATCTTTCAATCGTTATCCGTCTTTATTAACAGATCGCTGTGGTGGTGAACAATGCCGGGGCCAGTTACGACCATCCGGATCTGTTCAATAACATCTCGGAGGGATGTTTAGCGGAAATATTGCAGCTAAATGTGGCGGCGGTAACAGGAGTCGCGAGAGCTCTTCTTCCGCAACTGTTCGAACGTAGAAAGGGCGTTTTGATAAATATCAGTTCGGCGTTAGCGGTTATACCATCTCCCTATTTATCCGTATATGCCGCTAGCAAAGCCTATGTGCTCAAGCTCAGCTACGATTTGGCTGCGGAGGCAGAACCATACGGCGTCACCGTTCAATGCGTTACTCCCGGCCCAGTAGCCACCAAGATGTCAAAGATCAAGTAAGTCAAGCGGAATTCGTTTAAGCGACTTCCGCTTCTCTTTTTTTTATTCGATACACGTTACATGCATTTATTCATCGAGACGGACACTTGTACGTTCTGACGTGCTTAAACGCCTGAATATTTCATAAGTGACACTTTGATTTCTATTCGTATCTATTCATAGCTACATATACATACATACTACATATCTACGTAACATCTTTAGGAAACCAACTTGGATGGCACCAAAGCCAGAAGAATTTGTAAAGGCTTCGTTAAAAACGATCGGTCTGGAATTGTGCACGACAGGTTATCAGCCTCATTTCTTACTAACTGCTTTTATACACGGTTTACAATGCGTCTGCGAGAAAGGCGCGCTCTGGTTAACTTCCAAAATCATATGTAACATAAGAAATCGTGCTCTGAAAAAAGACAAGAAGAGAACAACGGGCAGTACGAAAGGCGCAGATTCGATCAGGGAGCACCAGTTACCCCTCGATAAATAGTACATCGTAAGTTCCACTCCCCTTTTTCTTCTTTCCCCCTCTTTTTTCCATCTTCTCCTGTTTCACCCTCTTTTTCTTTCACATTCTTTTTCTTCCTTCTCACAAACGCGTTTCTCCTTTCTTTCTGATTTTCGCTTTTCTTTTAGACGCAACGCGATAGACGTCATTTACTTTTAAACACGATCGACTATGCACGTAATACGAATAACGAAGAAATCTGACACTTCTGCCACTTCTTTGCCATACTTTTGCCACATGGTATGAAACGAAATATTATAAAATTCAATTACTCTTTTAGATTCATTTCTAAGCTCTCTAATTGTTTTTTTGTTTTTTCTCTTCTTTATTAATTAATTCTTGTACATATATTATTGTTCTATATTTATAACTGTTGTACAAACGAATAAAATGTCCGATTGTTTTTCATTTTCTTTTCACTCTTTTCCCCCTAATGACTACCTCACACATTGTCCTTAATACATGTATGTCAACAATGACACTTGAATTTTCCACGTATTTACATAGATGACTCTATTAGTCTATGGACCTCGTTACGACGACAAAATAGATAATATCTAATAATAATAATAATAATAATAATAATAATAATAATAATAATAATGTCAAGTCAATGTATGCTATGTCAGAGAGGAAATTGGACTAGTGGACTGCGATCATGCGGCCAAGTAACAATATTTAAATACATTTGTCGTACAGACATGCGTTCGTTTTTGCTTCTCCTTTACATCGCATCGTCCCAGTAAGAACGAAAATCTCTCTTTCAAAGACAACAATTACTATTATTCTTATTATCATCATTATTACTATTGCTATTGCTATTATTATTATTATTATTATTATTATTATTATTATTATTATTATCACTATCACCATTATAATAATTATTGCTATCGTTACTATCAAATAAATCAATTCATTACATGTATGTATATTGCTCGTACATATCTTTAGAAATGAAACAGATTATATACTAAAATACTATTATTATCGTTTTAAAAAAAGTACCAATCGGAAAAATATAAGAAACGATATATTGAAAGATTTTGTACCTATTCGTTGATGATTCGTTCCACGCAATACGCGTTCAATGCGCCTGATTTAACCATTGACTAAATACAGAATAGATCCGACATCGCGTGAAATTTCCTGTCTCGCATTCTGAAATATCGACTTCGAAAGAAATCAGATCATTTCTTACTTTCTCTTGTACAAAACTGCTACGGCGAATATAAGAATTACGTTCGAGACTCGATCGTTGCAAGTAATAAAAATGGACTTGTCATCTTACGGGATATCGCGATGCATGTAATACTATAATATCATTGAGTAAGATCGGTGTACGTGACCAGAGAGGAAATGAGAGTGCCAACGCTCGCAGTTCTAGCTTTTTCACAGTACAGGTGCTGCACCATGCAGCCAAGTGCTGAATTTAATCGACATTATCGTATATAAGAACCTATAAAGTTAGAAATCTGCCCTGTCTGGCCGCATCCTAGCATAGACAAGAACCTATTGAATTCCACGCTACAGAAATTTCATATTCGTATTTACTTTTCTATATAAGTCGAGATAGGCGAGTATAAGAATGACAAAACCGCGCATATAATGAAACTAATTGTAAGTTATCTAAGAAAGAGAAATTAATCGTTTATTATATTTTTGAACGATGACACGTATGAAGCAGGGTTAGAAATAGTAGAAAATGTCAGGATATAATTTCTTTAATTGAAAATAATTTATCATTGTTTAGTTCGCCATTGATCGATGTATAAGTTATACAATATCTATTTTGTAATAGCAGAAAGCAATTTTTACTACTTCTAACCCTGCTTTATACGTGTCATACGTACATCGTTAAAAATATAGTAAACGATTAATTTCTCTTTCTTAGGCAACTTACAATTAGTTTCGTTATTGTTTTTTCAGAATAGAAAAGTAGATACGAACTTTTCCGTACAAAGTACAACTTTTTCGTACAAGTGAATAGCGAATCCGGTAGCGTGGAAATCAATAGGTTGTTGTCTATGCTAGGGTGCAACCAAACAGGGCAGATCCCTAACTTTATAGGTTCTTGTATATGCTAACGTAGATTAAACTGTTGCATTTGGCCGCATGGTCGCAGTCCACTAATCCAGGAACAGCCAGTTCCATGAGCGTGGGCACTCTCGTTTCCTCTCTGACATCGCGTACGTTGGCACGACTACTTGACCAAACATATCGACCACCGACTTGAAATTATACGAGCTTTTCTGTTTGTGCATAGCATATCTCCAGTTTGTACCGTGATACTGACCGTGTGAACGTTCATAGATTTTATCGCGCCCGCTATAATTTATAACGTCGCGTCGATCGTCACAGTAGGTAGTCGAGAAGGAGGATCAGAGATGGCGCAAAGCCGTATTCCATGTGCGCGTGTGCACTTGTTATATAACAAGTAACAGACGATTTATAACCGAAATTTTCTTCCGTGATATTTTAACGCCTTTGATCAATTTTTGCCAATAGTATTGGCCAACTACGATCGTTTGCAAGCGATCTTCGTTATTCGTTAATAAAAATAATTGCGTGCGTTCAAAGCAATTGGAATATTTATCTGGCGTTACGTGTTACGTTCAGATACGTGATTCTTGGTGTACACTAACATTTCGATACGTTTTTCACTAGCCGAACCTCTTTGCTGGCCAAAACAAGCGATGCATTGATGCAGAAGATTTAGTCTTTTGCAAAGGGTAGCGGAAAATCGTAGAAAGTAATTGATCGAGACACAAGACGATATACTTCATTAATGATCCTAACCTATGAACGCGAGGAAAAGTGTGAAAACCATTTTTCCTTTCTCGAATATATGTCTGGAGGGATTAATAAAAAGACAGATACTTACAACGGTCAATTGTTGGCCAATAAACTACTCGTGTTGCGACCGATTAAGCAACCGAAACGAGTGGCATGTTGTGGAACACGACGACGTTCAACGAACCTACGATACATCATTCTGTTTAACGGACGCTATGTATTGTGGAAAGAAAATAAAGTGAAATAGTGTTTACCGTCATTTTTATGGTGTGTATATAAGTATACATATATATGTATATGTATATGTATATGTATATCTTTCTGCGTGCGTGTGTGTGTGTGTATATGCATATGTATATATATATATATTTATATTTATATTCGTAAGCGCATCGTACATAGGAAAATATATCGTACGTCGAAATTTCTTTCTCTTGTACTTACATACGTCGTTTCACACGACCTTCAAGACTTCGACTTATTATCCACGTTGTATTTTATACATGCACGTTTATCGATACTTTGAACATTCGTATCGTTTACATTTGCTTGTAAATTAATGATAATCATAGAATCGCAATTAATCGCATAATGCGGTTTATCAGTGTAGAAAAATTATTGGAGATTCAAAGGGAACCAGCTAATATACGAAACATCTGTATATTAGCTCACGTAGATCATGGTAAAACCACTTTGGCAGACTCTCTGGTTGCCAGCAATGGAATCATCTCTAATAAGCTTGCGGGTAAATTACGATATTTGGACAGCCGTCCCGACGAGCAACTTCGAGGAATTACGATGAAATCAAGCTGCATCGCTCTTTATCACAAGTATAATCATCGAGAATGTGCTATCAATTTAATCGATTCACCTGGACACGTGGACTTTGCTTCCGAAGTGTCGACTGCTGTGAGACTATGCGACGGTGCTATTATCGTGATCGACGTGGTAGAAGGCGTGTGCCCGCAAACACGTAGCGCCTTGTCTACCTCTTACGCAGAGGGTTTAAAGCCAATTTTATTATTGAACAAAATAGACAGATTAATTACAGAAATGAAATTGTCACCGTTGGATGCTTACGTGCATTTAACGCAGGTTTTAGAACAGGTGAATGCTGTAATGGGAGAGCTATTTGCCAGTGACATAATGGAGCGGGAAGAAAAGGAGGAGTTGAAAAAGGAAACGGTGGCGGAGAGCATCTCCGAAAGGAGTATAGCGGATTGGCAGTCCGTACTAGAAGACATAGACGACTCTACGTTATATTTCTCTCCGGAGCAAGGTAACGTCTTATTTTGCAGTGCTACGGATGGCTGGGGATTCGGTGTTAAAGAATTTGCCAACATATTTTCGGCGAAATTGGGCTTTAGCGAAAAAGTTCTATCAAAGACGCTTTGGGGAGATTATTACGTAAATACCAAGACAAAGAGGATAATGAGAGGAGCTCAAGAGAAAGCGAAGAAGCCTCTGTTCGTTCAACTTATATTGGATAACCTTTGGGTTCTGTACGAAACGATAACCGTTCGCAAGGATAAAGACAAGGTAGCGTCGATGGCTGAAAGATTGGGTATAAAATTGACAAACAGGGATTTGAGGCACACGGATGCCAAGGCTCAATTACAGGCAGTCTGTTCTCAATGGCTACCTCTGGCTCGCGCGTGTCTCGACGCCGTATGCGACAAAATTCCACCACCAGATAATTTAACTTCGGAGAAGGTAGAACGTTTACTCAGCGGCAACTTTGATTTCTCTACGTTGCCAGAGGAAACGCAACGATTGAAGGAAACGTTTCTAGCCTGCGATCCTTCCCCTCGTTCACCTGTCGTTGTATTCATTTCGAAAATGTTTCCGGTAGAGAGAAACACGTTGCCGGAGAATAAACCAAAACCGTTGACGTCCGAAGAGTTGGCCGATCGAAAGGAAATGGCACGAACGAAGCACGCGGAGAAAATGACGAAGGAGCAACGATCGACGGGATTTGATCCGAGTGACGGGAGCGGAGGATCGAAAAGTGTCGTTTCGATTTCCGAAGAGGAAGAAATCCGCGGAGAAGATGAACACTCGGAAACTACGTTAATAGCGTTCGCTCGAATATATTCCGGATGTCTGGAGGAAGGAAGCGTCGTGTATGTTCTAGGACCGAAACACGATCCGCGTGAAATATTGAAAGAACGAAGGACAGAGGCAGGCGAGTTAGTGCCGATAGACGAGGACGTCGTGTCGAAAAGCTCGAGGCTCGGAAGGCACGTGACAAGAGTCACCATACGAAAACTGTACCTTCTAATGGGTAGAGAATTGGAACCGACGAACAAAGTATTTGCTGGTAACGTATTTGGAATCGGCGATTTGGAGGATTACGTGTTAAAAACGGCAACGCTTTCCACCACTGTCGCTTGTCCATCTTTCTCGGAGTTGACTTCGCTCGGTGTACCGATAATGCGAGTGGCTCTGGAGCCGAAACATCCGAACGATTTGCAACCGTTGATCAATGGGTTAAAATTGCTTAATCAGGCGGATGCCTGTGCCATCGTTCACATTCAAGAGACTGGGGAAATCGTATTAAGCACCGCCGGAGAAGTGCATTTGGAGAGATGTTTGGAAGATTTGAAGTTACGTTACGCGAAAGTCGATGTAAACGTGTCGGAACCTATCGTACCGTTTAGAGAAACGGTCGTGCCTCCACCGAAGGTCGATATGGTGAACGAAGCGATCGAGAAGAAAGCCGAAGACGTTAGTCTTGGATCATGGACGGCGAATCGACAATGTTACTTTGAAATCGACGCGAGACCTTTACCCGATAAGGTAACCAAAATTTTGGAAAAGAACGCCGATTTAATAAAGGCGTTCTATCATCATTATGGCGAATCGCGTTCAGAGAAGGAGGAGAAAGAAACTGAAAAGATTACGAACGATCGTGAGATGGAATCGTTAGGCTCGATGTCGGAGAGGAAGCAACGCGCGTTAGAATCGTTGAGAAGCGAGTTGGCCGGTGCGTTTCGAGAAGCGGGGGAAAAAGACGCGTTAGACAAAATATGGTCGTTCGGGCCACGAAACTGCGGACCTAATATCTTGTTGAACGAAACTGATTATAAGCAGAGGAAATTTTGGGAAAGCCACTCAAAGTCTATGGATCCGCGTGCTCCGTAAGTAATCATCGATACGACGAAAACTAGTACGCTGGTAACCGTTCCCCCTTCCCTCTTTTCTTCCGTTGATCGACAAAATACTTCAACGTTGACTATATCTATTCGATTAAAATAGACACGTTGTTATCGTTGTTGTTGTTTGTTATTATTATTATCATTAATATTATCTACCATGTCTCTAGTTACGAGAGCAGTATGGTCAATGGTTTCCAACTAGCAACGCTCGCCGGACCTCTCTGCGAAGAGCCTATGATGGGTGTCTGTTTCGTCGTGAAAAAGTGGGAAATTAATAATCAAGATTCACAAAGGTATATCGCTTCATAATATTAAATTACCCGAATGAACAAACTAAACGAAATTAACGCTTCGATTTCACAAGCATCATGTACGTACCATATACGTTACTTTACACGTTACACGTTTTTAACCCGTCGTCGTTTCTATTTACGTATCGTCTCTTTCCTCGCGCCGTTCCTTTCTCGCCTTTCATGCTTGCATTTTCCTTGCGTCGTTACGTTTTACGTTTCAACGTCTAATCAGCTAATAAAATCGAATATCGTTTGAAAAATAAAAACCTGTGTTATTAGCGACAATGGCAGCCAGAATCAAGGACACATGGATGGCGGTCATTTGATGTCAGCATGCAAAGAAGCTTGCCGTCGTGCGTTTAATTCGAGACACCCTCGATTAGTTACTCCGATGTATAGCTGCAGCGTCCTAGTCAATTCGGACGTACTGGGTAAGTTCGATTTCGTTTTCATTTAACGATAAGTGGGTGGATGAAGTAGGCTGGATGAAATGGAAAGACGAGTGCCGTTATTACGTTGATTCGGATATATCGTCGCTTAAGATACTTTGTCGCCCTTCGTTCGCTTCGACCGTCCGTCGCAACGACTCTTCTCAACTTTTCCGATATACGGTCGTTTATACGATGGTTGCAAAATGTCAAGATGGTTTAACGAGGTGTTGACACTCTTTCTTGAAAGAGACAAGAATTGAAAAAAAAAAAAAAAAAAAAAAAACCTAAACAGATTACACGTTGGGTGACACACACGCACACGCACACACACACACACACACGTGTGCAAGGGATTAGGTAAAAAACGAATAACAGAATATTTTACTATCAAAAAATCTGGCTTGTATCGTTCGATTTGTATGTTTCGTTTCTGTATGATTTCAAACGGAATAATTAATTCGGCACGATCTCTTTCACGACTTCTTTCTCAACGTGAATTCACCCAAGTACGATTCACGCGATCGTAATCTGTATAGTACGACGTAATATTTTTTCATTTAACACGATGCGCTTCTTCTCGTAGGATTTAGAAAGAGAGATTCCCCTACGAGATTTACGATATTTTTGTTACCGCGTAATCTGTAATCGATACTTGTATTCGCGAGTCTATCTTACAGAATTGCGTGACATATTAACGATACAATGATTCGGCGAGCACAAGAATTTTGACAGCTAGTAAAATACTTGTAGTTGGCTTTTTCATTCGTTTTACCGTAGATTCATCATAGATGGAGACGATGGTATTCGTACGATTAATTCGTTATTCTAATCGGATAAACGAACAACCACCTATAATTTTTCGCTCGTCGTACGATACGTTTGACGTTATAATAAACGACGGAATAAAGAAGGTGGTAATGTAGGTAAACGGTCGAATTCGTTTAAGGATTTAAGGAAAGAGAGTGACACGTTGAGCGACGACGATACTAGGAATGAAATATTTAACGCCGATCACGTTCGATCGTTATGTAGAATCGCGTCGTGTAGTCCAAATTATAACAGACAAATCTACGAAAAGATACGATACACGCAGCTTTCACGATCTGGTCGTTGTTTCAAGGTGTCGGACTCGATGTTATAAACGTGCCTCGGTAGGGAGAGATATACATATACATCTAGATACGTATGATATATATATAAATAAACGTAAGAAACGGACGAATCGATAAATAAATTGAGGGCGAAGCGAAGCAGAGAGAGAGAGAGAGAGAGAGAGACGCTTATAACGAATAAATAGAAGGATACGCCGCTAAGCATAGTGTCACTGATCGTATCGTCGAAAGTTGTTTGTTCGATCAACGAATCTAGTCCCAAACAGCTATATCCATAAGTTGTTGTACCTTGTACCATGGAAAGTTCAATCGTTCGTTCGTGTTTTCTCTGTCATTGTGAGAATCTTGGGCCATTTCTCGTTGGTGACGATCTACAAGGAATAAATAGTAGTCAGACGAAAATCGTGTTAATCGTGGATGATTGGAGCCAGCAGGCAGCAAGCAGCGGCGTTGATCATCGATATTTCCAATATTCGTGCAAACATCTATGGAGATTTCGATAGAGCAAATACCTGAAAGAGCGCGAGTATACCGCAGTTGTCGGCCTTTTCGATTTCCTTGCACGCACATCATCCCGTAAACCCGAATCCCTGGTACACTGGCGTATGTTGGTTGATCGTGACTCATAGGACCCTCTACAACATACGATGTAATTAACGATCCATAGGAAGCGTATAAGATGTATAGATAGTCGGACTCGAACAGTCGTGTTTCCAGGACGATCATGCCGCTTTTTGCATTTACATACGTACCCAATATGTTGGCATCGGGACAGCGACATATCACGAGGTAATGAGACTTTCCCGTTCGCACGTTTTGTAGCGCGAGAAGAGACCAGTCCCTCGGTATTCTACATTCGCGCATTTCCGCCACTGGTTCGCACGTTTTCACCAACGTTAGGGCCTAAAAATCGACTAACTTTAGATCAGCGTACCATCCACGTTTATCCCCTTTCCACGGTACGTCTATACGTACAAGTATGCACGCGTTCACCACGAATTGTTCTATATATTTGCCAGCGTAATATCACGCGTTTATTAGCTAGTTGGTGTCGTCGAATAACTTCCTCTCGAATAGAAAAATCGTTATTACGTTGGCTGAAAGCGAACGATCGTCGTTTCTTGCATTCTCACCGTGTTCTCCGGCCCGTGTTCAAGCTTTTTCTCTCGTATCGCCGATACTTTCGTCGTTTGCTTACAATTGCGTACAATTTGCTTCGAGCCAATGTAACGGACCACACGTACCATACTCTTTAGATCTTTGAATTTTTAATCTCCTATATGAATCGATGAGATACTGTTAACTGATAACAAAGCGAGAAAGTATTTGAACGCGCAATGTTGACCCGCGTTGTCGTTCGCCAACCGAATAGGTATCGTTATAGAATAGAAATTGTTAGTTGCTTTCGCACCGAAACGCCTAGGCGAGATTTTGTCGTTTTACAATCGATATAACGATCCTATGCTGTCGCATTTTTACTATTACACTATCATTATACTATTTATTATACGATTGCACATACCATATACCACATATCACATACCACATACCACATATTACGAGTAACTGTAGATACATAATAGATACGTTCGGACAAGTTATAACGCGTCGGGCGTTACTTTTCGTATTTTTGCATATATTACGACGACAAGTAGGTAGCGTGTTTAGAAAATACGATAGGTTTGCGAACGCGAACAATACGATTCGAAAGATCGAATCGATTTCTTCCGTTCCGTTCCGTTACGTCACGTTACGTTACGTTAAGCGGAACGAGAAGCGTTAACGAGAAGCGTAACGAGAAGCGTAACGAGAAGCGTAACGAGAAGCGTAACGAGAAGAAGAAGCATCTGACTGGAGAGAAGGTACGCGTAGGAATACGCGTATAGAAAGGACTAGTAAAGGCGGATAGAAGGCAAGGCGACTAACCTTGGTTCGAGGGTCGGTGACCAGCTCCGTAGTGTGGAGATCGTCGCTGTCGAGAGAGGCGCTGCAAGGGTCGCGGTATCTTCCTGGACAAGCGCACAGAGGCTGGGTAAAGTTGAGTCTAACGTAAACCGCGTTGCAAACCTGCTGAACAGCGCATTCTGGTAACAAGTAGATGTGCTGATTATGCGGATAGTAATGATACTTGGTTGGTTTTGCCAGAGCTGCGCTTGCACCCTCCGGTAGTCGTACTCCTGTCTGCAAATCGACCAAATAACCAGCGCTTTTATTTCTGCTTCTTTCGCTTACTCTTCGAGTCGCTACTCTACTCTACTCTACTCTACTCTATGCATACGTCGCGTGCTAACACTCGTCGTTCGAGTACTTTCAACTTTGCAAATACCTAGCGTCATTGGCGTGTTTAGTGTGTAACAATCGCACAGACGCGTAAAAGGGGCAAGAGGAGAAGAAAAGAGAAGGAAAGGATGCGACTGCGCTAAGAGCATGGAACGCGGCGGTTAAATAGAAGAAAACGAAAGAAACGAAATCTAATTTCGCCGAGTCGTGAATCCACGATCGTGATTCTTGGTGGTTCTCGTGAACCACAAACTTGCCGGTTCCATTAGGAGTAACACGATAATATTACTACAGCTACCTATACAATTGCAGGAACACCACCGAGTCAGAGTCAGTGTCCGTGCCAATTTCAACGTCGATTTTCTATTTGCCAACTTCGAAGAACCTCTTCGACGCGCTTCGAATAATTGGTTTTACGTTACGAATAAACAGCCGTTCCGACGGCTATCGTCGTCGCTCTTTCCTTTTCTTTCCTTACAAAGTTCCGTTCTAGCCGTATCAAATAAAATCAAACGCATACTAAAGGAAAACCGTAATCGTATTTTCATCGTTACGTTCGATTAGCCAGTGCCCTGTCCACTGATCGGTCGTACGATCGATAGTTGACATTTTCCCTATGCTACTGTCCCATATATATACTTTCCCACATCGTCAAAGTTTAATCGTTCGTTCGATCCCACCGCTATCGTATCGCGATCGTTCTCGTCCGATGATTACAGCCAGATCGATAGAAACGCTCCGCTCCTACGTAAGTATCCGCTCGGGCACGAGATCGCGCGAACGTAACACGTAACATTCAGCGACCAGTGTAGTAACGCCATTCGATTCTCCGCATTTATCCAACCTCTTCTTGCTCTTTTCCTTTTCAATGTTTTCTGCTTCTTTTGGTACCGTCACGTTCCACTACCGATATTAACATCGGCCGATCCACTAGCGCGTCACGGTCATGAACACTCGCCCTCCTTTTCAAACGTTAAAGCGAGCAATACGATTCGCGTGACAATTTAGTAAAAAAAACTTCAACAGTGCTTGATTCAGCGAATATTCAAGTTGAACAACTCGAAACACGGTAGACTGGTAGACTTGGAACCTATGGCACTATACCTGTGTTACAATACTACGATCAAAATCTCCTTTTTCTTCCTACGTTCTACGTTCTACGTAATGCTTAAGCCACCAGCGACTCGAATCGATTCCGAACCCTCGCCTACGTTTCCTTTTCTTTCATTTTTCATGTTTTATTTGCTTTCTCGCATCGATCGTTTACGTTTGTCGCTAATTTATCCTATATATCTTAGTTATCTTTCTTCCCATCGATTGATTATTTTATTACCATTACGCGAAACGAATTTTGAATAATTGCCAAATGTTCGGGCGATCGAAACGAAAGACGATCGAGCTTCCCGATTAAAAGCAGAATGGATTGTCCGCTCTTGCGACTTGTTCCTCTTTCTTCGAAGCGTTACCATTTAGAGAAGAAAGATGAAAGGAAAAACGCGAAAGAAATTAAGAAGAAGGAGAAGCGCGTTTCAAACGATTCAACATTTACTACTTCGCTACGCGTCGCTCTTTGTACGGTGAAACGGAAATTGTTGTTGTATTTACGATGGATATTGTTACGTTACAGCGCGCTACTTGCTCCGTACTACACGACTTTAGCGTGTTACCTCTAGCGCTTCGATGATGTTTGCGTTAACAAACCGAGCCCTTCTTATCGACTACACGCACGCACGTGTATCCACGCGAACATACAACAGACTGGCAAGTAGACGGTAGTCGTTGGTACCCTTGGCATCCGGAATTTCGCGTCCTTCTCCTTCTTATTTACAAAGTAAAACTTAGCTGGCACGAGTAATCGTCGATCGCCTAGGTAGAACGTAACTCTTACGATGCAACGCGACAGACAGAACCGTTTTGCATCCGATCCGACCTTTCCATCATGTCGGATATCTATCGGTAACTGTAATTCGCGGGATGTAAACGAGTTTCATAGGTAATCGTTTGCCGAGTGAAGCGACGCCTATTAAAATAATTACCGGATGACCGGATTGATCGACGATCAAGACGATCAAGACGATCAAGATGCATCGAGACGAGAAGGGATAGAGGATAGTAGCGAAAAAGTGAAAGAAGAAACGCAGCGAAACCATGGAAATTGCTGTAAAATAGCCTGGTAATTCTCGGAAGGAACAAGGAAATAGGCGGAAAAGAAAGAAATTTCTCGTCCACTTTACTATTTATCGATCGTTTCTCTCCAACAAATAACGCCTATATATCTTAATAATAACGGATATTAACCCTTTAAGCTCTCTCTCTCTCCCCCTTTGTTAACGCGTTAAGCACCGTGCGGTAAATTTGCATTCAAGCCTTGCCAACGTTCGGTAGTAGTGAGTCGTGAAAAGTTCAACACGAGACGACCCCTTTTTTTACGTTTCCGATCTTCTAACCAGGCGAAATTGCGAAAAGTGTAATTTTCCCATGTTCTCCTTTACTACGTGGTATCGTTGTTTCAGTGTGCGCGTCACAGTGTTTTTTACCGAGGCATAGCATACGTTGCTTTGTACGACTCGATACGGTAATCCAACTGTCATCTACTGTCCGTTGACGTCCGACGAAAATTCTAGTTTTTACTTAATACGGACTGCGTAAGCCGGTGTATTAGCAAACCAAGATACCATCGTGCCCGTATCGTTCGGCCTATCGTTGGTTGTTATATCAGATCGAGATAGTACGAAACACGGCTTATTTTTATCAAGCCGAGCGTATGCACGATTTAGCTGGAACGCATCTTTAACCGTGCAACCTAACCGCTTTATAGCAGCGTACTTACGGTACTAACATAGTTATGTATATACGTAGCTTAAACAGTTATACTTTGCACGTGGAACGCTCCGCGAACACAATCTGTTGCGTTTAAAATTATACGAAGCAAGTAGGTAATATGGCTGATTCGAAAGGTTTTCTTTCACGTTTCTGTGAACCACGATCGATTCTTCCGTCTCCGCTGCTTCGATTAATCTCGCCAAAACATCCGGTATATCGCCTTCGTCGCCTCTCTAACGCGTATCACCTTTTTACCGCGCTCATATACATTTTACAGCTGGTTGCTGGTCTTCTACTTGCGAATACGAAGCATGGAACTCGTGTGCCGCGATATTCAAATATTTTTACCATACTCTACCGATACCGTATTTACCTATTTTCAAGCCATTTGCCGCGTCAGAATCATCGCGTCAAAATCAAAGTCAGTTAATCCCTTTTCGTTCTAGCTTAGTCGTTTTAGGTTTTTCACAGTGTTGCTGCACGCGAATACGCGTCTTTCCTAACAAAGTGTCGACGAGTTCTCTCTCGTTATTTTCGCTAGTTTGTCAGAAAGTGGCGTTTACTTACCTCGGTCAGACTAGTGTAGTTTGTCGTCAGCTTAATTTGTGGGCGAATTTTTCCGGGTGATTCCCGCGTCTCCTTCGACCAAGCCGTAGCAGGAGTAGTAATAAATTCGTTCGAGTTCGCGGTGGACTTTTTCGAGGAAGATAGCAAGGTAGCCGTATCTCGATTGGTAGCGATGGTTCTCGAAGAAGCTTCTGTAGGAAACACGCTGAAACTGGTATTAGAAGCGCTGGTATTTAACGCGATTCTCGTGGTCATGGTCGTTCCGCGGTTGCTCGTCGTTGCCGAACTAAATTCCGTTTTGCTAATTGGCGACGACGAAGAACCGCTCGTTGGGGACAACTCTGTCATTCCCGCGAGAGGATGATCCGTCCAAGCGGATGTCGATGTCGATGCGGACGTGGTCGATGGCGACGACGGTAAGGATGATGCGAGCACCGCGTTGCTCTCGATAGTAGCTGAAATTCCGAGAGGAAGCGGTTTCGATAGAGTAGCGCTGTCCACGTCGTTGTTACCGGTAATCTTGGTATCGTTGTTAACGTCGATGCTGTTCTCATCGATGATGTTCCTACTACCGTTCGGCATAATTGCCGAATCGTTAGACCCGCCCTCCCTCAAATGCAACGACGCCGTCTTGCTTTGCTTCGTCTTGCCCGCATTCTTCGAATTTGCTTGTAATTGCGCCGGTAAAGCTATACATCCAACCGCCAATGGAAGCAACCATATCGCACCTTGGATCGGCTTCATTTCGTTTCGGTGTCTCCGATATCGATCGAATAGATAGAAAAATCAAAGAAAGCGATTCTCTTTCGTGATTTTCTTCGGCTATCTCCTAAAAATAAAGAGATCGCGATTAGTAATGAACGCGATGCGTCGTCTCTCTCTCTCTCTCTCTCTCTGTCTATTTATCTATCTATCTATCTATCTATTTATCTATCTATCTATCTATCTATCTATCTATCTATCCATCTATCCATCTATCTATTTATCTATCTTTATCTCTCTCGCCAAGTCCGAGCTTGTTTCCTACGGCAACGGCAAAACCATTTGGTTTCCTAACAAGTACACTCGTCCAATTTGGCGTTTCATCGTTACGACGGGGTTAACGAATGCACGAATCAGAGATGCAAATTTTAAAAAAAGCCAGATATTCCCATTTCTCACGCTTCTCGCCTAGCTTTCACGGTGCGGTGAGAACATGGGCTCGTCTCCTTCAGCGAAAAGAACAAAACGTTGGAAAGAGCGTAGAAGAAGGGAAGAAAGTGAGAAAAGTAAAGAAGAAGGAGGAAGATGACAAACGTACGGAGAGAAAGTTGAAGCTCCCTTAACGGTATCTTTCTCGGTAGATTTACGTATATCGGTATTTTTCTCGGAAGATTTACGTATATCGGTATTTTTCTCCCTAGATTTACGTACATCGGTATTTTCCTCGGTAGATTTACGCGTATCGGTGGCAAGGCAATATACAGAGGAAATGCAACGTAACGTTATGCATTTGCTTTCTTATGTCGTACATACGTACGTGTGCGTGTTCTCCCCCCTCTTTTTGTTGTTTTTCTCTGGTAGGCAAATTTTTCTCCTGCTTTCATCTTTTCGCCACACTTTTTATCTTTAAAATCGTTCGATCGAGCTTCGCGATTGCAACGCGGGACGAAACGCGGGACGAAACGCCAGACGAAACGCGGCAAACAGCATATGTAAGCGTATGTAGGCAAATACGCGCATAAATACGTTACGTTAATACGTATTATTTATTATTTAGGGGAATCAGTGTTTGTCGTTTATGAAATCGAGTCGACGATCCGGTTAGACGTTGCATCGCCGTTAGCAGCTAAAACGCGTGGCTACGGGGTGTCGCGGTGGGTAATTATAGCTCGATACGATTCACCACGCGGATGCGGTGAAATCAGGTTAGCGTCTGTTACGTTTCTCGCGAGCCGTTATCTTTCATTGCGTGTTCAAGGCCGCGGCATGCAACAACCGCTAAAATTCAACGAGGCGGCTAACCTAGGTATTTAACATATTATGTATATAATAATATGGTATATCGCGTATAGAGGGTGCGTCGCGCAATTGCCTATTCATCGAGAGATAGGAAAGTATCTATAGTAACTGTGTAGTATCTATTTCCCTATTGCGCTCGAAAAATACAAACGTACTCTTTCCATCCAACGCGTTATCGTTATTCCCATCGAATCGTCGAAACATTCCGCGCGAAAAGTCGCTATATCGTTATTAAAGTGATCGTTATAACGAGCGGCGCTCTTAAAAAATCAATTTTAACCAGCCACCGCTTTAAACCGTCGGTCTAATCAATGTTACGCGTTTCGTAAATGTAGAAAAATGAGTTGCACTTGCAGAGAAAGTAAAGTGAAAAACTCGACAGTTTCTCTCCCTATCTCTTACCAAATTCTAGATATTGCCAACCAGTGCCAATTGCCTGACCTACCCTCGCTGCCTCGTTTGTTTATGACTTTTCATTTTCCATTTTCCATTTTCCATTTTCCACTTCCATTTTCCATTTCTTTTAAACGCATTAAGACGGTGATACTTTTCCTTGCGTAAATTTCAAGACACTACCACGGCTCGCACCGCGACCAAAATTCAATTAAATGGTTGGAAAGCTTGGCCTCTGTCTCGATTATTTCTCTACGTTTTTTAAAATCCTCTACGTTAAATATGATCGCTCGATCGTCTACTTTTCTCGGCTATTACCTCGGCTACCTTCCAATCTGTCTTATTTAATGGGACTCGCGTTAGAGCACTTGCACGTACATACGATTTACCTTTGATTCGCCCTAATTAAAAAAGCTTCGGTCAACGATAAAATTAACGATACGTTTAAACAAAGTCATATCTGTACGATAAAAGTAACGAATTATTATTTTCACGATATTACGGATAATCTCGTTGGTTGTTGTTTCGCGATTCGCCACTCGCCACTCGCCACACACGACACACGACACAAATTGTTCGTTTTTGTAAATACAACGAAGCGTGTCTGTTGACATATACGTGTGAGTATATACGTGTGTCTGGCAAGATGCACCGGCAGCGCAACTCTCTCTCTCTCTCTCTCTCTCTCTCTCTTCCTGATCAAATGTTTTTTACGATAATTACACGTGGAATACAAAGGGGAAATATTGGTGAGAATTCCGGGCTGCATTTCGAAAAGGTTACTTTCGACTCGTCGAACGCGTACTTTTCCGATCGAGATTATATGTCATCTTGCTTCCATTCTCTTCCATCCACGAAAATCCAACAAACGAACGGATGATCGCATTCTGTCGTTACGATCTCGCGATCGTTGACAGCGAGAAAATGGCTAACCGAATGGAATACGCGTAATCACGATACGGTAACGATCGAATATCAAGGATAAATATCCCTGAACTCACCCTCGACATCCAAGCACGACCTCGATTTCGACCAAGATGTTGATGTTGATCTGGGTCTCGACCTCGACCCCGACCCCCAGCCCAACCTCGATCTAGTCTTGACGATTTCGATTCTTCGCAGCTTGATCCGTTATAACAGCGTTAGAACAGCGTTAGAACAGCGTTAGAACAGCGACGATCTTTCTTCCTGAGAAATATTCGAAAATATCCGCGATACAAACGTTATACCGGATCCTGGTGAAAGAGTGGCGAACGGATCTCGATCGATTCTCGCTCGATTCGACGCAACGTGTCTCCCTCTCCCTCTCTCTCTTTTCGCTCTTTCTCTCTCTCTCTCTCTCTCCCTCCCTCTCTTTCTCTCTCTCTTTATCTATTTCTCTCTCTCTCTCTCCCTCCCTCGGTAGAGTCCCGATAGAATCAAACGACGGCGTCGCTGAAATTTTTACGCATGATCGAATGCGTTATTCGAATTAATTTCACCGAATTTCGGGGGAGAAAGAACGTGCGAACGTGCGAAGAAAACTTGTTCGGACAAGTAAGAGAACACCGCGCTTGGACGCGTTTCAGAGTTCCGAATAAGACTGCGAGCCTCGTAGGAGACACGCTGCCTATGAGTCCCGGCTAGTCCCACTTACCAACCAACCAGAGACCCCTCGACTATGCGTGGAATTCTAAGCTGCATCTCCGCCAATCCTCTACCTTCCTTTGCTCCTCCATCGACGCATCTACCTACACACTACCTATCCGCTGAATACTCGCAACGTACCGGTGTATACACGGGTTTCATTCTCGTGAACAGAGTGTGCCAAAACGGACAACCGAGAATCGCGAATCGTTACAGGAAAATATTACAAGATATCCGCGACAACCTGAAAATCCGATGGTTCGACGAAATAAATTTACCTGAACTTGCTTATTATAATATTATTATATTATAAGGAAATTGATTATTACGATATTATTATATTATAAGGAAATTACGCGATACTCTCTTTCTCTTCTTCTCCATTCTCCTTTTCTCCCGCATCCACGTCTCTCCTACACCCCTGGGCATATCGAGTATTATTTTCCTTCCAAGTTTCCAAGTATATACATGCATACGATACGCGTACCACACGCGATCGTACATTTATTCTCTCACGATCGTTTACGCTGCGTTAGTCGACAGATTATTACGATAAATTCGAGCGTTCGAGATTTCCTATTTCCTAACATATGGATATCCGAATTCGAATCGAAGAAACTCGTAACAACCGATAGCCGTCCATCGATCCCGTTGTTCAACGACGCGACGTTCACCGAACGGCAATCTTTTAAGAATTCCTTTTATTCCGATCGTCCATTTACTCGTAATGTCCACTGGTCAAATTCGCATCCCTCATACATACATACATATCCGATCGCTTGGAAAGAGAAAAGCTTGGTTTCTTCGTGCGTCGCGCGAATGCCAGCCATTTTACGTTACGAACGGCTATTTGTTATTACGAATTGCACGAATCAATGAAATTAGTTGCCATCGACGGTAAACGAGTATTCGGAATGTACGCGAACAAAGTTGATCGCATGCGCGCACGCCCGCCAGCGTTATTCGAAAAAAGCGAAAACGCAAGCAAATCGGAGCATCGATAGCAACGGTACCGCTACTTTTCACGCGTTCCATCCAATACCAGAAAAATATATCGACCATGAAATCATTCTGGTTCTCATCGGTAACCTAGTTGCTGGTTAACTTTATCGGTGCATCGTTCCAAAACCAGATCATCGAACGATAGATTCGTAGCCTGCCGTGATCTTGTTTTCTTCCATAGATACGCTTAACGTTGCTTTAGACACGGCCAGTTGTTTGGTCGAGTAGCAACTAAAGCCGAATTTACGCTCTTCTCTTTGCAGGATTATCGCGCACGATTTTACTAACGAGGACGAAAGCGATATTTTTCCACGAGAGTCGTTCATAGAGATCGTACGCGGTGAAACAGCATAGGCGAATTCGGCTTTGCTCGTTGCTTCGCCAATTCTAACGCTAATAAACTACTGGCCGTGTATCTGAACCAGTCTCTAGCCTTGCATCTCCAAGACGTACGTACATCTTGCCCGATCCAGAAATTCAACCACCAGTCTATCTCGGTGTTCGGATTTCTCCGATATACGCATTGGTCTATAGTCGATTCTATTTCTATGTCATCGTATCCGACGTTCTAATTAAACCTGGTCATTTCGCTCGAGTGTTCCACTCACCTAACTTATCGGGCTGGTTCGCCACGTATTTACGTATCTGACCCCAGGCTAAACGTTCGTATATTTATCTGCGCCTACGTACGCACGTATACGTACACGCGTGCCTGTTGGCGTTACAATGAAACAACTTCATCAATCCGGTCGATAAGTTTTATCAACTTGTATCGTATTAAAGTTATATCGACACTAAATTATTACGCATCGCGTAGCTGCACGCATAATCGGTTCATAGTCACAGCGATTCGATTAACATACATACAGAAGATATATAGTTTCGAAGAAGAAAATCAATTTTGAGTCAAAGATATAGTAATGACGTAGTAGCTCTTGAAACACGTAGTAACTATGAGGGCATTTCTGCTTGATTCTAATCCAGAATCCTAACGATAAACGATGCGTACGGAAAACGTTAGTACAACAGTGCTGACAATGAGTTTTAAAACTTTCGCCATCTAGCGTTACACGTTGAAGCGCGATTGACTCTTACGTGCCAAACATCTAGTTTATCGACCATAGAAATGGTCGTTATTTAGATAGGAATGATTGAAAAAAGAATGAAAAGGAAGAATTCATATTCATTGTTACGAATTCTTCTTATTATCGTTATTACTACTACTAGTACTGTCTCGGATACGTACAATTTTTTCGTATCTGTTGCTCGTTAATTTTTCAGATTAACTTTTCTTTGCTTCGAACACTGAAACGTAATTTGCATCCAACGGCGTTTTGTTTCATCTATCAACCGACGTATCGGGTTTTAGGCGTTGGGTGTCGGCTAATACGATGATAAAGATACTTAGTAATTATCAATTACCAATTAGTAATCGCTGTTGCTACAGCAATTAGAATAACAATAACGGTAGTAGTAACGGTAATAGTCAAATAGTAAAATCGGTTAGGATAATAACAGTTATCGATATAAATAACAAGGTAAGATACAGCAGTGATGATAACGGTACCGATGGTGTGCTGGTAACGTCGATGACAATGGAATTTGTTTATTTCAATTTTTGTTAAGAATAAAATATTTACAAAAGCGATATTACGTAATAATACAAGTATAACAATACGAAATACAATTTTTTCATAGATAACATCGTTCGTAAAACGTATCGATAGCTAAAAGCATTAAAAGTAACGTGTTTAGTTCGAGCATATATAATAATATACGTATGCAGGTATATACGATACGTACGATCCTATACAATCCGATACAAATATGTATAACAAACATTTGCTATCGACACCGTATAGCAATTGTATCCGATATTTTCCAGTTTGAATATATTTTATTTCCCATCAATCTTCGAAACGAAACAAATCGAAATTACTGAAACGTGATAGTTGGATGTACAACGCGATTTACAGGGAGAATTACTACTACTACTACTACTGCTAGTACTACTACTACTACTACTACTACTGCTAGTACTACTGCTACTACTGCTACTACTATTACTACTACTACTGCTCCTACTATTACTACTGCTCCTACTATTACTACTACTGCTACTACTATTACTACTGCTACTACTATTACTACTGCTACTACTATTACTACTACTGCTACTACTATTACTACTGCTACTACTACTACTATTACTACTACTACTACTACTACGTGTTGCAAGTTTCAACTTTTAATACGTTTCATAGGTTTCTACGAATGGACGGTAAACTTATATTTAAAACTCCGAACGAACGGAAATCAGTCGAGGCGACCACTAGTAATTTTACCTAGTAATAGTTTTATCGGTGCCTCGAAGCAAAGATCAGCTTCTGTTCGTGCTCGTTAGAGTCTAGAACGCTTAGAACGCTTTGAGAGTTTTCGAATTGGACTATGCACATACGGCCGCAAATATCACAAATTCAACTTTTCCCTCGTTTCGTGATACAAGCGAGTGCAAACGCTGGTTAGCGCGACACCTTTGAAACTGCTGCTAGTCACACGTTATAAACCGCTTCGGAATGATGCGATTGCGAAGGTACGCAGTATCCGCTGTACGTTTTAATCTCCAAGATGCCGGAGTAAGATCTTGCTGGCAGCGATCCTGGATCTGTGTGTCTCCTTGGACATCGATGACCTTTTGGGCACTGGCAAAGAGGCGATGCATTTACCTCTTCGAGTTGCGAGCTCCGTCTCTTACGTACGGTGAACAGTCGGCAAGGTTCCTTATGCTGACAACGTAGTCTCTGAAATATCAATTTTATTCGTAACGATCGCCACTCGGTTTTATTCGGTTGCTCGCCCCTTTCACCTTTCCTCCGCGAGTATCATTCCCAATCTTTCAACATACGCCACGATGATTCCAATGATTCCATGTACATAATCGAATACATGGTACAGATATATTAGTGAACGAGAATGCGGTCGCGGACATACGAGTAAACGAGAAAACTTACGCTTTGCGGAGAACAGGCGAATGCGTATATAAAACCTGGGCTTCCCTCCGCAGACCTGTAAGCCTGCCTTCGAACTAGATAAGGTACGCTGCCTGGCCGACATCGGCAATAAACTCGCTGAACCGTCGCGTTCGCTGGGCCCCCTCCAGGAGCTAAAGTCCAAGTGACGTCTCTGTAAACAGAAAACGGCCATCTTGTGCACAACAGGCGCGTAATAACTCTAGCGGACACGTAAAACATTCGCGAATCGGTACGTTTGATCGTTCCGCTACTTGATATATACTCTCGATTAGACGGACGATCGCGACTAACTTGAAGTAACGACAGATGGGTAGACGTTTCACCGGCTCGCAAAGCTTGTACTGCCTTGTTTTATCGACTATCGTGTGTCCGTCGTCTCCGTGTAAACTGCTGGGGCAGGTACGACCATCCGGGCAACGACATTGTCTCTCGACCCACGGTGATCCGTATAAATCCACCTTGCTACAAACTTCGCTTCGGTCCAAACACTCGGGCAATTCGTCTTCGCTGTCCTGAAAAATCAAAATTAACAAACACGCATCGAGAGCAACGCTTCTTTTCACCCTTGCGCTCCTCTGTCTGTTCGACGTGCATGCTATTCTTTGTTCGCGGTTAGTTCGCCCGATCTTCTACTTTTTCTCCTCCCCTTCTCCTCTTTCACTTCACGAATCTAGCCTACCCGTTGGAACGTCGTCCTTTTGAAATTTCTTCACTTTATCATCACTTACCCTTGATTGCTAGCGTGAAAAGTGAAAAGTAAAAAGATTCGATCGCTTGTCATTCCGCTTTATCGTGCGTAATACGTATAGCATGCACTTTCCTAACAAAGAAATTATTCGGTCCAATCGTTTTATGTCCAATTGGTCGTTCACTCTACTCCCTACGCTCGATTTTAAGCACTAGTCCTCGAACGGTAGGAGTTATTCAACCGAACGAACGAAAAACAACACCGAGATCCGTTAGTCCTTTGAAACGAACACTAATAAAAGCAACAGCAGCACGATCGATAGCGGATCACGGTCGCTGGCGTACCGTTCTCAGCTTGACCCCGCTTTGCAAGGAAACGCGTCGCGTATGGCCTATACCGTATACCGTGTACCATGCATCGTGTACCATGCACCGTATACCGTATATCCTACACTGTATAGGGATAAAGAATCGGAAATACTATTCCCGATACTTTGCCCAATAATTATAACTTAACGTTTTCCCCCTTAACTCCCTATTCGTTTTATTCGCCGGTAGACGATCGATTGGTCAATTAAGATTAAACGCTAAACCACGGACGGGTATGCTGCTTAGTCGTATACCGAGAGGTACCCGTGTTACGATCAAGAAATCGTTCGATCTATTTACCTATCTGTCTATTTGGTATCAGGTTAAACCGTTCACTCCACGATTTGATGGATCAATCGTAATTAATTAATCGTATCGCGTTTAACTCGTTGCTATTTCAAAAGATTAGAAATCTACGTCACTCGTTTAGCTTTAAGGTGGTTAAGTTGATCCCGAGATTCACTTTTAAAATTGCTTCCCTTGCTTTGTCATAAACATTTATACAAACAGATACTCTGCGAGCTTTTAAAAAAAAAATGCCATTTAAAGTTTAATTTATCATCTGTATAGGTACTTGAACATACATACATACATCGAAACTATCGAAATACATCGAATAACGCGTCTTTCTATTGTATCGTTACGTTCCACGTACTTAAAATACGTTCGTATTGGTAAATCGATTCGAGCTAATTACACGATTCGGCGGTTGTTTTAACTGGAATCAAAAGCGAATCGAAGAAAATAGAGGGGATTGTGTCGAGTAAGAGAGGAATATACGAGCACGTGCGCGAAAGAGAGAAAACGATCGAGCAAAGGAAGTTCTGTGTAACATGGTCAAGAGGTATGTGTCTCCCCTCTCTGTCGAAGAATAGACATCTGGTCTAACTACGCTATTCAAACTGCGTCGGTCAATCCGCTGAATGAGGCAATCACGTACGTCCTGTCGACTCGTCGTTTGCAATCTACGTGCTGCTCGAGCACCTAAGTTAAACTTCTTCTCAAATACCCTTTCTTATTGTTAGACCTTTGCCAGTCTGCGCTTCTGCTTTCTGCCCCTCTTCCTTCTCCTCTGCCCCCCCCCATTCACTCTCTCTCTCTCTCTCTCTCTCTCTCTCTCTCTCTACCGTCCCCCCACCGTTCGCTTTCTTCCTCTCTAGCCTTTATGCTTGAAAGCATCATCGTATTTAAATATAAGATCGAAGATAGCGAAACACGATGATTAAATTTTGAGTTTTCATAATAACATGAATAATAAGACATGAATAACATGATAATAACAAGAATAATAAGAACAAAATCGAGAAGAATAATAAGAACAACGGCAATCAAACAGTTGGAGAAATATTAAAAGACATCGAAGCTGTTAATCTTTCTATTTTGAATTTTTACGATAACGATACTAGTAGATACGAGATCGATCGATCGTTGGTATAATAATAATATATCGGCCAAACAAGTCTCCTTTAAAATGATCCTTCACTTTTCCCACTCCTCGTACCTTCTCGTTACCGATTGTGAATTGCGAGTCCCTTCCGTTCTCCCATATTCCCTTCTCTTCCTTCTGCCCCCTCCCCCACCTTGCCTCTTCGTCTTAACGTTCCCAGAAGATCGTACGTATTAAAACTTCGGTGGCTGCAAACTAAAATGGGATAATAGGGAGACCGGAAAGGCTGTGCGTTCCATCCGGAAATTCTCACGCGTCTCTCGCTTCTCTCATAGCCGCAGTGAAAATGACACCTGGTTCTCGAGCTGTAGTTGTAGTCCCACGCGGCTGGCACGCGTGTGCGTATGCTTGTGCTCGCGCGCTTCCATATATACGCGTATACGTACGCATATATATGCGTTTGGCTATGTATCGGCACACGTTACAGCAAATGACGCAAAAAGTACACGAAGCGATCAATCGGAAGATGCCGCTTACAACATCCTTGCCTATCGCCTTGCATTACTACTATGAAATTTTATATATGGTTGTTCGTTTCTTTCGCTATTCGCTTAACCAGCTATAGAAATTTCTGCCGTCGTTAGTTTACATTGCAGGATGACGAGAACACGAGAATAGCGGAATACAGGAAGAACCAGTACGGAGTAAATAAGATTACTTGAAAAGCTAAAGTCTCGAGCTGGCGTACTCTTCCGTTTGTATTTTCATTTTTCAAAAACAATTAATCCATCAACGTTGAGCAACGATAAACAGAAACAGAATATTTATAATAGAACTATATATAATAAAATATTTCGATATGATAAAATATTATGATATCGGTATCAGTGATGAAACGAATTGGATGACAAATATTTCTCGTTGTCGTTTCTGTGTTACGGATGCCATAGATGTTGCACGTATCCTAGTAATTACCGTGTTGCTACTGATTTGAAAACAATTAGTCGAACGATTGCGCAGCTTATTAAGAATAACATGTCCGACGAATGAAACGAACAAAGACGTGAACGACGGTTACGCGGTAACGATGTAATAATTCGTAAGAGACAAGCGATAAAAGGGACGATAAGGAGAATCGATTGGTATCGATGCAACATCTATCTCTCGATATGTATAACGTCGTGATTCGACAATTTACGACCACAACTTACCCCGATTTGGTAGAGCACCCTGGGCGGTTGATGTAACATCGGTCGATGTTTCTTTTTCTGATCGATCAAATCGAGTTCGATCGCTGTATCTTCAAACTCCTGTAACTCGGCGAGATGCTTGCCATCATCGAGAGACAAATACTCGTTGAGAAATTTTTCACCGGTTTCATCGAGCTCTACGCCAAGCAGACTACCCTTGCTCTCGCGAACCAGCAATTGCCCGAACATTGCTAGCAAGAAACAGATCAAATCGGCCATCCTTTCGCGCGCACGCGATCCTTCCTGCCTCTCGCGACGATCACCGATCATCCAACGAATATCCAGACCACGATGTAAACAATGCAGTTGCCGATTATCGAATAGAATCGAAAATGAGAGATCAAGATAACAGCATTAACGACGCAATACATTCGGACACAAGGAACAGCATATGCGTGTAAATTTACATACGCGTTCATATATCACTAGCAGCTATATTAGTAGCAGCACTACTGTTCGTCGCAAGTATTATTCCTTCTCCATCGTCCATCTATGCATACAGTACTATCCATTCGACCGCTATCTACCGTCTATCGAACGACTAGTTGACTCTCGTCCTTTCTTATGCCGTTCCAATAAACCTAACGATACTCTATACACCGAATATCGTAGAATTGAATGATGCTTTCAAAACTAAGAAATACTCGGCTATCGGTTGATTCTTTCTACAGCTTCCAACTTGTTTCTTACAGCTTTCAACTTGATCGCACAAATTAGTCAAAATGTATACTTGTCGACTTTGTTTATCGATGCTGGATACATAACGTAACAGTAAAATCCATAGAAGAACGAGATCGTTCGATACGTTCGCTCTTATAACGATCAAAAACTAAACGTCACTTTACAAAAGTCGGAACACTTTGCAAAGGTTGCATCGCGGTTGCCCATCCAACGAATCCAAACAGAGCTTCGAATCTAACTCGTTCTTTCGAACGTGAAACTGAATTTTCCGGTTCTTGGTGTTATCGCACTCAATGAGAAAACACATTCACCGGCAGTGAACAGCAACGTGGCTGACGTTGCACGCTCTCCGAAACAATTACGTTCTACTCGATCGCTACACACGCTCTATCTCGCACTGTATTTTTTGTGTCCTTGCGTTCTCCACGTTCTATCTTCTTTATCATACGTCCTACGTCCTACGTCCTACGTCCTACGTCCTACGTTCTACGTCCTACGTCCTACGTCTTGCGTCTTGCGTCTTGCGTCTTGCGTCTTGCGTCTTGCGTCCTACGTCTTGCGTCTTGCGTCCTACGTCTTGCGCCCTGCGTCCTACGTCTTGCGTCCTGCGTCCTACGTCTTGCGTCCTGCGTCCTACGTCTTGCGTCCTACGTCTTGCGTCCTACGTCTTGCGTCCTACGTCTTGCGTCTTACGTCTTGCGTCTTACGGCTTGCGTTGTTGACGTGATTTACGTTTTGCAATGCGATTCGATTTAGTCCGAGGTTAAACGGCTCGCAACATTCGTACTGCACAAGCGTATACTATTCGTTCGACTGGACTTGTAACAGCTAGAGGCAAAACATGAATGGGTCCCCCTACTCTGCTCTTCTTTTTCCACTCCATTCCATTCCACTCCACTCTACCCCACTCCATTCTACTCTTCTCCGCGCCACTCCATTCCACTCCACTCCACTCCACTCCACTCCACTCTACTCCAAACTACTCCAATCCACTCTATTCCCCTCTTTTCGTTCCTCCACCACACTGCTTCCCTCTAGTCCAATCTACTCCATTCCACTCCACTCCATTCCATTCCATTCCATTCCACTCCACTCCATTCCATTCCATTCCATTCCATTCCACTCCATTCCATTCCACTCCACTCCACTCCACTCCACTCCACTCCACTCCACTCCACTCCACTCCGCTCCACTCCACTCCGCTCCACTCCACTCCACTCCACTCCACTCCACTCCACTCCACTCCACTCCACTCCGCTCCACTCCACTCCACTCCACTTCGCTCCACTTTGCTCCACTTCGCTCCATTTCACCGGCTCCCTTCTTTCCTTGTATCCTTACTTACAATTAGACATTTTCTGTTTTGCCCTCTAGTTTCCTTTCCTCTTATATTATATTTTTATTTTATATTTGCTTCATTCTGTCCGAATTTATGCTCCTCGTTCGTATCCTTTTCGCCTCTTTATCTTTGATTGTTTTTTTAATTCTTGTCTTCTTTTTTTTAATCTACATATCGATTGTTATTTTTAGTCACGTTTATTTCTCCCCCTCTTATCTTATTATTTTCTTTTACCGATACCTACCTATCGTCTATTCCGTTATACGTTTATATTTTAATGATATTTTCTTTCGAATTTTTCGTCCATTATTCAATTCGACGTATTAGGGTCTCTTTCGTAATGATTCGGGTATTTTATTATGCTTTTGCTTACCTTCGTTGATGTTTGGCCGTCAGGTAGGTGAATATCAAAGAAGAAAAGTAGCTTTCAATGTCTATACATTTGCTACTCATCTTACGCGACTTATCTTCGATTCGTACGAGAAGAATTCTCAATTGCGCATCTATGTAAATATGTAAATAGGTGAAAAACTGTCAACGCGTATTTTTTCAGGTCCTTTTTCTTATTTCTCATATTTCCAAGTGTCTAGAAACGACAGATTTTTCTAAAAGAAGAGAAAGATTATCTAGCTGTGGAAAAATGGTGAAATTTAAATGATTTGGCTCTAGTTAGCCAATCGAAATAAACTATAATTGATTATCAAATAAGTAAAAGTATATTGTATCCTGGAGCCGTTTGGAAAGTTTCGGAAATGCAAGTAACCCGACAAAATTAGGTAATTCTTGGAAAACCGTTCATATCAAAATTTCGAACACGATGTAAACGTGAAAATAAAAAGAAAATAGTCTATGTTGCACGTGGAAATATCGAAGGGAAGAGGTGACGCGAAACAGATAATCGGTGCAGCAGCTTACCTACCTACCTACCTAGCAAGTAGGTACTTTTACACACGTATAGTCTGTAGGCGGTGGTTGGTGCGATCCACGCGATCCACGCGATCCACGCGATCACACGTACAATAATATTCTAAAGATGATAATATTCAAATGCTCGAACTCGCCTGTTAAATGGCAAAAGCTTTCTACCTACTTTGACTTCGCCGGTATATTTCGACCGTTCTTTTTTCCCTTTTCTTCGCTGTTATAGCCCGAACCAATCCTCCTTTCGATACTCTGCACCTGCGCCCATCAAGTATCTCCCTTTTTCCTAAATATTTCGTTACGCGGTTTGCCACGCGAAAATATTTACACTCGCAAATCAAATTTCTCCTAGCACAATAACGCTGAAAGAGACAGCTGATACGCATCTATGTTTATGGAACGGATTGCGTATCCTTGGTGTACACCTGAATTTTCCGTCAGCTGGATATTTCTTTCGAGCAAATCTTTACGTTCGAACAAACTCGTGGATTTTTTCATTCGAAGGATCACGATATCGTACACCTAATATTTCTACCGTACTAAAACGTCGATCTTCAACTTTTATATCTTCTTGTCTCGTAATTAAAAGTCCGCGGTTACGTTAATGGCCTGACGCTATATTACTCGAAAACAATAGACGATACGCTAAATCGTAGCAGATTTTCCAAAGTTCTGATCGTGAGTTTGAGAATCGCTGTTTCATTGATCGACGCCGCAATCCATTCACTCGTACCTTCTTTCTTTTCTTCTACTGCTCTTTATTCTTCTCCTTCTTCTTCTTCTTCTTCTTTCTCTATCCACCTGCATCGCGTTAGTCTTACTCTCCTCTTATTTGTGAAAACAGATCGAAATGAGATCCAATTCGCTCCGCTCCGCTTCGATCTGATCCAATCCGATCCGATTTGATCCGATTTGATCGTGTCTCGTCTCGTCTCGTCTCACACCTACTTTATTTTTTATCTTATTCCCTCAACTTTTACATATATTTCACAACGAATTTCTTTATTATAAATATTATTTAATCGTAACGTACAATCTTAACGAGTGAATCTCGTATCTACTAAAAGCTAAATCTGAATGTTTTGCTCCATAGTCTTTATGTAGTTTGTTTCATCGCTATGGTTTTATGTACAATCTTTCAAGGCTTAGACGATACACGTTAGATTTTAAAGACAACGTTTTACTTCGCGTGGATTTCATATTTAACGAGCAACAATATTCATCGTAACGTTTCAACAAGTTCGCTCTCTTCGTTCGGAGAACCACTGTATGTGGCATGAATGAATTCTTGCTATCGAGGAGGGGAACGAGACTCGGTTACGATTCGGCGAGGAGCTTGAGAGCAAGGTGGGACTGAAAGAGTAGAGCATCGAGATAAAAGTCGCAGAGGGGAATCGTAGAGTTGGACGTATAGTTAGTTAGAGGTGAAACTCTCAACTCTCAACAGTGAGATTGCGGCATGGTTTTGTGTGTGTGCGTGCGTGCGCGCGCGTGCGTGTGTGTATGTGTGTGTGTGTGTGTGAGCGAGCGAGCGAGAGCGCAGCGTATTGGTGTCCATGCATGTGTATACGGTGAGATGGTAACGTTACGAGTAGGTAAAAAAAGGGGAGATACGCCAGATTCTTGCATGTACCGGCGATGAAAGAAGGATGGAAGAGGACAGGCGAGTGCAGGTGCCGCAACCTACGACCGGAAACTATCCTCCTTGCTGCGACTTTTAATGCAGTGCAACTACGTCTTCACCGTCCTAGGGAAGAATGTCGATCGACCAACAGAAAAAGAAATCACACGATTCTAGCGATGGAACGGTACCCATCGACGTAACCATCTTTCTCATTTATCAATTTCCTTTCCTTATCAACCGTTTTTATTCCCATAAAAGCAGAAAGAAGATCCTCTCATTAAATAACACCATTATCAATGACTCACCGCCATATTCCATTTTTCTATGAATCGAAATAATCTGGCAGAAAAATCGGAAATCAAATTTTAAACGAATGACCAATTTTTCACGCCTATCAAACCTGTATACCCAGAACATTTTCTCTCGCCACAAGCTACCGAACTAAATTATTCCCTGCGAATGAATTCTATAATACGTGCGTAGCTCTTAATAGGTTTGATTTTGTTTCAGGAAAACTGTATGCGGCATTTGGAAAGAGACAAGGCCGTGTAGTTGCCGCTGAAAGTGCTCTCGGATTCGGTGGACAGTTTCGCGTACTTGCGACTTTACCTGTGCCAGAGAGCTTTCAACTTGCCAGAGAACTGCGAACACAGACATCCGGGCTGGCTAGTCCTCAACTGGTTTTCAGTCATTGGGAGGCAAGTTTTTCCATATAAAGAGTACACGCAGACAATATCTCGATGTTTTCCCGTGTTTCTTCGTCGCGTTATTCCATTCGCGTCGTTCACTTATTACTGACGATGGAAATCCATTTGATCGTTTATATATATATATATATATATATATGATCTGATAGGTTACAGAGTTATATCATGGTTAATCAATTATTAATTATCCCAACGAATCAAAGTGATCCTCTCTTTCCTCTCGTAAACACGCTTCATTTGTTTCTTTATATTGCTCTTCTAGCTATTTCACAAACAATATGCTGATAAATAAATGCAAATAATTTAAAGTTTTATTCGATTACTTCGTGTTGCTGTTGTTTTACCATTTGATAGAAATCTTGGGATCTATAGTAATTAATTAATTTAATGTAATTAGTTAACATGTTAAACATGTTATTTAGTGGACAAATTTTGTATGCCTTAAAGTACAGCGTCCTAATTGCAGCAGCATACTTTCGCTCGTCTTAACACCATACACGTTACTCGTCGCGTTAAATAGCAATCTATAACGTAACATGACATGTGTACATACATATATCTCGTTAAGAAACAAAACTATTTCGGCGCTTTACATTGCAATTTTGATATAACAGGTTTTTCTTTTTTTTTTTTTTCTTTTTCTAATAATAGGTTATCGAGCAAGACCCTTATTGGACGCCTTCCACGGACGAGGAGTACCTACACTTCGGTGACAAAGCAGATAGCGAGAACAGAGCTAAAAAATATATAGATGCAGTCCGTCGACGTAAAGGTTTACCTGTGGATTCTCAACTGGTTATGCACGCGGAAAAACAACGCACTCTATCCAAGAATAAATAATACTGGATAAATAATACTGAAACCTTCTATACTCTATGCACCTCTGTCATACGATTTCCCACTCAGTCTGTGTACCATTCGTCGTACGCGCGACCCGGCACGTTACGTTTCTAAATATCCTAACATTTCCACATTAAAATTAATTTACAAAAATTCAACTTTTCGCCATCATCAAGTCAAACAGCTGAATATAAAGATATCGAGAGCTACATATGTATATTGAAACAAACTGTACGAAGTGTTGAACCTTAAATAATATAACTTAAATAGATGTTCAAAATGATAGAAAAAAACCAGTCAGATGAAAAAGTTTCAGACCATTTTTACGATAGTGTAAGAACTACGCTACTTGGACAAAATAATGTGTTTTGAATATATTTTTCTGAATAGCAAAAAACAGCGATAGAAACGCGCAAGTACGACTACAGTGCAGAAATATTGCATTGAATGTATTAGAACCTGAAAAAAGATGAAAAAGTAATTAGTATTAAATTGATGTTAAATTCGATTGTCTTGCACACGTGCTCATTAAGGTGTTTATAGCGCGAATATCTTTCAAGAGTCAAACACGCTGAGACGTGAAAATCATATTCTTCGCGTGTGTCTGGTATTTTCCTCCCTCTAGGAAGAAATTCTTTAGCAGTTTGTATTTTCTACGCGCGCACGCTAACAAACAATTCACACATCGACATAATTGCAACTTCACGTTACAATTATACATATATGCCATTTCGAACGCCGAAATTACCAGTATTACGTATTTCACTTTTATTTTTGCTTCTTTTCGAGAGCAGTGAGGTGCGGGCTAAAGTTTTCTTTAAAAAAACGTTCTTCTAGTCATTTCACGCAGCATATTAACTTTTTAACAATTTTTTTAACAACGATTTTTCTCTACTTAATCGAAAAGTCATTTTTGCAGCGGCTTACTATAGCGATTATAGGAGATAAAACTTTCAAACTTGAATATTTCTATTTCGATAAGGCCAGGCTGTTTAAAAATAGAATCGTATATAGATGATATATTAAATAACGTATCGTCAAAGTTTCAAAGAAAATTATACGAAAGTTAATCTACGCTACAAATACTTTAAGTTAATTCCATTGAACTCTGTCGATACGATTCTCTTATGTTTTTGTGATTGGTATATAGTACGGCATACGGTACTACGACGTACAGTATGTTGGGGCAACAAATGAACAAGGTATCAAGAAAAGAAAGGAACAATATTTGCTTGGGAAAGGAGCAATATTAGCTTGAGAGGGAGAGAGAGAGAGAGAGAGAGAGAGAGAGAGAGAGAGAGAGAGAGAGAGAGAGAGGGGGCGGGGGGACTTTAAGCGCTGGACGCACATTATGTATATCTGAAATTAAAATACACACTTTCAACGATAATATGATCTATGTGTATACCGATATCCATTTTCTATACTGATTATTGAAATGAGATTAATTGAATAAAAACAAGAGTAAAATCTTTCAGTTATTGATGACTTAACGAGCATTTTTAGCTGCATTCGTTGTGTTTGCAATTGATGTCAATTTCACTTTAAAATGTTCAACTACAACTTTCCTTCTCAATATATCGATCACCGTTTATTAAAATTAACATAACGTTGTTCCTTCATTTCGAAAATTATACAACAAATGTATTTAATAGAGATGTCGAAAGTCGTTATTTAGTCTTCATCAAATTTAATCTTTTTCCCTTGAAACCCTTGTTTCATAATATCCTGTTGCTTCTTCTTTGCGATCCAGGAAGGATGTAGATTTTCATATACTGGACAAATTATTTTATTAATTTTCTCCTCTTCTTTAACTTGCGTATCTTTCTTATTTCGCTTCCAATGTGTATCGCTTCTCTCTGTCACGTCACTTTGATCATGAATAATGTTTGCACAGTTCAATTTTCGTCCTCTACCCCCCTTTCTCTCTTTGTATGTTTTTTCATTATACAGTTTATAATTTTTCTCTTTAATTTCACGCAACTTAAATATATCACGACTAATATGATGTTGACCGCTAGTGTTTATCTCTTTAGAAAACAGAGTATCGCTTGAACCCACAGTTACTTTATTTCTATGTAAAAAAAAATCATCTGTGTTTTTTAATGATTCCGCCGTTTCGTTACAACACCGCAGATTTTTAGTTTCCTTGTATTTGCCAGTTTGTTCTTCTATTTCTTGTAAAACTTCCATGAATGGTTTAACAGTGGCCTCGTTGCTAATGACTTTAGTGACGGTCTTAGAACTTTGGTCAGTCTTAGAGTCTATCTCTACATCTTGCATTCTTAATATCCTCCTTGAATTACCTCCATCGTCTTTAGATTCTGTATTCAATTCCCTTCCTTCCGATAATCTTCTACATTCTCCATTAACCTTCCTTCTTTTTTCACAAGGTACATCAGCCGAAGATGTAACATCACCTGCAATTTTTGTGTTCCCTTCGTACACTTTTTCTACAGTGTTGTTTGTATCACATTGTGATTGGTTCGAATGCTTTTTTAGGACATCCGTAACACAATGCCCTTTTCTTTTCGACGAATACCTCTGTTTCCTCAACGAAATATGTTCACTGTAGTCTGGAAACTTTTCCTGAAATTCTAGTATTTTCGAACTTAAAGACTTGTAACGAACAACTTTCGCCATAGCCCGAGTTCCATCGTCAGTGTGTGTGTTTTGTAATATGTCTTGCAGGCATTTAAACCTAGTAATTCCGAATTTTGATATTTCATCGTCTTTAATACCTTTTAACGCAAATACTTCCCTTAAAAGTTTATCCGCCTTGTTCTTATTTTTTTCCAATTGTTTTTCATTACCGTTACCACTCCGTAACCTTTTCGCTTCTCTGATCAGTTTATTTATTACACAGATACGAGCCTGACGAATGCATTGTCTTAATAGAACAATCTAGAAAATTAATAACAGATGGTAAAACATCGTTATACGATGCAAAATAATTAAAAACAATCGTTTGCTTGCGAATTTTAATAGATCAATTCTGTATTAAAAGCATGTTAATGACGTACCTCGTTATTTATTTCCATCCTTTTTGCGTTATACGTTTGAGAACAATTGTACCCAAATATTGAATATTTAGGTACAATTACAATTAATAGCAATAAAGCATCAACGAAACAAACAATGCACTCTTTTATATCGCCGTTTTTTGTCTCTTTTTACACGGTACTACGGTACACAATACGACATGACATACATATACATGACATATATATACATACATACGTAGTACAACGTAATCTACTATAGTTCAAGTTGCAGTGGGGAAAAACGAACTATACGCTTTTTAACCGAAAACAGAAATGGCAGAAAAAGAGGAGGGGTGAGGATGGAGGAAGAAAATGAGCATAGGAAAGAATCGGTGAGTTAAATTTACAATTGGTTAGAATTATTTGAAAAATTTATTACAATTAACTTCAAGGTAAATAGAACTATAATTATTGATACGCGTTTAATATTTGCTACCAAATACGTAACTACTTGGATATGTTTAATAATACGTATGTTTAGTAATACGTACACAGAAGATATTAAGCGCCCTCGAGTGACCATATGCACAGACGTACTGACGTTTCATTATTTCGTAAAAACGTCATTGTGTGTAGTGTGTGCTCGCGTTAAGAACATTGATAAACTTTTATCAAGAAATCTAACAGTAAATATATGAAAAAATAGTCCCATTCAAAGAAGAAATCGAACGATTTGGTATAGAACAATTGTTCGTTTGAGTAATTGGAAACAGCGTATATCATCCATCAGTCAGAGAGTTTATCACGACCGTGATAGACTGAATGTATATTATATTCGCCACGTATGTAGGTATGTGTGTACAAGATCATACCATATAATTCTTCAATATTTTGGTCGGTGGTTTCTAGATATTTAATTGACATGGAGGTAAATTGAACATTGTTTTCAAACGAATTTTAACAAAGTAAATATAATAACATCGGAAAATTTCGGAAGACAGTCAACAAATGACCTTGAATCATGCTTCGAGCGATTATTGCACCTTGTAACGCGATATGTCAGACGGTCGTGTTTATAGATTAATTTCTTTCCTTGTTCCATTCGCGGTAACCAATTGACACAAGATTTTTTGGATTATTGGATTTTCTACATATGTTTCGTGGAAGAAACGAATAAATTATGAATAATAAGAAACTGTTTATGCATTAGTGTTTATTTGTCAGGTTAGTATCTTCGATATTTTAGTACTTTCGTTAACTACAAGTTGTCACTGTTTATTTTTACATTGACATTGCCTCTGTGTTCGTATTTTGCTTTCCTATGCATACATCAAAATTGCAATTTCGTCGTTCAAATAGATCAACTGATACTATTATTAATGTTTCTTTTGTACTCTTTTTTTTTTCTTTTTTTTTTTTTGTCATGATGATTATTCTTATTGTTCGTTATTCAATGAAAGAAGCATACAATTTTTATACATATATAGATTTCATGCTATTTGAGTAACTCTGTCCAATTTTATATATAGTTTATATTTTTTGTCTATAATGTCTCCTTCTACTTTACATTCAATCTTCCGTGATCTGTTGTACAAATTGTTAATGTACAAAATTATACTATTTGCACGTATAATACGTTTAATATCTTTGATTACATTAATTGAGTTTTTCTAATTTCTGATTTCAATTTTCCTTTGAAAAAGATCAATCTATCTTGTTTTAATATCTTTTGTTTTTACATAGATTCTATCTCAAGTGAGTCTGATAATTAATGCAGAACCACTTTCTCTGCTTTCCACATTTTGTTTGCATAATAAAAACAAACAAAGATGAGCTGCGTTCGTTGCTGCTTAACCAGTGCCAGCCGCATTGCATCTTCAAATCATGTGGCAAATCATGGTTAGTAGACAATCTATCTACATTTGAAAACTATGTATTAGCGATTGTTTAGTCTGGCTTGAATACAAATGATTATTTCTTTCTGTATTAGTTCACAAAATCGTAAGAGTAGCTGTGATTAGATCGTTGACGGTTGGTACCACTTTGGGAAAAGCACCCTCCGAACCTATTCCACCTGGTAAAGATACTAATAGCGGTGCGTCATCCACTGGAAATGGTGGTGGGAAGAAAAATACTCTTACATGTCCAAAATGTGGTGATCCTTGTACACACGTAGAAACTTTTGTGTGTAAGTGAATAATACTTGAATAGTTTTCTGCATGAGATAACTAACTATAGAGATGATCTAGAGTTATCTATGGTATAAAAACATATTTTTGGTCAGCATCAACAAGGTTTGTCAAGTGTGAGAAATGTCATCACTTTTTCGTCGTTCTATCGGAGGTAGATTCAAAAAGAAGCCTTAAAGAAGCTTTAAGGCCAGATGATACAAAACAAGGATTTTATAGAAAACCACCACCACCACCAAAGAAGGTAATGATTTTATATGATAATATATTATAGGCTAGTATTACTATTCTAAACAGCAAAGAACTTTGTATATTATTGTACAATAAGTTATTATGACAGGTATTAATATGTATCGGTATTTTCAGATTTTTGAGTACCTAAACAAACATGTTGTAGGTCAAGAATATGCTAAAAAAGTTTTGAGCGTCGCTGTTTATAATCACTACAAACGAATCTATAATAACTTTCCAGTGCAGAATTCAATGCAAGGTTCTATTAATGCAAGTGGTACACAAGATTTGAATCATCCCTTCACTCATAGAGGTCTTAAACCACGTAAATAATAGTTTCCCCATTTTGTACATAATCCAATATAGAAATATGATTTAACACGTCCGACTGAGAATAATTAAATAATATTCAGCTCTAGATAGATTTTATACTAATAAATAATGGTGTAAATAACATTGTTTCTAATCTAATCAACCAAACATTTATTTGTATACGTAGATATTTCATTTAACGAATGACATTCATTCTTCGTTATACCGTAGACTTACTACATATTTCAACTATTGGAAATTCGCTCGGCGTTGGATTCCAGCAATATCCTACTGGAAACGAGTATAAATCAACAGAAAATCAATCAGTCTCTGGATCTGATATCCTTGATAGTAAACAACATCAATTGAAATTGGAGAAAAGTAACATCTTGTTACTCGGCCCAACTGGTAGCGGGAAAACGTTGCTCGCTCAAACAATAGCTCAATGTCTCGATGTACCTTTTGCTATTTGTGATTGCACGACGCTGACACAAGCAGGGTACGTTGGTGAAGATATAGAAAGCGTTATCGCAAAATTGCTTCAGGATGCAAATTACGTAGTGGACAGAGCGCAAATGGGTATCGTATTCTTAGATGAAGTTGATAAAATTGGCGCTGTTCCCGGCATACATCAACTGCGAGACGTTGGCGGAGAAGGTGTACAGCAGGGAATGTTAAAAATGTTAGAGGGTACGATTGTGAACGTACCGGAAAGAAATAGCTCTAGAAAATTACGCGGTGATACATTACAAATCGATACTACGAATATTTTGTTTGTTGCTTCCGGCGCGTACAATGGATTAGATAGATTGATTTTGCGACGTAAAACTGAAAAGTATCTTGGATTTGGTGCATCGCCGTCTTCTGAGAGTCCAGGAAGAAGAGCTGCGAATTTAGCAGACGTCGCAAACATGTCACCCTCTACGGAAAAAGATAACAAAGAGAAGGATTTGCTGTTACAACAAGTCGAAGCAAGAGATTTAATTGATTTTGGTATGATTCCTGAATTTGTTGGCAGATTTCCAGTCCTGGTACCATTTCATACCCTCGACAGAGATATGCTTGTTAGAATACTGACCGAACCTCAAAATGCCATGGTGCCTCAATATCAAATGTTATTCTCAATGGACAAGGTACAAATTAAATCGTTTCGTCGTGTTACTTACAATCAGATTTGCTCAACGCATATACGTATACGTAATTTAAGATTCTCGAGTTGTTTACATATATATGTATATGTGTTTACAGGTAGAATTGACGTTCACCACGGAGGCTTTAAACGCGATAGCGTCATTAGCAATGGAGAAGAAAACTGGCGCAAGAGGGCTGCGAGCTATCATGGAATCACTGCTTCTGGAGCCCATGTTCGACGTGCCAGGTAGCGATGTAATGTCAGTCCACGTAACTGAAGGATGTGTACGAGGACAAGAAAAACCACAGTACATCAGAAGAGGTGATGTCACCGAGGAGGAATTACACGCTCAGCATATACACAATTAACATATAATTCATGTTAAGAAACTGCCACACATCTGATCGATTTCTTGAAAAAATTGTTCAAAACTATATCTTACGATAATAGTTTTCGATCTAACACAAATTTGTGAATAATATGTGTTCATTTTAATCTATGTTTCTTTAACAAAACAAGATTATACTACATGGATAACATTAAGGAGAAGAAAGAACAAAATGCAAATAACACTAGGAGATTATGCAATTATAATTATTCTGTATTAATTTGTACCGCATGCAGTACGGATGCAGATCAAACAAATCGATTGTGGTATGCAATTTACTCTGTGTTCAAGCAATTCGTAACAATATCGACAAGTTTGTTATTGAAATGTTTCTAGATAAACGCGCGTGTGTACACGCGCCTACACACAAATTTTCACTTATAAAAGTGAACGGAAATTTTATCATGATTTTAGTAGATTGAGATCATATAAATTAAAAGCAAAAGATACTCGGACTGCTACTACTATGCAAAAATAAATTTAACGTAATATTTTAGCGTTTTACAATTATGATATCTACGCGTCTGTTCTACATACTATTGTAACAGATAGAAAATGCAATTAGTGGATATAACATCTGTTAATATTTAGGTATTTTACAATATCGTGTAATATATACAATGTAAATGATTCACGCATATATATTACATTATAGGTACTAAGGTATGCAAAACAATTACGGTGCAATGATATGATTGCATAAGATATGCAAAAACTATACGATCAAGATTACACGAAGCTAGTACAAATTCATCATATATTGTCACACACATATAAATACACATTTTGTTGGAACTGAAAAATTGTATGAAATACACTTGACTCTCTTTCATTTTGAGATTATCTTTAAATAATTAAAACACCTTGAACAAGAATTTAGGAAACAGGTCTTTTATGAAATATTAAATCATATTAAACAAACTATGTTTAAGTTTTAAAGTTGAGAGTGAATAATATTTTAAATATATATATATATAGGTTATATATATATATATATATACATATATATATATATAGAGAGAGAGAGAGAGATCATTAATTTTGATAACTTATGGGATAAAATGGGAAAGAAATTAAGTTTTCTGAAACTGTGTGTACTTTCTGAAAATTTAGAATTATTAAGCATTAGTTAGCGATAGATATATATTTTCGTCGATTGTTTCATTTTATTTTATGTATATGAAAACTAGGTGTAAATGAAAGGCTGTGTAATATATGATGCAAGTTAAAAAAAGATTGTACACATATAAAATTGTTGTATGAAACAAATGTTGAAAGTAAATGCTGTGTGATAATAGTTTTCAGAGTATCGATAGACTTATTTTTCCACTGTTAAGAGCTGAAAATAATAACGAAATGGTACAATATTTCCCATAGCTAGCATAGTTTCATAACTTGCATCTTTACAGTGTTTTCAATACTTATAACGTAAGTATTTTAAGTGAAATAAATCATTCTAAAAAGTTCGTGAAATAAATATACTTTTTGCATGTATACGTCTATGAAATATTTCAATAATTCAATTCTAAAATTCTTTTATTCCCCGTTGATATATATATTTAAGTATCATAAATTACACGTACACAATAGCTTGGAAATTTTATTCGCTTGATTATTCCATAATGAATCAAAAGATATTAAAATGTTCAAAATTACTGAAAGCATTAAACTATTGATCTAATTTGGCAATAACAAAAGAAGAGAATAACCAACTCACTACAGTGTAGTAATTTCATGCCTATGCATGTATAAGTATAGTACAGTCTATATAATAACATAAAAGGTAATACTAAAGTTGATGCTGTTTTACATGTCGTTGTAGTACCAATGTGGAGGCGGCTCTCGTGTATTGATGGGCTCTCGTGATTTTGGTTTTGGTCTTAGTACTGTTCGTAATTCTGTGAAAACCCATTTAATAACCCGCACTATTATAACATTTACTGTAAATTCTAAGATAAGAGCACCAAATCCTTTATATAGACCAAGGGGTCCCTCGGTAGATATAATCGTACTGTAACAGTCGCTTGCACTGCTATATCCTGTCAATAACGGTGTCACGCTACGACCTGTATCCAAGTTGTCGATGATGGTTCGCGTACCTTGAAGATGAAGTCTATGAATCACCGTTTCCCAAGGATAAAACAATGCTTCTGCCAGGAACGTAGAAACTAATGACGACTGTAACTCTATATCTTGTGTAACAGTCTCTGACAGCAAGTCTCTGCTATATGCACCCTTGACAAGACATACAAATAACATTCAGTGCATATAATTTAACGAATTCGATACTTACTTCAAAGTAAATATTTTCTTAAATTATTATCAATATATAAGACTCACTCTTAACTCTTGAGACTGCTTTTGTCTAATATGCATAATACGACTAGTAACTCCTTGAACAGCTAGAGTGAAAAGATATTTAGATACTCCATAAGCAATTGTTGGCGGTAGAAGAGAATAAATGGGAATTAGTCTGCCTTTGTTGCTCACTTCAACTAAACGAATTGCACCATCTCGAAAAACATCCAATATGCCAGGGCTTTCAGATGCAATTTCAGATTGTACCGTCTCTACTAATGATGCAGAATAGAATGGTGCTACTAAACCTAAAGAAATACTATCATATTTTCTATTAATTTCGTGTTACGAATTTATACCAAAAAACATTTGACATATACTAATATATTATTACCATTTAAGAAGGATATGTTGTCCAAATGCTTTCAGTGAACTATTACATGTTATTTCTCTGAAATTAATAAATATTTCATTATTATTTATTATTATTATTATTATTATTATTATTATTATTATCATCATCATCATCATCATCATCATCAACATCATGTATTTAGCATTATGAAAATAAAGAAGAAACTATCATTTATTATCATTCGAAACTGAAAAATAAGCATTTATTGTATATATAAGGATCACCTTACTTTGGCCATGGTGTTATTTTAGAAATGAAATCTTCGATAGCTAACAACATCCCTTTTACAAGCAGCACCGATCCAATTCCTTTCCATAATGTATTTATTCCTTGAGTTTGATGGAGACGTATGACCACAGGTACCAATGTGATTGGTATTATGTGATATTTGCTCAATCCAGGATTTACTTGACACTGCCGTCTTAGAACAATAAGGGGATGAACTAATAAAGTTTCTGTAATTAAGGTTGCTAATCCACAACTAGCTACCATATATTTCTTTATGGTGAGATCTGAAATACAAAGTTTCAGATTAAAGTCTCTTTATTCACGCAAAACAATAACAGAACTTTTGCTATATTTCAATAGATTTTACGCATAAATATACTTATTTCAATAAAACTGACCTCCTTCGGAAGGTGGATTATCTTCGACTAGAGGATGCACAACAGGAACATCTAAAGGACGAATAACCTCTTGTCCATGGTAAATATATGGAAAATTATTTCCAGTTTCCCAAGATTTAGACACAGGTTTCCCACGATATACTCTTTCGTAACTTTCCAATCCCGCCATCGTTTAAGAAAGTAATTTTTTAAGCATTATAACTGTACATTTTCTGAATAGTCCTAGAACTATATGCATATATATATATATATATAATTCGCTCAACTTGTCGCTTTCTTCGATTACAAAAAGACGTCCATCTGTATCTATATCACTTCCGCTTGAAAAGTTGAGAGTTGGGATGCATGCAGATACATATTATGATGTGTCCACTACGGTGATCAACGCGCAGCACAACGACGCAACCTGCCATGACATAAGGAAACAAATATGATTGTCCAATCCAACCACAATCCAACTATATATATTCGCTCGCAAGTAGTCTAAACGACAATTAAAGGAAACACACGATAATATAGATAGAACCACAAATGAGTAAACCTAAAGATTTTGACTAATTATTATAAAATATACGTTGCATTAGGTACTGATATAGGTTGCATCAGGTACAACTTTAATACTTACACAACACATTTATTCTTATTATTTCTACCGTAATCGAACTAACACTTATTGGAAATTTCAAATATATAATTGCCATAAATCTTCTACTTTCCATAAATTAAAACGCAGTTATAACATGATTAATAAATTGGAAACGAATATAGTAAGATAGCTTAGCTGAGAGTAGGTAAAGTACAAAGGAGAAGTTATTATCAAAAAGTATCATGCCAGCGATGGAGTTTTCTGAATCTTTATTAGATAGAATAAAACACTTTAATAAAATTAAAATCACACACACACACACACACACACACATATACTATTCTCCCATAAAGGAATAATGGAGTTTTACATTATGCAACAATGCGTTATGTAGTAAGGGAACCGTTCCCACCAATTGATCAAGATTCTCACAAGGATGGAAAAAAGTTTGAAATAATATCAAGATCGCAATTTAAAAAGGCACAAAGTATTTGGGCAAGAAAAGAATATAAGAATGAAGACAAGCAAAAGAAGTTATTAGAAGATGAAGAAAAAGATTGAAAAACTTGGAAGAAGCTAAAACAATTGTAATTCAAGAAGATAGTACTCTGTCATCTGCAATTTATGTAAAGATTAGAGACAGTATCAATCATCCGGACAGACGAGTAAAACTTTCCGGTACATAGGCTTAGATGGCAAGGTATAATATATATCTGTGAGCTAAATTTTAAATTATATATCTAATTTGTATCTATTAATTTAACATTATTATTTTACATTCTTCTTTTTTCTAGGAAGAGCACTTATGTTTATCACATTGAGAGATGGAACAGACTTCCTACAGCGTGTAATTACCAATATATTATGCCAAACGTACAATACATTGACCTTGTCCACAGAAGCTTCCATTAAAGTATTCGAAACGCTCAAGATTGCACCAGATGGAAAAAATGTACAATACCAGATGTAATTTCAACAAGAGCTTCTCAAATTTCTATATTTTTTGCCCCTTTTAGGCTCCGGATGGGCATGAATTACATGTTGATTATTGGAGATTAATAGGAACACCTCCTCCTGGTGGTGCAGAGACTATTTTAAATGAAGAAGTTCTTCCTGATGTGTATTTAGATAATAGACATATTATGATGATCTTTGGTGAAAATGTAAGATAATTGATATAATAAGTTATATATTAAGGATACAACTATAGAAAATTAATAAATGTTTGTTAGTTTTCGTTTGATCAAATAAATCACAGTGAGTAATTCATATATTTTAGACGTTTCGCGTATTACTTGTGAGATCTGTATTGATGCTGGCATTTAGGGATCATTTCAACGAAAAGGGTTATAATGACATTAGTGCAAACTCAGGGGGGGGGGGGCGCAAGACGGTTATGGGTTCTCAGGGCGTAGGACCACGCCCTGAAAAACCTCGATGGATCTGATATTCTCTTACAGTCGGGTGGCGGCTGGTCGATGCCCTTGGCACCCGTCAACCCACCGACCCGGTGCGGAGAATTTCGGAGAAGTTGGTGGGCCCATATCTGTCAAGACCATTCACCTCACCTTCCCGTGGGGCTCCCCGTCACCCTGCACCGGCTTGTCCGGATGGAATACACGAGGACGACCCGGTGATCAACAAAATACATATATAAAATGATGGACATACGACATAAAAGAGAAAACGTTTACGGTGCAGGGGAGGGAGATCCCAGTACCGGCGCAGTCGTGGGTAGTAAAGTGGGCCCCACTGCGTCGTCATCTCACGACCACGGTCGTTCGAGCCCCCCGGACGCGTTCATACGCCTGGCGAGGCAAAGGAGAGAATAGAAGAACAGAAATGGAAGTGGACGAGCCGCCCACGCGAAAAGAGAAAAGCCCCCGAGGGTCAGTGGAGGGAGCAAGGGACACTTTCCTCGCCCCAAACCGCAATAGAAGGAGCCAAGACCCACGTGAAAAGAAGTCACAGAAGGTGGCAAGAACGGAGGATGAGGAGTCAGACACGTCAATTGCGTCACGTTCGTCGGTAGCCTCATCGCCACCTTCGAGGGGGAAAAAGCGTAAACTGGCACCACCATCGCTACCCCCTGACATCTCGGAGAAGCTGCTGCCGGAGATAGGCACAAGCTCATCTGCGGATGTGAGTGCGGAGCATGCCAGACAAGTGGCGGTAGTAATGAAGGTGGCGGTGAACTCCACTAACCTAAAAGGAACGTATATCAGGGACCTGAAAAATGCAGCAGCCTTTTTCTCTGCCGCATGGAGGGACCGAACCAGGAAAAGATCTGGTGAAGGAAGCATCGAAAAAACAGCAAGAGATGATAACGTAGAAGCAAGGTTAACGCTACTGGAGGAGGAGAATGCAGCCCTCCGCCAAGAGCTTGCGAATAGACCTGCCTGCACCCACGAATGCATAAGATATGCCGGCCAGCCATACACGCCCAGGGACAATAGAGGAGCTAGGCCCGCAAATAGCAAGGGATATAATGGAACAATTGGTAGGACAGAGACCCAGCCTTCCAGAAGAGAAGATAAGAGCAAGTATAGCCGCAACGGCGCCGGTCGGGCAAGACGGTAATACCTCTAAACAACACGAAAAAGGAAGGTGAATGGACGGTGGTAAGATCAAGAAAGGCGAAAAGAGCAAAGGAAACTACCACCGCAGGAGAGACCAGGAGGGAAAAAAGGACAACAGTTATGCCGGCTAAGAGCATAGGTGCACCGGGACCGAGCAGCATAAAGACTGTTGCAAGGAAAATACCGGGACAGGCAACGAGGACAGCTACACTCCCTCGCATCCCGCGAGCATCAGCGGTGACGGTAACCCTAAGTGAGGGTGCCAGAATGTCATACGCAGAGGTGCTGGCGCAAGCGAGGGAGAAAATATCTCTAAAGGAATTAGAGGTCGAGAAAGTAGAGATGCGCAAGGCGGTAACGGGAGCTATCATAATCAATGTTCCCGGAGACAAGGGCAGAGACAAAGCCTCTAAGTTGGCGACGAAACTGGCAGGAATACTGGACCCGTCAGCGGTGCGGATTGCGGCCCCACTGAGAACAGCCGAGTTAAGATTGAGAGGATTGACGTATCCGTCAACAAGGAAGAACTGCGTCACGCCCTGGCCCTTGCAGCAGGCTGTAAAAAGGAAGAACTGCAAGTGAGTGAAATAGCGATAGCTAGGGGCGGACTTGGGACCGCATGGATAAGATGCCCGGTAGCCGGTGCCAGAAAACTGGCCCAGGAAAGGAAGAAGGTGGCGGAAGGATGGTCGTGGGCGACAGTAACGGCCATTTCCAAAAGGCCCCTTCAGTGCTACAGGTACCTGGAATTGGGTCACATGAGTGCGACTTGCACGTCAACGGTGGATAGGGGCAACCTATGTTATCGATGCGGCAAGAGCGGTCACAAGGCCAAGGGGTGCACGGCGGCGAAACCCAACTGCCCATTATGTGAATCATTAGGAGTGCCGGCAGGGCATCGAATGGGGGGAATAGCATGCGGCCCGCCCCCCGAAGATCAGAAGGAAAAGGCCGCTGGAGAGATAAATAATAACCATAAAGGGAGCTCTGTCGAAGCGACAGAGAATGGCCGGGAGGATATCACCAATGCCTTTAATTCAATCCCCTGGAGTAGAACAATAGAGGCTCTGCGGTACCACCAGGTGCCGAAGTACCTAGTGGAGGTAATTCAAGCGTACCTCGATGATAGATGGGTGGAATATGGCAGTGATGTCGTTGATCGTGTTCTTAAATCAAAGTTTAAATCAAAGTTATTTAGTATGAGAGTTGAATCCTGATTTTAAAATACCATATAAACCATTCAAAAGGATGGATTATAAGGATGCGATCGAGTATCTTCGAATTAACAATATAACTAAAGATGATGGAACATTCTATGAGTTTGGCGAAGTACACTGAACAAAATTATCTGATTATTGTTTCGCTACAAAATTTGTATTCTTCGTTTTATTTATGTTCATAAGAAAAAGGAGTAAAAGAAATAGTAATATTTTTCATCCATAGGATATTCCAGAAATGCCAGATAGAAAAATGACCGATGCAATAAATGAACCGATAATGTTGTGTAGATTTTCTGCAGAAATCAAATCATTTTATATGCAACGTTGCGCTGATGATAAACGTCTTACAGAATCGGTGGATGTACTTTTACCGTATATTGGTGAGATAGTTGGAGCTTCGATGCGTATTTCGGACTATAATGAACTGTCGGAAGGCTATTCTCATGCGTACATAGACACAAAACCATATCATTGGTATACCGGTCAGGTAGGTATCATTGATTCTATCTGTAACGATGTGCCCTCATGGCGGATTTGGATTAGGTCTTGAAAGATTTTTATCTTGCCTTTTAAATGGATATCACGTACGCGAAGCATGTCTTTATCCATGTTTCTTGGAACGTTGTCGACCTTAGATTTCACGAGCATAATTATACGTATATGTATATATATCGAGATGAACGAATTCACAGTTATTAGTAGGTAAATTATTGTGAGCTTCCAAAAATTCAATCACGACGGAATTATTGAAAAATGAAAAGTCTCGGTAGTCAGAAGTAAACCAAGATCCAAGCATTTATTTGTTATTTTATTTACCAATTTGTGATTTTATGTTTGAACACTTTATCGCATTGAATGTCTATGCGTATAATCGAAAAGTTTCTCGATAGACAATCACGTATGTGAAACTTTTACCTTCATGAGTGAAATCAAATACGTTAGGATAAATACGTTAAAGAGCCAGGAACATCAGAAGAAAATACATGTTTTTGATGAAATTATATTTCACAAATACTTTCGTTTCGACAACGCGTAACTTATAATACATACGCATAGGATAGTTATAAATAGGCTTTTGACATTCTTCTTTCACTTTTTCTTTTTTTCTTTACTTAGTCCCGTTAGATTTTTCAATTCTCTTCTTTCTTAAATACTTCATATCGTATATACAAATCATACGATGAATATTAACTGTTCTATTTCGCATGTATTTTCATTATGTCAATTTACATACTTATAGAATAATACGCAATTTAATATTTTTGTTAAATATTTTTTTTACACGAGAGAAACTTTCAAAAATGTATTTCGCCACATAGTAGGAAAATACGGAAACGATTGTGTGTTATGACAGAACTGAGAACATTAATCACACAATACCAAGTTGCGAATGTAGAAGCAACATAATACATGTACGTTTGACACTTATTATGAACAATTTAATCAGGTTCACTTTTGGTTGATTTTTCTAATATTTTATGCGCTTTTATATGATGGTATAGAAATATAGTATGTTCTATAGAGAAACGATAATTAGTGCGATATTCAAATGGCTGGAAAATGGAGAAAACAAAATGAAACATCATTTGGATATGCGCAAACGTGTTTGTTGGAGTTCGTGAGTAATGAAATAACGTATTGCAAACAAAAATACTTCATTCTATCTCCAATAAGCAAGCGACAGAGGATACAGCGAGATTTTAGTAGTAAATAAATTGGAATATCAACGAAAATGCTCTCAACGACTACTTTATCTTTTTAAAGCTTTGAATATATCCATGTTTATAATAGTTTGATAATTATAGTTTCTATTTTCTCTCCCTCTTTTTTTTATCCAAAGTTTACTATTTCAAGGCGCTCAGTCCTTCTTTAAACGACTAATTGCAAGAGGGATCGAAATAAGAAGTTAACAAGATACGCTTCCACATATTCGACAATTACATACGTTTAGTTCACTAGTTTGTAACCGATTTATGGGTTATTGTTAAAATATTTTGCCAGTAGAACATCACTACGTTTTCGGACTACTTTAGTATAAAGTATGTACGACGCAATCGCGTTCCGGTAGCTGACGAACTTTCATAGATCCATCTGCGCCACATGAAAATAAACGGCCGGCAGAATCGACGTGTAATTGTGTTACACCCTGAAAGAAAATTATAATTAATTTGATATATTAATTTGAATAATTAATTTGAGATATTATAATTTATTTGTCAAAACTTAAGTAATTAATGTAAACAATATTGATGAGCATACTTGTCCGATGTTCTTAAAGAAACTAGATCGTGGATGCTCTCCAGGAAAAGAGTAAAGCAGAGAATGGACGGTTAAACCCCATATCTGATCGAAAACAATTAATACAAATTATAATATATGTTGGTATTTGTATTTTTGCATACTACAAATATTATCACCTTAATATCACCATCTCCTGCTCCACTCACGAAAAATTCTTCATGCGGATCAAGGGCTAAGCATTTTATGGCCGACTCGTGAGCCTGAAAGCGATGCCGTTGTTGCCGTTGTCGAACGTCAAATATGTTAATATCACCTTTCTTCCCACCGCTGATTAATAGCTGATGTTGTGGTGCAAGTATTAACGAGCTAGCTCCTTGTTCGTGACACGTGAAACCTAATAGAAACGTAAAGAGACAAACAGTTTTTCTGTGATAATTACGCGATTCACATACTCATGCAAAGAAGACGAGGGTGAGACGCACCTTGAATGAGAGATTTACTCTGCGGAAGTAAAGTATCCCAAAGCGCAACATTACGTCCTTCAGAACCATGACCAGCAGTTGCGATTAAGCTGCACGCACCAAGGAAGACAAAATCGGCCGTCACCTTGCTATGGCACTGATAATTCTGCCAGAACGAATTATTCTCAATTACTTGAAATTTATTCCTACAATTATATGGTCGCATTTGATTGTGCGCAAGATAGATATTTAGATAGATCGATAGATCGATAAATAGACAGACAGACAGGCAGAGAGAGAGAGAGAGAGAGAGAGAGAGAGAGAGAGAGAGAGAAAGAGAGAGAGATCAGTCTTACAAAAAATGGTCGTGCAGTTCCTTCTCTGCAGGCTACTTGAAACAAACTTAGATGTCCATCAGAATCCGCAACGCCGAACTTATTCCCGTGTTGTGAGAAACGTACACGAGTCACTTTGGCAAAAGTGCCCGGTGGTCGAGGAGTCGCTACAGCCGTTTGATGCCCCCATTCCCAAAGGGATACTGAACCATCTTGAGAGCCAGTCAAGTCTGTTTATTCGAATATCGACAAATGTCGGTCGATGAACAGGTCCAACAGCACCGGTAAAATATTTCATCGATTAGAGTTTCGTACAAAGTTGTCGTTGACATATCAAGTAACACATTTCATACTCGTAAGTATCATTTCATTTCTCGTTTCATTTCAGTACCCGAAAGTAAATACATAGTATGCTTACATAATGGTAAAAGCGGATGCGAGGAAATTCTTCTTATGCCATCGATTTTATGCTTCAGGATCTGTATGAACAAAATATTGTTATGTAAATAATGATCTTATAATCGGGGACAAAACAATGATTCACAAACAGTACGCACATATACAAATATTTTTTAGGAAATAAAAGAAAAAGAAGTGGAAAATCTAACCTAACGTCTATAAACTTTGGCGCACACGTATCAGAATATGACAAAAGATAATATAGAAAACGGTAAATGGGCGTTCAATACTAATATGTATAGATGATATACTATAAAACTTATTAAATATTTTATATATATATATTTCTTATATATTTAGTTACATATATATATATATATATATATATATATATATATATATATATATATATACAATCAGCCTGGTTATACGTTTTATGCTATCAAGTTCTTTAATATTGTTCCTTTTTCCTTGCCAATTCGAAAGAAGTTAAAACCTAAAATGAAACGATCGCTTTTTGGACAGTTTCGTATATGTATATACATATATACATGGAAGGCTCATCAAAAGAAGCGTATCAAATAACACATATTACGTGTTAAGATATATATTCTTTCGTTTCTTCTGCTCGTTTCTTATTTCATTCGATTCGGGCGATGTATTTGTTTAAAAAGCGTTCGTTTAGTTCAATCCAACGAGGGTCGTATCTATTGGATCCACTAGGTTTCAAACGTTCTCTGCATTATTTAATTAATATATATATTTGCACGTTAAACACGTAAAGATGAGCATATCCGAGTAATTAGCAAGAACTCTTTACAGAGCTGTAAAGGACGACGAAGGAACCAAAGAAATTGTGACAACCGCAAATTATAAAAGTGAAAGCTAGCGGACCCATGGTCTAGGATTCGGATGAAAATGCTTGATCTCTTGTTCAAAATGTGTAAAGAATCTGAAGGAAAGCACAATAACTTATTAAATACTACAGACGACATTCAAGACAATGGCAACCAAAGGGCACAAATTTTTCGCTCAGGTTTTTATATACGAAATAAATATTCATTAGGCATGCAGTGTTACGAAAGAAAAGTTTGTGAATCGGAAAGTTTCATCGATTGGCTTTGCTCATTTACAGTTAATTCACAATATTGTTTTGGTAACATATGAAAAGTACGTTAGTATCGAGATTGCCTTGGGAGAAGGAACATTCATTTTCTTAAAAATTCGCGAGGCGTCTTCGATCGATTGAAAAACCGAGGTCATGTATAACAGCTTAACGAATTATTTCATTCACTGTAAAATAATCTACTGTACTGTAAAATGATGATGATGATGATGATGATGATGATGATGATGATGATGACAGGGTAGTAGTGGCAATGGTGTTGATAACGGTACTGGTAGTGGTAGCGATGGAAGTGACGATTATAAAGATGATGCTAATAATGACAATAATGGCGATGAAAATGATAGCGACGTAGGTAAAAATTTAACAGTCACGATAATAACGATAACAATACTAAAATAGCAGATTAATTTCCACTTACAAGTATCGAGATGCATACGTATAATATTAAGTAAATTGTCTTGAACATTATCGATTCGAAAAAGAAATCATACTGACAAGTTAGATATGTATATACATATACAAATTTTTCAAGAAAATTATTGTTTTGTAGATCGATAGAAAAATTATGTTTAGTTTTATTACGAAGAAAATGCTAAATACTTTCTTTATATATAGTTATAGAGCTTTTACTTTGATTCTGCGCGAATAGCTATTGTTTATGAAACATAACGATTCGTAAAAACGATGGTAAATCCAATATAATATTGTACGAATTTTTATAACGCTTAGGATATTACGAAGAAACAGAAAACTAGAGCAAAAAGGAAAACGAGAGTAAAGGAATTAGAATATAAAGTTGGCACTAGGGATAATAATAGGATATCATACAGGCTAGGATCTGTTAGAAGTTAATCTCACCGGTTGCAACAAGTGTTTGCTCCTATCGGCAACAAATTGACAGAAACGCAGGTCGTGGGAGCCAGGGAAAGCGGGCATCCCCTTCATCTGAGCGAACGAACGAGCCACCAGGTCAGTGACGTCAGTCAGACGTAAACCAAGTTAGACGTTAGGCAAGCATTGAACAAGGAACATTGTTTCTGTCACCAAATGTGCTACTTAGACGCGACCCAATGCGTCGGCTACATACTCGACATCAACACATTTACGGCTATCGACACTTCCCTCTTACGAATTGTTATTACTTTCCTCTGCTCGATTTCCATTCATTTTCGGCTATATCATATCTACTCTCGCCTCTACTCATCGCTCATTCTTAAACGCCCTTAATTCTTAAACAACTTTCAGATTTGTGCTTATTGCCTGTGATATATCGCAAGAAGTAAATCTCGAGATAGCCGTGCTCCAACCGCGTGTTTTTCAAGAAAGGTGATTTATAGTGCAATTTTCTTTACATATCATGCAACGATCAGTTCCTTTCAACCTTTTAAAGAACACTGGGGCCTATTATATTTTTTATACCTACGATTATAACTTGAACTTATTTCGATCACGTTCGAGTCCAAAATTCGTCCAAAATTTCTGATCAAATTAATTTAATAATATTATGAACATTAATGATACTAAGCGTTAGAATTCGCTGCTTACTTATTTAAACTTATGAACGCAATAAATAGGATAGTGTATAATGTCGTTACCAGTATCGACATACAAGATCTCATAAGCAAACGATTAGATCCAAACATTCGAACGGTAAATACATACATATATACGTTCGTAAGTAGTGCGTGTCAAACACATTCATAGATACGGTTTTTACTCGTCAAATACAAACTTTACTTTATTTCATCAACACAAAGAGAAAACAAACATTAAGGAAAATATATCAGGCTGATTTTCTGTTTGAATCCGGAAATACGTTTTCTTATTTTCAGGTTTTCAACGTTGAAAATATGCAGTTCATTGGCAATTTCAATTTTTCGAAAAGAGAAGAAAAATTGCGTATAAAATTGTACATTTGGCTGGAAATTCGAATTTTTCATTTATTAATCGACAAAGTGCTCTTGGATAGAAATCCTAAGTAAAAACAAAAAGAAAAATGGAAACGGAAACAAGAACGAAATAAAGATATTTATAGAAAATGAAACCAACGAAATTATAAGTTCGATTTTCTCAATTTGTTTCGTAATGCCATTTATCGCTCAATTTTTCATTAACCCAAACATTCCTGAAGCGATAAAACGTTACAAAACGTTACAAATACAGACTTGTTGCTTCCTTTCTCTTCCTTTCCTTCCTTTTACTTCGACGAAACATATGAATATATACACATGGAAAACAGAAACATCGGATAGTAGATCAGAAACATCTGGGTTAAGTCCAAGTAGGAATACAACACACGTAAAGGTGTAAACGTTTTATAAGACAAACATACGACTGTACAATGCTGAATATAGAAATATACGAATTATCTGTGTGTCATAATTGTGATCTTAGGGGAAACTTACCACGCTAGCTCCTCTTCCGCTTTGACTCGCGATACCCGACTGAGGTTGAGGATTATTCGTCTGCGGACTTTGAGCGAGTAACGGTCTATCTGCTGCTGTCTGCAAACGAAAAATTGAAAGGTGTATACGTATATGCGGACATGTATGCAATACACGCAAAATGAGAGCCAGCATTATCGATGAGAAAACATATTACTATAAACTATTTACTTGAATAACTAAGAAACTAGTTGGTTGCACTGGTTCCGGTTCTGGCTGTTTGTTTAAATTTATGATGTCAAATTCACATTCGTCTTCTAACCAGGATGGGAGTTCCAGCAATAGCGATATATTCATTTCTTGTACTTCTCGGGGAGTTGCCAAGGCCATTAAACCTGGATTCACCTGAATCGTTAACGCTGTGTATCAGCAACTTTTGTCTTCCCCCAAATCACGTCACTTTTAAATGTAGCTTTTAAAAATAGACCGATCGAACCTGATTGAGGCAAAAGGCACTAATGCTATCTTGTTCCTTGTGAATAATTCGGACTGGTTCGGGCAAACTCGTAGTACCGCTATCGCTACCTTTGTCATCTGCGGTTGACCCACGATTCAAATTATCCATCGTAGTTTGATTGCTTTCCAAAATCGACGACAGAGATCTACGTTTGCCGAATACGGCTCGGATAAATATGTCTTGTACCAACTCTTGTCGAACTAAATAGGACCACAATCGATTAGCGGGAGCCGCTGATGCCAAACGCGTACTAAAAATATAAAAGATAAAACATCCGTAAATTGTTACATCAGAGAATTCCAACTATTGCTTTTCCTATTGAATTTGCAATCTTACTTGAAAGGAGTATTGCTTTTTTCAAGTAAAGATCGATATTTATGAATCGCTGGCTTTCCCGGTGTAGGTGCCGGATCTGGTGCACAACCAGGAATGTAATTAATCGGTGGTGGTCCTCTATTGTCTAACTCATCTCGCAACGTTTCTTGCCATTGTGCCACAACAGCTAACGTTCCATGAATCAGAGGACTATTCACAGGTAATTCTGTATATATATATATATATGCGAATAAGGCAAAAAATTATATTATTCTTTAGTTTCAGAATGACAGAGTAAACTAGATCGTCAAATTCTCGATATTCTCTATCAAATAGCAAAACAAAATACCTTGCATCTCTATGCCAGCAACATTCAAAAACTCCTGGAGTTGCTGTTGTAATATCTTGACTATGGCTAATCGCATAACACACCAACTGTACGAATTTGGATTCGTATGTTCCGTATTGTCCTTTGGTTTGCTCTTTGGTTTTGAATTGGTATCGAATATATCTTCCTCGTCCTCGGACGAGTTTAAATCCGACACTGCCGAATCGGATGAATCATAGTCGATTTCATCCGCATACTCACTATCTATCTGTGGCTGTATCAAATACAGGAAACAACTTTTATTCTTATAATTATCAGATTATATAAAATTAGCAAAATCATGTATACGTAGAACGCAACTAGCTACTGGTACGCATTAGGATATCCGCAGTCGATTAACTCGACTAACCTTCATTAAAAAGTACGATATCATGCTCATTTGAGGTGAAACAAATTGCTCTCTATATGTAGGTTTGTCTTCTTTCATATTTGGTTGTTGACCTGTAAATTGACCCAACAATTTCATGTTCAATTTTACACGTTGTTTAGTCAATGAGGTCATGGTATTCCATACGGTTCCTGCGGTACTCTGAGCTTCGTTCGAACCACTATCACCTCTTTCTACCGTTCTTCCTGCACCATTCGCCTGAACAGAGATTAGATTATGTATATATATATCGGGTTTACATTGGAATTAGGGTTAGGGGCGTGAAACGAATCTTCGTTTGGATTACACAGTGTCGAGAAGCAATAGAGAAGACATTGACTGGCGCAGATACGATTATTATAGAATTGGACAAGTAACCGTGGTAATTAAATACTCGAGAAACTAATGACAATGATCCTAGGTTCAATAACGAATCCACGGTCGACGGGATGATGGATGAACGTGCTCGCAAAATCTAAGTCGCACTCTTTGTTAAAACGTGGAATATCCACCGAGCGTACAGACGCTAAGTAACTCGCTAATACGACCTCACGAGAGAATGAGTTTTCGTCGCGATGATGCTGCAGAGGAAAACTACGATGGGGTGTGTCTAAGGACACGAGATCATCGGATTCGTCGAGGATAGTCTTCGTTCAGAAAGTAAGAGAAATTGACGTTGCTGCTAATTGGTCAATCTCCATATCGATGGTTAGAAAAATATGCTAGTCACCCTCCAGGGAAAGTTGTTAGTGGGAGACGTCGTTCGTTGAAAAATAGGTCTCCTCTATCTTCTCGTAGTTGGGACAAAGATTGTTTGTCTGTCTGAAGGACTTTAGCCAACTAAATCTTAAGATTTATAACGGGCCCTCAGGCTAGCCGAACATGTACTGCGAAGACGCATCGACATCTGGCAATCGTCTTACTCGAAGAATAGGGTCTGCGTGTGACGAGCCACGGGACAGAGACCGTTGGAATGTTTACTGTCGCCTGTCGCCAGAAATATTTCTTTTAAGGAGAGCTATAGAATTACTTCATACCTTTGTTAGACAAAGCGTTCATCCCGTGACCGCGGCTACGTTCGGCGACTGGCTGTCGCCTCGAGCCCAAGCTCATTATCACAAATCTCGAACAAATACAATCGGATCGAAAGACGACAATTGTTTAATTACGCCTATGATAGAATCTAGATTACGGTGTTACGGGATTTTTCCAAAGGGAAGTTCCAAAGGGAAGCTCCGATGTCCTTTCATCTCCGACATATATTTATGCACAATGATATGGTATACAATCGGTATCGCTTAAAACCGTATAATTCACGCGTCTCAGTTGTTTGCATCTCTACTCTTTTCTCTCCTTTTCTTTTTAGAAAACTTGAAGCCTACACTGATTCGTAGAAAGCTATATATAAAGACATGTGGTTTAATTCTTTGCTTGATATGTAGCAAAGATGTAATAAGAGATATAATACGAGTACTTGGTACATCAGAAAAGTATACAACGAAATAAGGCAAAAATAAAGTAAAAACAAAGTTATACCTGGCTGCTTGTACTTGCGACACGTAGCAATTTCTTGACTCCACCTCCAAACAAACAGGACCAGGTGTTGTTACCAAAGTGTTGGCCTACGAGCCTATAAAGAATATGACTGTCGCAACTCCACAGTGCATAAACGAACAAACTCATGTAAGTTGCTACAAATGCTTCGCAAAGGAGAATATTCAATTTTGGTGTATCTTCGTCCTTCTCCCGGGCCAATAATGCACGCAAGTTAGTCACACCTGGCCATTTAGAAGGTGAAGTAGTAATGCACACACCATCGTCCGTCGAATACCTTCGATGATGGCGATTCGATGCTACCAAGTGCCCGCCGGAGAACGTTTCTATCTCTGCAAATGCTGGAAAACTGTACAAAAAAAAAAAAAAAAAAGAAAAAAAAAAGGAGGAAGAAAAAAAACAAAGAAAAAACAAAAAGAGACAAAAAATGATTTACAATAAACCATCATTTTTAAATTTTACTAAGGATTTTCATAACTTATCGTATTTACCTGTCCGGTTGTTGATGTTTCGTAACAAAAGTATCGGAATCGCAAAGTGATTGATAAATACAAGCACTTAGCGCCACCGCTAAATCCCTCATTATAAATACCTCGCAATAATGCGTGTTTCTCGTAGGCATTGGTGGATTACGTAATTCCACCAACGTCTGCAACATATCGTGAGCTAGGGACTGAAAAGACAGGTGTAACGTTAAGCTTAGAAAATTCCGTATTTTCGTTTAATCCATTATAATATTATACGAACTTGCAAGTGCCTGACCGGATCTGCCACGACAGTTTTGTTGCATGCCACGCTAGCGCTTAAAAGAGGAAGCGTGGTTGGAAACGGAAGAGGACTAAGTAACTGTTGTTGCGTCTTTTCTTGTTGTAATTCTTGTAATAAAAGGACAAGTTCCATTCTTACAGATGCTAAACCACCACCAGATGCTCCATGCAAAGAACAGTAGGATAATAATGTTCGTAATAACGTTTCGTTCGCTGTAAATATATATTTATGGCAAATATTATCGAACAACCATATGTATGTATGTATTATATTTAAACGCTGACTGACACTGGTCAACAGAATACCTTTTAACCACCTTTTTCTTCTAGCAGCTCGTTGTACCTTGGCTTCGAAATCCAATTTTTCGGCCATCAATATTTCATGCAACGTTGGCTGTTCACCAGGTTTACATGGTTGCACCATATCATCTACCATACCACCTTCGTCTGAAAGCATAATCGTTTTGTCAGTTTAAGACAAGCAAAAACAAGCAAAAACATCGTTCAATTAAAAACAAAATAACTAGTCTGTCCGCTTACATTCCGATACGTTGTTTGCATCTCCGTCCGAACTAACGCTGTAATTACAAAGCTGCCTGAGGGCGTCTACCTCTCGCTCGAGCCATACGTATAGCTGGTATCGAAGTTGACCTCCGTCTACTTCGAAACCCGTTGCCAATGTCGACAATTCTTCCATTAAAATTTTTAAACATGCCACAAATTTTAATTGTTGCGCCATAATGTCTAATTGTCCTGACGGTTTTGTGATTTTCTCTAAAAATTTTATAGTACATACGTATAGTTATCTATTATATTATTATTTTTATTAGAATCTGCATTTAACGACTTTGACTCTAAATTCTGTTCTTTGTAAAAAGACACTATATTTTTTCACCTCTGATAATGATAGTTGTAATCCTGACGACTAATTTCAGATTACGTACAGACACACAAACGCGCGCGCGCACACACACACAAAAGGAAACGACTTATACGTGTCAACTTATTAGAATTAGGTCAAGGAAGAACTAGATGGATTACATTAATTTACCACTTTTCTCTGTTTCCTTCGAACCATCGGTGATCTCCTTTTTGTCTAACTTCATGCTTAAAGGTGGGCTGTCGGCGTCCTCATGTTCACCTACATCATCATCGTCATCCCAGTTTAACACTAATTCTTCCTCGGTTTGATGCGTCACAGGTCGAGACCAGTCTACGATGCCTAACACAAATAAGAACACGATAGAAACACTCCCATTTTCCATAGTTATCTAGGCGAATTATAGATAATTAACCAAGTTCCACCTTCGATATTGTCAGTTTTCTTCAAATTGTCGTCCCAACTAATAATCCCAGTGTCTATTTGAAGATCTTGTGTCCTTGACTTGCTTGGACTATTTAAGAGACCTAACAAAACACACGACAAGAATAGATAATAGTAGTAAGAGAATTTGCAGGAGAACAATAATATTGTGAACATAACGATTATGTAATTACGTACTGGGCGAGTCTTCGCAATTTGTTTCCATCACTTTATTAGGTAATTTAGAAAGAACCTCGAGAGCGAGAGCAGGACATCCAGCTTTAAAATGTGCATGCGCTGTTGTGAAGTACAGTTGTCTCTCCAAAGGTGTAATGCTATCTTCCAAAGTTAACTGTTTGTCAGGTTGTGATTTTGTTTCCATACCGTAACTAAAGCCAGATATAACTACCGAATGACCTTTTTTCTTATCCTGAGCGGTAGATGCAATGTACTGTCTGATCAGCAATGGGTGTGTTCGAAGATAAACGTAAAAATTAAAAACATTTGGATTTGCTGAAACAAAGAAGGAACAATAACTTACCCTATTAATTGTACTCGAACTTTCTAAATTTCTTTGATCGTGAGCTCTAACAAACTCGACGGAATCATTTCTTTGCCGATATTCAAACTGAATGAGAAGAAAGACAAAAATATGTAGTTTCATTACCTGTTGTACCTTCCGGTTTATCAGATTCGTCGTTATATTGGGGGTGCAAAGTACCAACGTTTGTCAACAGCAAAGTATTGAGCGACCCTGCATAATCCTTTAGAATCCAAAGAGCCATACTGCGTAAGAATGGATCTGGATGAGCTTTGTTCATGTCTTGATTTTGCCCGTCCTTATCACAACCTAAAATCTCTTCATAGAGCAATCTTCTCAAATTCGGGGAGGTAGTATCGTCATCGTAAAGTCTGGCAATGACCATCGCTAACTGTATATCGTTCAATTTGTTCAGACATACATCGATAGCATCTTTTAGAGAGTTTGCTAACAAGAAGAAGGCCGCAGCATGCTCGAATCTTTGTTTACCAAGTAGAGCGAACGCATTCTTCAAGGCAGCTTTTCTCCAACGATCTTCCGTAAAATTGTTCGCGAAAAATGTTGTCATTCTCTCATCCCTCTTATTTCTAAACAATCCCCAAACGAGATTCTTCTTTTTCATAGCTAAATAATAAAGCGCAGCGTCGAGAGGATCCTGTTTCTGTTGATAAGCTGCTTTCGCAATCTTCTCGATACACCTTTTTAATATAGTGTTGCTTCTAATCCACCAACCTATGCCCAGTTCCTTTAAAATGCTCCATTTCGGTTGTCCTTTCGCATAAGAAGGTATCAAACCTAGCAATTCTTCTTCGGATTCAGAATGAAACGCCCAAACAAGATTATTCGATGATATACCCTGCTTTTGAAACTGCGCTCTCTGTGCCAACGGAAGACAACGAATCAAGTAATTGTAATGCTTCATGGCCAATAAAAATCGGAGGCCACAATCGTCCAACGAATCGGTAGAAACCATTTCTCCGTCGGGGATACCGGTCAAATTTTCTTTCGCAATAGCATTCTTTGCGGCATCTATTGCAAATCTTTCTGCAAAATCTGCATTGCAAGTTGAAACGGTATCGGCTAAAGCGAGCAAATGCATCTGATCAAGGCTCGATAAGCCAGGCAAATGAGTGTGTGTTAGTAATCGCGACAGTAATCTGCCTTGTCTCGGTCCAAAATGAGATATCCCTTGTCTTTCCGGGACCGACGAACGTCTATCTTTCTGCCGCGAACAATCGTAATCCTCTTCCAGCATGTCGTCTAACGACTCATCCTCCTCCACATTGCTGTCGAACAATTCGTTGTAATCCTGTTTGTCTTCGGTTTTGTGTTGATGCGGTACGTTCGTTTCCTTGTCTGCGATCAACAAAGTCCAAAGTGGCAACGGAGATATCGATGTTATCTCCGCATAATCTAATGTAAGCTCTTCCGGTATTTGCGTGGTTGAACCTCTTGGTTCTAGAGGCGACGTTGTACCTACGTAACTAACCGACATTGTTCTAGAACGCGACCATCCACCACCACCACGTTGTTTCACTAAATTCTCGTCGTCTGCCCTCAACGAACAAGAACTTCCTATGCATCGGACAAGATGTGCCAATATAGCCTTTACCCATCGAATTTTACCAGAATTTAGCAATTCCATTAGTTGTTTTGGATGATATTGAGGTAAAACGGGACAAGCGATTCTCGAGGCTTCGAACAAACCATAGTCAGGCATATAGTCGAAATTTAAATTCTCGTTTTGCATACCTCGTTTCTTTTTGGCATCGAGCATCGTTAAATTGATACTGCTTACTCGAGAAAGATGGGGCATAGAAGATACGTTTGCTAATCGCCTCTGCGATGTTTCGTGTGCTAATGTTCGCAAGTCTTCATCCCGCAAATTTCGGCTAGCTTGAAACTCGTCCGATTCTTGATGTTGTAAATTTGAATGAAAACAGTCTTTCTTTGGGTTCGGTTTCCATTGCGAGTAAACGTGCATTTCCGAATCCATGCCAACCACTAAGATACCGTCCCTTACCCAAGATATCTGCATCGGCAACGGAGGTAGACCATCCGCTGTAGTTAACTCGATTTTCCGTAATTTCATCCAACGAATTTCGTCAACGAATTGAGGCTGTGCCAACGACGAAGCTTTCCGCAATATTGGTCGGTTATTGCTTTGTGACTCTTTCATTGCTTTCATATTTGCTTGTGCAAGATCTGAACATACAGGCGTGAACAGCATAATTTTCGATCCAACAGCGACGGTCAAAATATGCGAACCATCTTCTTTCGACACCCAATCTAACTGAACTAAATGTTTCTGCGTAAGTGGACAAGTGTTACCATTTTCTATGATCGACTTTCGCAACGACTGAAGCGTGCTAAACGACGGAACAGCCAACAAGCCTATCACAATCGTGAATAACATAGTTAGACTTTTAATCGTCAAAATTAGCGTTAAACCTGACTCCTCAAAGTACAATCTTAATCGTAATGGTCTTACCTGCATTCGATTTTGTACTCTCCCCGTTTTCTCCATTTCTCGGTGATCTCACATCTTCGTGACTAAGCGTTTGCAAAACTTGAGTAAGCCTGTGTTTCTTCTGCAAAAATTTGCTATCATAGAGATAGCTCAGGTCTAAATGTTGGTCCACCGGAATCCTCGGCAAGTGTATATTCTTCAAGTGTATCGTATCTTCTAGAATCCATTCGCTTCCGCCAGTACTTTCGCATTCATATATAGCAACGCATAGATTTACGTATCTAGAGTCAGGGTCGTTTTTAGTAGGACGCGTGAATGATTTCCCATATTTGTACGCACACGCAATACGCCCACTATATGCAGCACTTATATTTAACGGTTGCCCTAAAATATGAATAAATTATCTACCATTCTTTGACAATGCATGATCTTATTTCCTTCAATTTTATTTTACTCTGATTTTAGCCTTTTGGATGTGTACCCACCTGTAATGTCTATAGTCGATTCCTGATCTTTCCGTATCATCTCCCATTCGCACCATTCATAGTCTAATTTGCTATTCGATTGATTTTTCGTCACTTTACATTTCCAGAAACGTATTGTACTGTCGCTACATGCAGTCACAACGATGTACGGTGCGAAGCAAGCAGGATATATGGAAGAGCTGCTTAAATGTCCGGCGGCTGGTGCTGCATGTATTACCTACGTACGATTATAATAACGATATTATTTCTTTATATTCTTCGTTAATAATTTCAACTTTACAATGTGATATTAATTCAATTATTACGAACAAAAGAGAACACGAAAAATATAAGAGGATATAGAATAAATAAACATTATACGAACCTCGACTCCGTCTGGTAATGGTAATTCCTGAGTGCATACTTTTGTAGTTGTGATAAGAACGTGGCTGTTCTGAGGACGTCTTTGGAAAAACATATCCAATTCACCTTGACTATCACGGCGAGATTGACTCGCTCTGCGAGATCTTTTACCTTCTGGATGGTTATAACGTCCAGGTGTTCCTTCTTCATCTTCGTCTTGTACCAAATGAGAATCCGGAACATACATCATCGATTCTGATAATCCTGTGGGTGAATACCACATATAGAACAAAGAAATAAAAAGAATAAAACAACTTGGAGAAATATTACCGGTAGTTTCAGGTTGAGAGGCTATTACCAAACGCCACATGTGTACCGTTGTACCTCGCTGCGTTCTTTCTAACACAACTATATAGAATGGTTCTTCAAAAATTGCAGATTGCTGCAAATCTACCATAGCGTCTAAGGTAGACTCCATTAAGCCTAAGTCATTCATCGATGTGTCTATGCCAGTTTGTTTTTCATCGTTTCGGTCTCCAGTAATTAATTGTTCTTGAAATACATGTAAGAATTGCGTATTTTGCCAGTCCTGAATTTATAACAAAAATTATGTTCATTAATTAATTGGATTTAAGTTAATTGACATTATAGAAAAATATCGATCGTTTCCACTTTATATCATTCTACAAGCTCTCTACAGCACTTACGTGCGTAGCATCAGCAATAGCGTCCAATTGTATGACGCAACCTGGCCTAGCCGTAGATTGTTGAGATACTATCTTTATCTTATCGTGAATCGAATGCCTCATACCATCGTCCGATGACATGTCTGTCGAGAGACTTGCCATGGAATCCTGATACAAACACAAAAAAAAAAAAAAAAAAAAAAAAAAAAAAACAACCGATGAATCAATCTGGCAACCATTTGCAAATTATATTTTCCCGAAATATATCAACAAATACTGACCATCATTCTACTTCGCCTTTCGCTAATCGATACTTCGGCTAGGAGTGTTCTAGCGTCGATAACAGCCTGATATACCCTTAAACATTCGCCATCGCTGGCGACGAAACATGCGCTTGGAGAATTTGATAAGTTACCTAAAGTAGTACTTGGTAATAAAGTTGGAATCCAAGCTACGTTACTGAACGCTGAAATTTCAGGAGAATTAATACGCGCTAGTTCGGAAACTCCACCGCTCTTCGATAAAGGCCCGACTGTGTCTACACGCCAAAGTATTAACTCGCTGCAGAACCCCTGAAAACATCAACGGAATCATCACTTGATCGTTACCAATCGAAATTCTAAAAATACAAATTCAATAGCAAAACAGCGCATCATCATTTTTACTTGTACTTACAGTAAGCGAGATATCTTTTGAGGTTGTTTTATTAGAGTTTGATCTATTACTAACGTTTTCGTTTGAGTCAGCATTCTGACATTGAGATCCGGATTCTGGTAAATTGTGATGCGATGTCGTCACTAATAAGGGCAATACCGGATGACAAGTAATATCGTTCACTCGAAATCGATGTCCTGAAGCTCTCGACGCGTGTCCAATACTTAATACCTGCCAAAGAATAACGCGTATAAAACTAACGCACAAAAAAAGTAAAGACGAAATTGATAGCTCATTGATTCATACTTGTGAGAATTTTGTTTTATCAGCAAATGTTAATTGCCATAAATTTAAAGTTCCGTTCGAATGTTTCGATACCATAGAAACAATCGGACTTGGATGGGCCAATAAATCGTTGACCGTTTCTTGATTTGTTTTTCCATTTTCTAAGTGTCCGTCCCTTTCCTTCGAGACATTTTGATTTGGATCTGTCGAATTTTCAATATTTTTTAACAATTCCTGGCCAGTTTTCGATGTTAATGTCGATTGTTCTTCATCCTGTTCGATCAAACTCGGTAATGGTGTCGCAATATCCGTAGCTGTAATGATAGCAATTTATCTAGCCATTTCCGTTTCTTACTAATCGTCAGTTTTACTGAATTTTACGCAAAATGTAAAGATATATAGAATACGTAAGAGAGAGATAGAGAGAGATAGATAGATAGAAATAGATAGATAGATAGATAGATAGAGAGAGAGAGAGAAAACGTTTACCTTCATTCGATGGTTTTGTGGATGATTTTGCCACTTCTCGTATATTTAATAGTGGACCGCCAGTATTATGTGAATACATTGATACACTATGACTCATTGTGGAAGCATCGCCAAGAGGGAATGCATTAGGTATTCGTGTAGAGAATGATATTTGTGCTTGTCGAAATGATCCTGGATGATATTCGTCCAACCATTCAATATGCCAAATTAAAAAGCTCCCATCTATCGGATGAATTGAAAAAAGTAAATCTGGATTATGATGCCAATCACGCAGTAACGTTTCTATTTTGGTATCCAAAGAATCCGGAGCATGATTTATCGACGATGTTACATCCGTTGCAATAGAATTAATGGATGTAGTATTACTGCAGGAAGAGAGAAGAATAAATTTGAAATACTGTTCTTTTGCAAATAAACGATATTTGCCGAATATGATAGGCAAAATGTCTCTTGTTACCATTTAGAAATATTATACCTAAGACTTTGGTGAGAATGCGCGCTGTGTGGTAAGCTATGATGCGATGAAATTGTGTGTGTTGTGTGATGTTCATCACTACTATGATCTTCTTGACTCATTGACCGAACTGTACCTCCTGCCTTTTGTATTGGTTGTAATCTTACTCCCTTTTCTATGATTATATGTAATTAGTTGAATCACTTGTTAATATTATTATACACGTATTATTTAAGTACACATATACACACATAAAACGTACTCGACAAACCTTCCTCTTCAGAATCATGATCTGTATGATCTACATCCTGTTGATGCAACCCTTCTTCCTTTTCTACTACTTTACGAGTAAGCTCTTGTAGAATACTTTCTGCTTGCATCGTAAAATGCATTTCTTTATTGTTTAGCCAGTGCAGAATAAAATTTGGCTCTCTTTCAGGATCTCCTGTGATTAAACTTGGTACTAATGGTATATCTGTGATAGACAAAACATGTCAGGAAATGTAGAAAGTAGAACATGTTGATGTGTTTACATGTGATGTATATATGTATATACATACACTGCAATATAATATAATGTAATAAGATTAAATGTAATCGTACCAGTTTCAGCATTAATACTGGCTGCTAAATGAAAATGCATTCCTGGATAATGACCTGTTCCCTGGTAATTATTGTGAAAATCGTGAACCGAATATGTTGAAGGCAAAGTTGGTAAAGTTGGTGCTGTGGTATGACCTGCCTGATGTTGTTGTTTCGCGTGTCGACGAATATGAAAACAGGTTCTACAAAAGATACGCGTACAATCTTGCAAATAAGCAATAAATGCATATACAGAAAAAGGAATTTGAGCATTTTACGCACTTCATGTGTTTAAGCCGCTGCATGAATCGGTGTTTGTGCATGTTGTGATGTCGATGCTTGCCATGATGACCGTGTCTATCAGAACCTTCAAACTGACTCATGTTTGCTAAACCTTCGACATCGGGTGGTATAGTTTCAGCCCACACCCGACAAATATTGTCTCTACAAGATGTAACAAGCATGTTGGAGACAGACCCCCTAGAAAAAAAAAGAAAAAAAAGGAAAAGGAACGCTATTAATTTAACTGCAGCGATACAAATAGCAATATGTTACAAGATATTCTTTTACATACTTTGGCATATATTTGCTAGTCTTGCGCCAAGATAAATGTGTTACTGCACGAGGATGAGCAACATAGACAAAACTATAGCTGTCACTACCCATAAATTGACTAACATTTGCATGATCCATATTTCTTGTTGAAAACACTGGATAATTTTAAATATAGGTTTGTTAGAGCTTTTGTTGAATTAGTCGTTTACAGAATTAAGTTTCATTACACGCGTAAGAATCTTACATTGTTTATTCTCAAACCATATCTTCACTAATCTATCATTAAATCCTGTTGTCGCAAATAATGTACCGTCTGGACTGAAACTCATGAGATGCACTGGTGTAGCTGTGCGACATTTCCAAACGCAGTTCCATGCTCCCGGTTCATTTCCGCTACTCGAATCACCAGGTGCTGGACTTTCAGCATCTCCACCAATTGAAAAAGTAACTGTACCAGCTGAAAAGAAATTAAACATTCTTATATATTCTCTACTATATTCTCATATATATATTCTTTTATTTTAAATTCCATCAGAATTGTTCTCATAATGAAACATCCTGCATAGGAGACAGAATATTATGTATAGACCTTTTCCTATATCAACAGCATGTATATTAAAGCATCAAGGCATAGGAGCAACAAACAATAGCTTGGTGCACATTATGTTTAGAGTGACAAAAGTCAATGTCTTCTAAATACTGCATGTAAAAGAAAAAAATTATTGGTTCTAATACTTTTAGAATATGTATTTAGTATTGAATAGCATTTGTTATGTAATAATTTCTGCCAAATAAACTTATTAAAGTCAATTTCAAATATTATTATCGTTTTTCACATTCACATGTACTCTTTCAAAGTAACAAAACTCACAGTTTTGAAGAACATTTGAAGTATTTTGTTCACGTCCAGTTTCACCTTCCTGAGTTCGTAATGTATTTATCTTCACCACTATACACAATTTTATTATTGCGACAAGACACAAGACTAATATTGTGTACATTTAAGTAGATGAAATTAGAAAGGCATACCAATTGCTATTAAATATAAATTAAACAAGAGTAATGAGAAAAGCTTACTATGTTCTTCCTGAAATGGGGTTATATTTTGATGCCACAATTGTAAAAGTTCTCCTCCAGTTAATAATCTTGTTCCTTCCAAATTCCACGATAGAGAACTAATATTTGATTCAGTTGTCAGACTACCAGTTTGAACCCATCGGTATTCTAATTGCTATATGTTATAGAAAACAATTATTGCATAGCATATTAAAATATATAAGCATAGTTACCAAGGATAGATAATTGGGATAGAAAAGGTACATACGTGAGAACAAGTACTGTGAATAAGTGGAGTAGGCTCAAAAATGCAAACTTGATTTTCATAGGCGGCAGCTATTTTTCCAGTGTCGGTACTGCAATCCAAGCAACTGATCCTTATGTAGTTATGTACAGCTCCTGGTATTATTTGAACTCGTTCAAAATTACTGGCAAGAATTACTATGTTACAACCTGCTGCATACGCCTGTAATAGATGAATTTATCTTGTACTACTATGCTATCAAGAAAACTTTTAGAAAATTAAATAATAATGATGATTATGACAAACGATGTGAAATCATCTTTAGAAATACGGATGAAACAAATACTAACGCACTTGATTTTATGTAAAAATAGTAAAAATCAATAACTATATACTCGTTACCAATTAAAAACTAAAGCTATAAAATACATATCAAATTAATCATATAAAGTTGGAAGTTTGAAAATGTTTCATGGATGGATTTTTTAACGAGTACGAAATATTTCGGGCGACTTGAATGTACAACATAGTAATTGCATATGTATGCATGTTAATATATATATATATACATATATATACATATATATATATATATATATCCATATATATTTATATATAATAGATATATATGGGTATAATTCTAGAATCGCAAACAATTGTGGAAAGAGCTGATCAACAAGGTGAATCACTTACAGTAAAAGAAATTCCTTCGACAGAACCTACAGCGTAGCACCGATCACCTGCATTGCAAGCTCCACTTAATATTTGATGACAATTCATTTTTTTTATCAAATATTATATCATCCTTTGTTATATTGAGTTTCTAGTTGGATACGGTAAATTTCTTAACTGTGGCTAACAATCATCGACAATCTTTTCTAAGCTACAACGTCGAAACGCTACCAGAAAGTGACATCACACGACAGCACCTTCCTCGACTAGTAGCCATCTTTAAATGGATTTTCTCGATACGATATACATAGTACATACATACTATTACCTACTTCTGCCATCTAAACCTAAACATTCTGAACCATTTAAACTACTGAACTATTAATATGAGAATTCAAAATGTTTAATCCTTTATATGTGTATATGTAACAATATACGCAGACAAATTTTATGCGAGCTTTATTTGAACATATTTGATCGAACTCGAAGAAATTTCTTATAATATATGCAGCAATATATAGCAAATACTCTATTCACGATAATTTGGATATTTATTTAGGTTTTATATTCATTAATACAATATGTCATAAAATTAAAGGATCAGCAAATTTTGACCGGAAAATAAAGATTATCGATATTTGGACTACTGTAACTTGGTGAAAGAAAGTCGTGCGATAGGTAGTAGACCTCAGGGTCATTTTAGAGGGTAAAGCTTCTACTTTCACACCTCACACTTAATTTTTTCAGATCCCTTTTTGTTGTAAAACGGAATGAGAAACTAAAGTTGCTCTTTTCCTTTTCACAAATTTCACAAATTCGAACAACACTACGGAATTAAAAATATCTTTTTCAGAACTTGATTTAACATGATTTTGTGAAGAAAACTCTCCTCTTTACAACGATTCTAAAGAGTTGATGTACGATTGTTTTTATTTGTTTATAGTACTTTAAACGAGAAGTATGCCGCCAATATTGGAGTACCTCAAGGTACAGCACAGGGTTTACATATACATATAGCTTTAACTTGATTGACTAATTCTATACATATTTTATTGTTTGCATACTTATACCATACAATTTAGATATTGCAATTTACAATTCGATCATTGCTGTATTCCAAAATTCGGATAATATATACTTTTAATTAGAAACTCAGTTCCTCGACGTATTTTCAAGATGAATTCGAAAGGATGAAATATGAAAATAATTTTTATTCAGAGAGCTGACAAAGTAGTGCGACTCCTCTCATGATCCAATGTTCCGGCGATTTTAATGTAGGTAATGTCATAGCGATAACAAAATTTGTCGAATGTCCAGTGGTTGATAAAACCCCTCGTCTTTCGCTAGTTTTATATACAGGGCAAATGTATGTTACTTTTTCCTTTATATCCCCTTTTCTCACAGGTAATAACCACATCTGAAATGATAATAATACTAAAGTGGGGGAAAAAGAGGCAGAAGCGAATGAAAAAGATAATGTAAAATGGATAGATAAACATAACGTTATACTTACAGGAAGCATAGGTTCATAAAGTACTTTTGGAAAGCTTTCATCTAATGTCATTTGCTTTTTATTAAATCTGGCACCATCTAAAAACAATCCGTATATATAAACTCCATCCTCAGGAGGAAGTACAGGCATTGTATCGGATTCTAACACGAAGAAATCAAAGATTAAAAGGTCTATAGGAATCCGATATTTCCTCGCATAGTTTTGTCTGGTTCCTGTCAAAAATGCTTGGGTAAAATAAAATCCTGAGATCCAATATATGACCGGTGCTCCCTTTTCATACCATTCCTATAGTAAATATAATTAAAGTTAGTCTGGAGACTTGTCTTAACGTTAAAGTATGTATGTATATTAATAACCCTTTTCCTACTACGTACAGTTAATGTATCTAGAATAGCTTTTGTATATTATATTCGTGACCTTGTAAGTGAAATGTTATAAGGAAAAATATTTAAAAATGTACGTTTATAGATAGATATGCATGCATTATTGTCAACCAGTTAGTTTCATATCATAAATCAGACAGAAATGTTATTATTTAAATATATGAATGATAATAGCGTTTTATAAGAAGTAATGTCTTACTTTAAGAAAATTTAAGCGGCTTAGTAAATCATGTACATAACTACCAAGTGGCTTTAGCGATGGATAAGAGTATTGTTGCCATAAAGCAGGTATCTTGTTTGTCAAAATTGCGTCATAGATATCTTCCAATTCAAATGACATGATAACAATACCTGTAATTGTAAATAACAGATACGACGAGTGTAAGGATACGACGAGTTAACTAGAAACGTAATATAGGACATTTGCTAAAAATAAAAAAACCTTTAATAGCACGTATAATATTCTCCAGACTGGTTCTAACATAATTGAGAAGTTTGTTAAATCTTCCCATTTCTTGGACCAACACAGTATTCATACTTTGTTCGTAAGACATTGGATACTTTCCAAGCGCCGATACAAGATCATAGTCATCTGGCAATTTTTGTAAAATATCATTCGACATTCTAAGCACTATTTCATCGTTGGTGAATTGTCCAGTTCCAGACTTGACGCTTTCCTGCCAGTGGACGAAAATAAAAGAAAAATGAGCTTTAACTTAATAACTCTATGACTCTTTTTATACTTATAATTAACTTTAATTTACTTATAATTAAACTTTTATCGTTAAACAGTCGATAAGAAATTGAAAAAGATGTGCTGCAAATTGACTGACCTGTTGCAATTGCCAGAGATCCTAATTCAGCGATGATATAATTGGAAGAATTGGGAAAATTATTATAAGAAATAAATTAGTTGTTAAATACAGCAAGTAACTACTTAAAAATCAATGAAATATCCCTACCCTTTCTCATTCTATGTCTATTCGAAATTAGTTTGATTCCTTCAAGAAATTTATTTGTACTTACTGGATAAACAAAACCAATAGAGATAATGTTAGATGTAAAGAAAAATATATAATCTATAGGTACATACCACACGGTCCTAAACAAGGTTGCCACGTAAAGATAAATACATGAAATATGTAATGAATGCGGCATGTAAGTAGGTATTATAAAAATAAGGCCGGTAGTAAGTCGGAGATATAGAGAGGAGGAACAGTAGGAGACGGTAAAGTAGATTACCTGTGTTAATAGAAGCGACGAAAACAAGAGGTTCGTTTCATGCTGATCTTTGATGATATCTGCATTTTCGTTCATACCGAAAACACTCGGTTCAGTGATTAAGGGTAAGTTTTTTGTGTATTCCACGAACGCTTCATGCTCTCGCACACTTGGGCAATAATAAACCATCAAAGTATCATCGAAATAATAACGTTTTTCGATAAGTAACTCCCTGGAAAGTAGTTGAAATCACGATATGAGAATTGGATGGAAACATACATACATACATACATACATATGAAGATGAAAGTATTTCGTATATACATATGAAAGTATGTATGCACAGTAGAGGTATCATACATAGGAGTATATGTATAAGTGACAGATATATAGAAATAGTCAAGTATGAATTTACTGGCAATAAAATTTCGACAATATTGTGTTCAAAGTTCTGCGATCCCAGTCATCCGTAACTCTTCCGCCATAGTTGCATTCTCCGGTCAAATACTTGAGAGCATCGAATCTCACATCTTCAAATTGATCGAGGAAAAGGTGTAATTGTAAAACACTGATTCGAAGATCAGTCTCGTTGAATTCGTATGTAATGTTCCAACCGATTGGGCCAAATTGTCGTCTTTCCTGGATTACAGCGTGGAAGAAACACAACGAATAAAGAAGCTTTTTGAAGTTTTCCGTTTGGGAACAGGATTCGAAAAAATCCGGATCAACAATCGGATCACTCGTGTACGATCTAACGATGTTAGCTCTTAAGCCTTTCGGCGGTTCATTCGTCATTTTTATACTATTCTCTAGAACCGAGGACGGAAAATGTTCGGACGGGTAGCTCGTCAACCACAGTCGAAACTCTGAGTGAATCGTATCGGGCATCAAACCTTCGCAAATTTTTTCCAAGGTACTCATCCAACTAATCGCTAAATGACAGTTTTGCAGAACAACCCAGTTACCAACTATCACAGCGGTTTGAATCATTTCCTCGGCAATTGGTCCCTGTCCTATTAACCATTCAAATTTATTAATTCCATTTACTCTCATCCTTTCTCAACGCTGTGAAACTGTCCCGAAAATACTTTTTTATTATACTTTTATTTTATTTATTATATTATTAGACATATCTTTATTATATTATATTTATTATATATAAAAATTATATTATAAAAATCAAACCACTTGCCTTGGCCGAGGGAAATAGAGAAAAGGCGATTGACGCTATAACCTTGTTCATCCGCAAACGAGAGTAATAATTGCGTTGGATCGGTACCGGGCGTCAATACGAATATCAATGGAGTGCAGCAGTTTGAGTCGGCATAAGTCGAAGCCAAATCGAGCGGTGGCGGTTCGATAAACTGCGAACCAAGTTCCGCTGAAAGTTAATTAATTAATTAAAGTTAGTGAGTTTAGGCTAGATAAAGAAAATATCGGATCGACGATACCTTGGACGAAATTTTGCACTGCTGGGAGGATTTTATCAGGACGAATGCACCTCAGTATCAACATTCTTTTAAATAGGTCAAGATGTTGGAACGGTACAGGGATTGTTTCGATCTGCGGTTCCTTCGAGTCGAATAATTGTTTCCATTGGCTGGTATTGCCAGTAAATGCTTCTCGAATACCCTAACGGAATCGGAAGAAGGATGTAAAGTCAGTAAGATACGTGTCAGTAAGTACACGTACTCGTGCGTATGTTCATTTTAAGTGGAAATGGAATGTCGTGAATTCGCTTTCCAGACTAACCGAGAACTCTTGAACCTCGTCAAGATTACATAGTTCGTTCCATTGTTTAGTCGGTAGCCATGTTGTTGGATTTACATATGGATTATCGATACCAACTCCACCCGTTAATAAAAACATCCAATGCGATGGACAAAGTTTCCCTCGTTGCTCGAGCAAATTGATCGTCAGTAACAGAGAAAACAATAACTTGTCCTTCTCGAATAAAGATCTACAAATGTTCGCGTACAGAGAATATGTGAAATATTTCATAAGATCTTTTAATCGTTGTTCAACCATTTCCGCTGGTTCCGTATGATCGATAGCCAGTTCGAATAAATTTACGAACCACGACAATGAATATTGATACATAGGATCGATATTTACCAAGGCGGCTGAAACAAAATTTCATTATTTCCAATCTGTCATTCTCTTTTTATTTCGATTATCGTCTAGATCGCAACCATTTTTCGATCGAAGGGAAACGATGCATTCTCTGTTGTAAGATCGAAGGATAAATAAGAGATATTTTCTACCGTATTTATTCGGTGGATAACAGAAGGAAAAGGGATGATCGCAAAATACGTAATGTTACGCAATGTATAACAAGTCAAGACTGATACCACTGGTGAAGAACAATACGGTGGAATATACGGCTATAGGCGTGTACTGCAATCTAGCATCGTCGATTAACTTTTCCGTTTGTTCAGCTACCGTTTGTTTTACTTGAATTTCATTGCTCAAATTTTTAGACGATGTTAAAATATCTACCGCTTCTTCGTCCTCTAATACGTTGCCTTCGGCAATCGATAATATTTCCAAGATTTTGTCCTCTGTTTCTTGCAATAGCCTGATTTTTTTTTTATTTTTTAAAGAATATAGAGAAAAAAAGGGCAACATTTGTAATATTTTACAGTCGAATTAGTTACTTTTTATTCGCAGCTCCTTGCATGATCAAAGCGTTCTTTTCCGATTCCAAGTCTGGTCTTTCCTTCGCTACAACAATGCCCAATAACTGATCTTCTAATCCGGTTGGTGTTATCATGAAATTCAACAGTGTTACCTTCACTGCTACCTCTGGTAAATAATGCGGATTTCTTAATCTCGTCGTAATGTACAGTCTAATAACAAAGCGAAATAACTATACATGACTATATATGACTCGTGTGTGTGTGTGTGTGTGCGCGCGCGCGTGTGTGTGTGTATATACATATATGTATATATCCAAATACCTAAAATTGAAACTGTATTCGATAATTGCGTCGCCGAATTTTATACAGATCGCACCAGCCTGTTTGAATGTTTCTTTAAGTAAAATCGGCTCGAGTATAGCATCCAATTCTTCGTCAACATGTTCAAGAAGTACTGGTAATCCAAATTGCAACGCGTTTTCCAACACTCGGCCGTAGTCAGGCTGAGTTAGCCGAATAATATTCACGTTATTTTGTTTTTCCATGTTTTTTATCCATCTATTAGCCTGACCTTGAGGATCTATTATAAGCGGCCATCTTCTTGAATTTCTACACGTTCGACCGATGTAAGCCCGAATTAGTATCGCAGTAGCAAACATCGTAGAAAAAATTACGAAAGACACAAAGGGAAGAATCTTATTTCATGAATTTATTTGTTTGCTTACTTGATGATAATACCGTTATCGACTGAAAATGCATCGTTTGGGAGTCCGAAAATATTCCAAGATCTGATTAAAGCTGGATTTCCAAGGATGTCGCGCAACTGGAAATCGGAACTACAAACTACCTGCAAATCGGTACATCGTTTCACCCACAGAACAGTTTGTCGAAGGCGAAACGGCATCGTGAATGGACCTAGGTAAGCGACCACGCCAGAAGCGATCACGATATCACCCATTAATCGCTGATACCTGTACAGCGTTTCGATTACATTCGATTACATTCGATTACATTCGATTACATTCGATTACATTCGACACTACTATACATCCCGTATCGTATAATATCGCATGCATAACGGGTACAAAACTTTGACCTTTCTCCTAAAGATTTCGCGGTATCGGACCAACGCGAATATTCTCCGCCCAAACCTCCAATTAGATCCTCGGCTCGTTTTAGCTTGATCTCACAGTCTGTCACTTTGTCGGACATTGCTTGAAAAGCAGTTTTTCTTTGTTCCAAAAGTTCTTCCAATATTTTCAATTTTTCCTAAATGAAAAATCATTCGTTTTCATTTGGTTTCGCGGTCGTAGTGGCGCATCGCGTTACTCGAAACCTTACTGACCCACTTATCAGATGAAAAAAGTACGATAGTCGAACTATAATACATACATAATACGTATTCGCTATTCACCGTAGTCGATGTAGTCATTTGAAAATAGTCGGTGTACCTGTACTTGTCGAAGTTGTTCTCGCTTTGCTTTTAGAGTATCCATGGCTTTATCATAAACCTTCTGAGCTTCTGCCAAAGCTCTTTTCTTCGGAGCGACTACTTTCGATACTTTATCATATTCCGACATTGCGAATACCCATCGGCACAATCCCTCGCATGCTGTTGATACTTTCTTTATCTTTTCAGGATTAAAGTCCGGATTAGTCAGGTATTCTCTTCGAATTTTTTCAATCACGGTATCAGGGATGTTATCCTTGTCAAAATTAAGCAACGAATCGAGAAATTTTACGTCACTCAGCATTCTAAGAGCAGCCCTCCAATAATCCTCGATGAATGTACCGTCAGGTTGCTGAACTCTCTCCGGTTTTATTTGCTGTGGAAGAGAATGTACGTAGGAGGCGATCTAAGTGACGACAGATACAAATGAGAAGAAAGTCTTAATTTCGCTCTTACGCGTTTGTTACGTCACATGGACTAACTAAGCGTAAATACTGTAAAGCCTAAAAATAATTGCGCTGTCTTTATATATTTCAACAAGACTTAAAATTAGAAATACTAAGAAAGATAATGGATGGTGTATGTTGGAATAAATATTAGTACTCGAAACAAAGGTATTTCCGATAAAAGAAAATGTGTGATTTCAGAGACAAAGTATACATATGCATAGATGAGTAGCAGCGAATGTGTCAAGTAAGCAAAGTGTCAAAACGAGTTGAAGTAATAATGTATTTTAAATACGCTTCCTAACGAGATAATTAGTATTAACTTCGTAACATTACATTAGTAACGTGATTCTTATCTTTTTTAGTATTTCTTCCTAGTGGTAAGTACGGTGAAGGGCAAATTACGAGTTAGATAAACTTTGTCATCTAGATAGTTTACTTAGATGTTTAGAAACTGAACAACGCAAACCTTGAGGACACAGACGCTCTCGACGATCAATCTCACTCCTTGCGGCGGTTTCTTCATCGTTCTTATTACAGCAATGTCGGTAGCCGTTAAAGTGTCCAAAGCGCTTTGAGCACGTTTTAGAATTGGCATCGCTTCTGCTAAATCAGCGTCACATTCCGCTTTAATCGCAGCTGCTTCGTTCGCATAGACCTATAAATAAAATAAATTACGATTATAGGTTATAGGGATTATAGGTAGATTATAGGGTTAGGGATCAGAGGGATCGAAAGTTGGTAGATAAGTGGCAAATCGTATCGTGTAAATAAATAATGTAATCAGTAACCTCGGCTACGCTTTCGTCAATTTTCACAACTTTCTCAAATTCTGCCACTTCTTGTCTTTCCTTATCAACCTCGAGCAACATTCTTTCAACATCTTGGGTGGCGGTTATTAGTTGCGGTTGCAGCAATTTAAGAGTTTCTTGCATCGTTACTACTTGTTTTTGCGTTTCATCTAATTGATCCAAACCACGCTCGTATCGAGTTTTCGCATTAATTATTTCCCTGTTTTGTTAAAAAAGTCGATTTAATATCAGCCGGTGTAATATTAACCGATTAACAAGCATCAACAAGCACCGACAAGCACCGACAAGCACCGACAAGCACCGACAAGCACCACAATAATCGATCCGAATCGATTTTTCATACGTACGTGCATGCATATGTGTTACGCATTTATAACATTATTATGTACGTATGTACGTACGAGCAACGAGACTTACTCTCGTTTCCTTCCCAACAGATCCTTAAACGTGTTTATCATTTCGAGGTACGACGTTGGCGTGACATAGACATGTCTGTTTAGTCGAATGAAAAACTCTGCGCTCAAATTTTGCGTGGAGACGTGAAAGAATTGACACATGTCGATACCAGCGGTTCTTTCGTTATCCGTCAATTCAATGGCCCGCAGAAATCTAGTCGCAACCGCTAATAGAGCATCCTCTGGCCATGGCTTGAATCAAATAAACGTCACAAGTAAAACGAAACATACGCTGCGTGTATCAAGCTCCAAGTATGTATTATAGTAATGTACCGTAATACTGATCTAACTATAATACATGTTAGTAGGTAGCCATTTCTTGTTACTATCGTCATCATTATTATCTCACAGGAAGATATAATAGGTATCAAGTTTATGCGAATACCTGAAGCCAATCGATGGTACAGCAGTTGACTAATGCCGGAAACTTTCTGATCCGGTTGCGAAAATCATTTCCTATCGGTGACATCACCATTACGATGTGCAGTTGATCGCGAGTTATCTGAACGAAAAGATTGAACAATGCTACCGCGCTTCCATCCGTTTGCACCGATCGGTCCCGCTGCCTGTCTATTTGCTTCATATGTTCACATATTTCAGCTAGTTCCTCGGCGGTGAATATATTCGGTATCTAAATATTTTAACCATCATCATCGTCGATCTCAATCCCGTTTGATGAAAGAAACAAAGAAAAAGAAAGAGGAGGAAATAGAGCTATACATATATTTATGTTTGCTAACGATATCATTTTACCTCTCCAGAATTAAGAATATTGCTGATATCTTCGAGGAAGCTTTCCTGCTTAATTTGTGCATCGCAGAAGAGAAAGGTAGAGTGAAGATCGGTGGCAGTCACGCGCCTCAAAATCCCTTTTATATCCTCATGCCACGAGTTAACTCCATATTGTTGAGTAACTTCAACTTGAAAAACGTCGTAGTCACATATGTGCGAGGCTAGTCTAGTTAACGACTGTCTTCCCGTACCGCCGACTCCGACAAGAAGCGCGTGATTACGCGGTTGCTTGATAATACGGGAAATTCGTGACAAATGTTCGATGGCGTACCTAACGTGTTTCGTGTACGTTTATATTCAAATCTGTTATATTCGCCTACGTATCCACATTTATCTTTATTAACACTAGAACTACCACACCAGTCAAATTGAATGGATTTACAATTTTATTTTAAAATTCCTACTTCATGTTATATTTTTTTCCCCCAATGATGTAATGACTTTCGCAACGATGACTAAAAGAATAATATAATGAATTTTATTTTCTTTCTTATGTATTCAAAATGAAAATAATTTTGTATCAAGGCTACTTATACCAATACCAGTGAAAATGACTGGTACTTGTCAAAGTGTAAAAAAAGGGTCCTGCAATCTGTTTATCGAACCCCAATTAACCAGTTTCCTCGTTTTGTACAATTTCCCACACGTTTTTTAAATTTGTGCTTCGTAGTCATTCAATATGATGATATCGGTTATCAGGAAGATTCCGGATCGATCACGATGCTTTCCACACAATCCACACAAGTCTCGATGGTATAAAGAGTACGAATTCGCGATAATATAACGAGAATTCTACTTAGAAGGCGACAAATATTCGATTCTTCCGAATCCTAACTTCGCACGATAAGCAAACTGTATAAAAACTTCAAACTCAGTTTTCTCAGTGTAAAAGCTATTGTGGAAATAGAGCGGACGAGAGACAGAGCGACGATATTATAAGCGGGACTATACTTAGGATATCTTGCACACGCTTGCACGTTACGTTACGTTCTATTTTCCCAAAATTTTCCACGAAGACGTAAAAATGCACGTTCCATAAATTATTTATCGCTAGAAACGATCGAACACTAGAAATACCACACCAATCAAAATTACTGGTCCTACAATTTTATAAATGTGTCAACCTTCGTTTAGGGATCATGGTAGTTCTAGCTAACTATCGGTAGTTCTAGCGTTAACAAATTATTCAATATCGTATATTTACCGGAATAACACTAAATTCATCGGCTTTCTAGACATTGTGTTGTATTCAGCTAAATAAGTTTCTACTATTTCTCGTAACTGGTCGAGATCTGCGACCTCTTGATAAAGTCTGATATCTACCTTGGTGTCGCCAAAATCGCAATACACTAAATTTCGAAGTTCTTGCTCGGTGATTATTGCTTGTGACTTTAATTCGATAGGAAAGATAGAAATGAACAGCATGTTGTTATCAACGTTGAAAAAGTAAGTTTGCAAACTTACTTTATCATCCAAAGTTGCTTCCCTTTGCGGGGGTAGAAGATCTTTAAACAGTTCTTCCATTAACACATTCATTCGATCGTTCAAAGTGGCGCGTATTTGTTTCACCAACCAAGAGATATCTTCTTGATCTATTAAACGATCCCCAAAAACTCGAAGTACCTCGTGAACCCAAAGTCTCCTCATGCTGGTTAAACTCGACATAGTTTCCGGGACGGACAGCAGGACTCCCTATGTATTTGCATATTATTGCTGTATACATCGTACATGCGCTCGTCCATGGAGATCTGTACTTGCATGCATGTGCATGTATGTATGTATGTGTACGGAGAATAATCTCGTACGTTGTTCGAGAAGATGTACGTGTGAACTACTTACAGGGATGCACTGATACTCAGTATCAAACCTACACTATACTTTAATACGTGTGTATATCGTTGTTGTAACTTTCGTTCTAAACGCTCCAACTAATTTAACCGACATAAATTTATCGAAGCACAATTGATACTAACCAAGCATGTGTTTAAATAAGTTTGACGATTTAAATATATAGAGACCTGTATCACTTTGGAAAAGTCGCGAAGATTGAAGACATAATGACATTTGGCCGGTGTTGGTAACAGATTAGAGAGACTTTCCTTGTATACATCCAACGTGCCCAGAACGATTTCGTCGATACATGGATCGAATTCTTTACTGAATCCTCTGAAAGAAATATAATTAATAAATTTTTTATTTTCAAACAAAAAAAAAAAAAAGAGAAACAAAATAAGGAAAGGAGCACGAGAAAGGCATGTAAAAACGGGGACAGGAATAAAATGGACAAAATTATTATGTTATGTATAATATCACCTATTACTAATTACTATTACCATATGTGCGCGCTCACATACATACACATACACGTGGATCAACCAAAGCTTTGTACATACCTCGTATCAAGATGCCAGAGCACGATTTTACTAAATATCATAGTCATTACTTCGTCTTCAAATTCTGATATCGTTAAGACGACAAAATGTCTTTTAAATCGGGGTGTAACATCTTTCCCACCGCGATATGGTGGAGCCATAGCACACATTAGATGAACGTCGATCAGTTTTATCATACTTTTCTCTCTTCTATCGTACCTGCAACCAATTTTAAACAGCTTATCACTATACACATATATCATTAGGAAGAAAAAATAAACAGAAACGAAAGGAAAATCATTTCTTTTCTTACCATTCTCCGTGATCCAGCCATTGACGTAACAATTCGATCGGAGGTTGTGCCCCATAAATTTCTTTCATCGGCATCGAAAGATCGTCGACAAAAACGATCCATCGTTTACTTATTGGCGCTCCGTAAACGCCTTTCCGCCGTCTATCCAATTTTCCCATAATCGTGTCTTGAGTTTGATTCGCCGTAGTTTGCGCAGAAAAATTGATGATCAGTGGTTTGTTTACTGTGGGATTATTCTTTTTTAATAGAAAATCAATTATATAGACCGATTTTCCAGTTCCAGTGGGGCCTACGAATAGCACTGGTTTTTCGTTGCTTACTAGCAAACGAAATAGGGCTGTGTACCGTATCGTTTCAACGGTAGGTACTATTATTTGATTTACGGGAATGTCACGAGGAATCGGTGGGCTGTCAAGCAATTCATCAGACCATAGTCTCCATTTTCCTTTGCCCTGGCCGTAAACAGTAAACACCATCGATAGAATTAGCGAATTATATGTATAATTTGCTTTCACGTCACACATTCAACGGAATTATCTTTGATAAATTTCTAGTCAACTTACCTCTTTGATAAATTTGTAGTCAAAGACAAGACCATCTCTCGGCATAATAAATATATATGGTTTTAAAGGTGGTTTTATCGGTTTCGGTAATTTGAACATTTCTATCAAATCCACAGGAAAATCTCTTTCGAGAAAGCCACGAAAGAGAACGCTGAACCGTTCTCTCGATTTTACAGCCAACGTGCCTCCCAGCCCCCAGATACACGAAAAGAAAAATGAACCCTGAAAATCTTCGATTGTAACAAGAGCAAATTTAATACTCTAACTAATTTAATTGGGACCTCATCTTATCTCATGTCTCGCAACAAATTGGATAAAACGTTATTTGCCCGAAGAACACCATTACTTGAAACGATTATTATGATATTACTATTAAAGTAAATATTTTCAATTCGGAATAGGTATATGCCAATCTTACCTCGACTTGGGCTCGAAGATCTAACTCGTCGATATCCTTAACAGCTTTCTCGTCTCGATATTCAGCAAGAAAACAGTCCATCAGATAGGTTAGTGAACGCACGAGATTTGTATCCGGCATCGGGCAAATTTTCTATAACATCGGAAGGTTGAAGCTCGTTCAAACAGAATATAAGTAAACTGGAGTAAACGAAAAACAAAAAATAAAAACCTGAACATGTTCGTGATGTGACCAGTAAAGTATAGGATCGCAAAATCTTCGAAATAAAGACTCATATAGAAAGTTTCTTAACCACGAATTCATCACAGGCGGAGTATCAGCTAACCAAGATTTAAGTACAGGATCCCAACCAAGTGCATCTGGTTCCATGTAAATCATTCCTATATTCGAGAAAATATGAGAAATATTTATAACTGTATTTGGTGTATTTTAAAAAGATTTGTAAATATTTATCGAAAAGAAGAATAATGGAAAAATAGGATAAGAAAGGTATACATACATACATACCACAACGGGAAACTGTCGCAGGCGAAGCATGCTCTAAATCCATCGTTTCAAATATCAAATTGGTATACGGTGCTAATTGAATAATTTCTCCACTCATTAAGCAAAGCTTTTTGTTGTCATCGAGTACAGTATTCATGCTTTCGATCCATACTGCGTCTATCGGTCCGTCAAAGATTAACCATTTGCGATTTTCGTTGGTCGATGTTGCAAAAGCACGATAACTGATAGCCAAAACTCCGTCGGACCATTCATGGGATATCGGATCGAATTGTCCATATAATTGACCCAACGGAACAGCTTTGGGATTCATCGCAAACTTTTCAACTTTACGTTCGCTTATTAGATTCTGAAATATCTTATCTCTTTAAAAAAGACAAACGAACATACACACTATCTTACGAGTTCAAACCTACGACCAATAAAATGGCTTACTCGTTCTTCGCAAAGTTTTAATGCGTCAGCTAGAATATTATACGCCGCTGTCTTTCCAGCAAATGGCAAGCCAACAATCATAAATCCATGTCGAACGATCATCATCTCGTATATCTGTTGTATTTTCTCCAAGAACCAGGCGCTACATTGTAAATTCGACGCTGAGCAAACGTCATAAACACATGTATTCAAATCAGTATAGTCTGGCTCTGGGAGTTTGACACCGGGAAAGAGATCCGATGTAATACCCTAAATTGAACCAGTTAACAACTTCAGACTAAATCAATAAAAAGGGTGGGGGGGGGGGGCTGGGGGAACGAGAGAGAGAGAGAGAGAGAGAAATATAATAAATACATACGTTGAATAATGGCAAGTCTTCGCTGAGAAATTTGGGTAAGTTGACGTCTTTGATACTGCGCAATATTAATATATCCTCATCCACTTCTGGATATTTTATTTTTAAATTACCAGCCGCCACCAGAACAGATTTCACTGCCCTCATCCCATAATCGTAATGATTTTGACTCGACAATTGTTCCGAGCATAGCCTGTAGGCCGTTACAATCTTTACCGAGAGTGGACGTGCGTCATAAAATCCATACGAATACAATGTATTTTCGGCTATCAAAGCGTAATCTGGTACCTAAACAAGATGGCAAATTGGCAAATTATTCAGAACCTTCCCCGATTTTCGATTTATATGGTTTGATAAAAGTTCCCTTACTTTCTATTGATTAATAAGTTTCGTAAAAGTTATTCCATACCAACCATCATTGCTACCGGTCGAAAGAGCGCCTTTAAATTATCCGGAAGTTCGGTTCTTCCAGCATAACCAGGGTTCATCGTAATAAAAACAGCACAAGTAGGGTCTAACTTGATTTCGGTGCCTTCGAAATCTAGTTTAGTTAATCCAGCGTTAATAGCTCGTTGAATCGTTAGAATTTGTTGGGCTACTACCGACAATACCTCGAGGTCGATCCGATTAAATTCATCGAAACAAGACCACGCCCCGGTGCTTGCTAATCCCTGGAGTAAGTTTTCATATACATATATGTTACGGTGTTACACATGTCGATGAGTACGGTGTACTCTTAAGCACAAACGAAACTAAGTGACAAATAAAATTAGTAGTTAAGAATTTACCTTAAAAAATTTACCCAATGCGATGTAATCGAGACCTTCCGAACAATTAAATACGACGCATTGTTTAGCTACAGCCTTAGCTAGATCCTTGGTAGTTTCGGTCTTGCCAGTTCCGGCCGGACCTTCGGGCGCGCCACCGAGGTGCAAACTTAGCGCGCTAAATAATGTTCGGTAACATCTATCGGTCAACGGCGTTATGACCAATCTAGATGTGTTACCCAGGTACTCGTATGCGTACTTCAACGACGTGTTTATCATCGTTGACCACAAGTCTTCGTCCTACACGTATACATATAGAAATAAATACGTCGCATCGAATCGACACAACGATATTACTTTTCTCTCTCTTATCACGTGCCTACCATCCAATAGTATCTCAATTGTGCCAACCACTTGAAATCAGTAGCGATGCTGACTCTTTCTTTATACAATTCCGTTACAATATCTCGGCTATGCACGTCCATCGTAACCAAGGCCTCTGAAATCAATTATACCTACATCTATGTATTCGCATAAGGGTAATGAAACTATGTATTAATTCTACGTATTCTATGCGCTATTATGTCTTTTCATACCCAATGTTACACGATTTTGCGTTGACAATATGCCACGTACTAATTTCACTATCTCGTTCAATTCGTTTGTACAATTGTCGACGTAGTTCTTCAAGTCCTTCAATGACTTGGACAACACCGCCGTCACATCGGCTGTCCAATAAAGTTTACTGACACAAAGAATAGTCTGACCGGGCCATTCTAACGCCCATTTTGATCTGATCTGCTTTAAAAACGCGTCCTTTGCTTGCACGACCTATTAAACATGTGCTCAAGTGTTAAAATCTTGTTTATCCTTCAATTCGACGACACTTCTAACAAGTAGGTATTTCATATTTTTATATTTCTCTATTTTCTCCTACTTTCTTAATGGAATTTCAATGGAAATGTGCACATTGCCGTTTGCAGTGATTTCTATTCACCTGTGCTTTAACACTCCTCTTCATAGAAGATTCTAGTTCAAGTAACCACTTTTCAACTTGACCTCGGGCCGCCGTTGTATCGATAATACCTTCAAGAATGATTTCTTCTCCCTCAGAGGACTTTATAGCTATTATTTCCAAATCGACCGTGAAGCTTACTTGAGCAATTCCTTCGAAACACTTTTTTAGATGCGGTTGCACTCTAGTATAATATAATACATCGTAAGTATGTCGATTAGCGTCAGTTAGCGTCGATTAGCGTCAGTTAGCGTCGATTAGCGTCGATTAGCGTTCGATTAATGTCAATTAAGGGACATTAAAAGAAAAGTATTCATTTACATATGTACATATTATATATATATATATATACTTTTGGTAAATTATATTTAAATTCGTACCTGGTAGGATCCTTTGTTTCCGATAATATTTCCAAGAGCTCGTCATTCGACAAAAAAAAGAATCGCGGGAAGTATAATCTTTTCTTTTCCAAATAGGCAGTAAGTCCTTTCTGTACTAGATCCAAGAGATTTATACATTTCCTCAATCGTTCGAGCATTTTATCGATTTCAATGACCGACATGACTCGAGGATCCGCTGCTACACATGACATAATTTCTCTCCAAATCTATGTACAGTTATTAATAGTTAATTATCAACGTTTTAGTACATTTTTTCCTTCTTGCGCGCGGATAAAGTTATTAGCCGCTTCCCAAACAAGAACGCAAACTGGAAAGATTGCGTAAAATCAAAATTTTAGGAGAAGAATTTATCGGTATACCTTATCTACAGCGCTAAAACGTCGACCCTCCTCTGGCATTTGCTGTTGAATATCAGGCGACGAGAATATCGGTTCAAGGTACATCCACGTTGCTTGAACTTGTAGCCAATAATCCATGATGCTTTGTAACAGGAGTAGTTTCGATTCCCATTCTCTGTTTGTGAAAGAAATGAAAAATAAATAATCGACACGATTATGGAACTGACACAGTAAACGTAGAAAAGTTGAAAATTACTAACAAAGTCTCTTTTTCAAATGGTTTGATATAAAGAGAATTTTTCATAGTTTGAGCTTTGATCAAATGGTCATCCAAAAGTAATTGTATATCATCAATGCTCGCAATTACGTAGGTGCCTGTATCGCGGTAAGGATTAACGATGAATGTGATCTCTGCCCAATCAAGGTGCATTCGGATGAGTGCTCTTTCCAAGCTTCCTTCCTTCGTCGCTGCTTCCGATATTCCTTCGAATTTCGTAACGTAGTCAGCTAACCCGTAATCAAGAATCTACGAAATATGTAATTTCATTCAACGTATAATACATGCCTACACACACAGACAGACAGACACACACACACACACACACAAATACGTAATCTACTAGTTACATGTGATGTGTGAGAAGGAATACATGAAATTGATTGGTTAGGAGAGAAAAGAAACTACATGTATTACCTTGGCAAGTGTCATCGACTCGTCAACCTTTATGGGAAAGCCAACAATTTCCGATACTTGTTCCCAGTGACGATTCTTTAGGGAAGGGTTTCCAAGAGTAACAATCACAGGCATGTGTTCTTTGAACTCTTCTATCTTTATTCGTATATTTTCAGCGAGCTTTTTCGTTATTGGTTCTTGTATAGATCGTTCTAACCTGTAGATTGTTCGATAAGCGATTGCTGTCGCGGTTTCGATCTCCTCCGGTTCCTGAGAACCTATCATCGAATTCATCCACGTATCGTAGTTTGTTAAAAATTCGCAGGTCGCGTCGTACAGTCTTTTATATGGCCCCAGTTTATCCGCTGTCTAAATTAAAATAGTAACAAATTTTATTATACACTGTATATGTATACCTATTTATATACATATGTAATTATTCAGCTATACCAACTATACGCGTGTATTTTCTGTACATATAATTGTGTAACTTACTGCTTTCCGTAAAGGATACTGGGACTGTTCCCAACCAAATAGTTCCTCTTCCTCGTTAAATCCGTCAATCGTATCCATCGCCGTGATCAGTTTGTTTTCTAAACGATCAGCCTTCTTTTTATACCGATATATTTCCTCGATATTCCCCCAATACTGTAATTCATCGCAGTACTTTGCATATATTTCAAGTTCACGTTCGAATTGTTCGATTTTTTTCTTAAGGATGTTTTGGAACTCCCCGATTTTACTAGCAGCTATCTCTCGGTGTTGTTGAAAAATATCCGGAAGCTTGTAGTACCTTGCAACGTGCCCAATAAATAAGTTTCATTTACTGATTTCGCTTTCTATTTTTCCGCTTACCATTGAAAAGCAAAATTATTAATTTTCAATTCAACAGGAGTTAAGATCGAATAATCTGATAGAACAACGATATATTTAATAATTTCTCTCAATCGACTTTCAAGCTGGCTAGCAGTTTCTGTTTCCGTGGTATTTATAAATTTTCGAAGTTCTATCAATTGCCTAGTGTTTGCTGGAACGCTTAGCGCACGGTCTACGATTCGTTGATATTCATTCCCTACGCTAGTATCGGAGGTTAGAATGATTAAATTATTCATTTTTATTTTGGCATTGGACATAAACTAAATGAATATATAAATATAGGATACTAGTAATAATATCCATGATGTACACACACGTATACATATCTATGTATATATCTATGTATGTACATTGTACATTGCAAGGACATACGTATGTACATATCTACATCGTGGTGAAAGTAGGAAAGAATAATCGCTTACGCTCGAGATTTTTGTTGATACTCGATGATCATTTTACCGACCAATTCCTCTTTAAGCTTACGAGCTACAGAAGCGATATATTTGATAATCTCTGCACGGTGGACGATGAAGAATCCAGCAAAGTAAGTTCGATCGTATTCGATTTTTATTGAACGAGACAAACGATCGTAATATGCGATTAGATTATAGTAATTTTCAAAGTTGTCAGCTGTATCGCACTTTAAGAATTCTTGAATTTTGTCGGCTTCCGAATCGTTTATGAAATTCGCATAATTTTCGAATTCACTCAGCTGCGTGATCGGGCCAATTTTCTCTCTATCGATTAGTTGGCTAATTTCCTCTGTATATTTCTCCAAACATTCTTGCGACATATACGGCTATGATAATAAATTAATCACATATTTTTGTAACGAAACGATATGCAAAAGTTACAATGTGAAAAAATCAGTGACAAAATCTACATACTATCTGAAAAATAAATAGAGAATTATTAAAGAAATACCTCGAGTAATTTACGATGGATAGCGATGGAACTAATATCCAGCATCGTTTCAACGCGCGGTAGCGTACCAATTGTTTCTCCCAACAAATTCAGTACCGTTGAAAATGTATCTGTGAAGACTTTAAACGTTGGCTCAAACAATACGTTTGAATTTCGTACTGTCATCTTAATATCGAAACCGCAACACTTGTTCTACGGGCAATAACAAATACCGCATTTTAAGATTATTTTATTTAGGAAACTTATAATTTGACCGATTAAATCGTATCTTTATATTCTCTTTGTTTTTTTCACTCACGGTTCTGCTGTGAAGATAATCGACGTATTCTTCTATAGAGCGTAGATAAGCTCCTCGCAACTGATCTTCCATAATGAAACCGATACAACTGAAAAATCGTCGACAGCCTGATGTGTCACTTATGAGCGGTAACTCGTTTCGTTCTAATGCCTAAACACATATAACGATACGGTTATTATTCCCATATATTTCTCTAACTGTGAAATGTCTATGTTTTAAATTTGCATCGTGCCATCTATTACGATTGATAATATGTATAATAAAAAAGAAACAAGTCTGTCTCATATTTCCTTAAAACTTGACTGACTGAGTACTCAGATCTCTGATAGACATCTTTATTTTGACTAAGGACTAAGGATCTCTCTTTGAATCTTTTAAATAGAATATCTATTCTCTGTAAAAATTTTGAAAAAACAACTGCCTAATTCTCTATTAAAGAGTATCTTATACGATTGTATAAGATATGTATACGAAAATGGTTTGGAATATTATACATATTACACGATGTAACTTATACCTCTCTATACTCTATACATACTTACATTACATTATGTATCACATACTATCTTATATTATTGAATTTTGGTTCCACGTGATGGTCACGTGCATACAAATATCGCGTATTTTGTTTGATTTTACGTAATAAGGTACACTATTATACAGCATACTATTATATAATATATCGTACAATACCGCAATTAAAATTCCTCGAATTTTTGGTAACCAATGCTTTGCAAGTTCCTCTTTCACCTTGGAACACATTTTTGAAATGGTTCTCTCGAAATTGCCAAGATCATACGATGCGTCGCGTGCTGCCAATTCCCTTCCATTTATGAGTTTGCAGCCACTGTTGCACCAAACATCATAATTATAAATATAAAAAATATGAAAATGTTTCAAAATTTGTCAAGTTTAAAATATGTGATGTACGTATGCATCCAAGTACAGGGTTATCCATTTTTACTCGAAATCCGCGCTCGCGAGAACATTGAGAATGCAACTATGCTAATATACGCTTACTATGCAATCAAATGTTGCGAGCCACCTATGAGCTGTTGCTAGAAGTATAATTAGGCGAGAGCACAGATCGGTTTAATTGCGTTGTAGAATTTTCAATTTGACGTTACAATAAGCAGAGGACGATCGCCGAGAAAATGAGCCTTGTGTTTTCAAATAAACGTAACTGATTCTGTTCACACATATAGCTTGATTTTTTGTTTTTAATAACTGATATCCTGAATTATGCTTATATTATGAATTATGCGAAATGTAATTACAATTTAATTTCATTTTTCTTTTTTATATAAAATCGCATTTAACTGGAAGTGTTATGAGCGAATTACAATGAAATTGTTCACATTTTTACAAACACCTTTTTTTATTTCATCCGATAATTTTCATTCTTAACGTATGAAACATTTCCTTCTACGTGGTAATTTAAAATTTGTTACGATTATTTTCTACAAATTAACCGCTATTACTTGATTTTGGATCGTCCTGATATGAATACATCGAATGTAAGAATAAGGAATAAGAACAACAACTGAAAGTTCGTATTTAGATAGACCAGTTAAAAAAAATAGAAATTAATTTAACTCTCGTACTGCAGTGCCTGGAGATGTTCGAATTAGTGGACGAATGACGATGGTTGTTTATGTTATAACGATAAAAAAAGCAAACGTATCTCTAAACAGTCTAAACGACAGATTTAACATCAGTGTTCGACCGCTCATAGACGGTTGGCAACATTTGATCGTAGTACTAAGCGTACATATCACTCCACGTAGCCATGTGAATGTTCTCGCGTGCACCGGTTCCGAGCTAAGTGGATAATCCTGTATATACCTACGAAAACATATGTAACCGCTATTATACCGCCATATGTATGTATGTGTGTATGCGTGTGCGTGTATATATATATAAGTGTGTATGTATGTATTTATATCGTTGTGAAAATTGTGAAGAAAATTGTGCAAGCACAGGTAATTGTAGATAGTATTGGTTTATATTAGACGAGAAACGAACCTGAATTCGCGGTACCAATAATCGAAAATCCGTCGTACAACTGGACGATATAATATAACTCTTCTTTCGAGTCTCTCTCTGTTCCATCGATAATTAACCTCGTGGTCTTTCGGAAGTCGTATTCCTTCGAATTGTTCATTCTTTTCGAGTGCAGTAAACTGGAAATCACAGTAGTTATCAAGTATCATTCTATCTATCGTATCTATCGTATCATTTTTCCTCTTCCATCGCCTGTCGTTAATAGGTATTCGTCGACATTAGTAAATGTACATTCGTTCTACAGGTTTCCATTTATATACGTATTAACAGAGAATATACGACCCGACATTATTAATTATCATACATATAACGTATACGGATAGGCAACAGAAACGGAGAAGGCAACGAAGACACCTATAAGCCAACAAGATTAGAGAATCCGCAATAATACAGATTCGATTCATCAGAAAGGATCCTGCCGATCCATAGTCAGCAACAGAATCGCCCCCGTTCAATGTTAAATCTTTGTTATGCCTATCGGACTACGAGGAACGTTGTAAATTAAAAATACTAAATGCAGAACGTACCTGCTTTAACGAAGAATATACCGAGTTTCCGATAACAAATTCTATGACTGACTTCTTCACGCTTAATATATATTCCTCTTTTACTTCTTTCACTAAACGATTTAACAATTCTTTAAATTTGTCTTTCCATTTGGTTGGAACACGCTTTAGAATATTTATTAGAAGATCAACGTCCATCGATCCTACGTAAACATCATCGATACCTTGTGTCAAATAATAGTAGTATCGCAAAACGTTGTCATTATTTTCTAGAACTATGTCTTCGTTCATCTCCTCCTCTTCTTCTATTTCTTGCATACACGTATTAATTCTGCGAAACGCTTTTTCCTTTTCTTTCTTTCTTTTCTGCTTTATCATATCAATAAGCCGAGCACGAAATTTCTCTCTTTCTTGGCACAGCGATAGATATTTATACATCTTCTAAATCGATGTCTTTTCCTCGTACAATTCAATATGAACACATCTCGAACGCGTGAATGCCAAACAGCTACTGTATAGAACAGCTGCCGTATAGAAACGACTTAAATTATACTAATGTTTGTCATCCTCAGCAACAGAAAATACTATCGATCGGTCGATTTGTTAAGACTTAAATTACACAAATCGCTATAGCATACACCATTCTAAACGATAAATCGACAAGCAGAAAATAATATCTGTGAAATAAGATTATAATCGACCTATACTCCTTCTTAAACCCGTATTATTATATGCATATTTAAAGTCAAACGACAGTTGTTCTTCAATGATAATCTGCTAACCTATAAAGTATCTAACTTTCCATGGTAACCGTGCCTGGTACCTCAAATACGTGTTATACACTATTTTTTTTTATCTTTACAATATCTGTGATTTGTAATATCTGTAATATCTTTGTAATATGTAAATATATATATATATATATATATATATGTAAATACATGTAAATAGTGCGCGCCTCTCCTTTCCTTCGTAGATCGAACACAAGTTATGAGCATATCCTTTAGAACGCCTGTACACCTGCATACATCTGCATAGCCTATTCTATTTGAGACGTTTAAATTATTACGCGTCTAAAAGAGTCTAAAAGAAATTTTAAACAGAAGCTTAACAGCTAGCTTATTAATGTCCTTTTATTTACATTTGTATATTTATTAACAGATGCACGAGAACAATAATTGCATCTATTATACATACATACAAGTTAGAGTCATATATCCTGTTTACACATACATATGCATACATATTCACAAACATACACATATTTAGCACGTTATTTTATTATTTTTGGATAGTTTAGCTACGTATCATTATAAAGATTAAGTTTATCTTTGATTGTCAGTCAATAGGCTTTTTTTTACTTTTGATCCCACATCAAATAATTGAGAAACGAATTTACATTTTACATACATATCAATCGTTGACGCTCTGTCTACCTATTCTCTCTGCTCGCATCATCATCGTTTACATGCATGTTTTTCCGTTATCCCGTTCTTCCTTCTATCGATCGAACCGTGTTTAAATAACGTTAAAGTATCAGATAAAAAGGTTACGGTCGATCTAAATACATAGCTAATGCACAACGAACGAAATTTTCTCACATTAATAATATTTTTGTTTGCATTCTGTACAATGGAACTACCTTTTAGATATATGAAACGCAAGGGAGTAGTTAATCAATTAGACACACAGTATCGTAAGAGAAAGCTAAATACATTGAACACTAATTTTTCTGTGTAATCATGTTGTATAAAAAATAATTCGATACAACTGTACGTACGTACTTAATACTTAGACAGATCTGGATTTCAGTGCCAGAGTGTATTTAATTCATACTTTCCAAACTTTCGAAAAGAGCAAATCGAACGAAAAAATTTTTACTATCCAGAAGAATGACAAATTTTATACGAAAAACATGTCTATAACGTGTAAAATAGCATTTTTTAAATTTAACACACTCTGGTTTTGGTGCCCATATGTATGTTCAATTACATATTGTGTGTGTGTGTGTGTGCGCGCGCGCGCGCGCGTGTACATACATACATACATACATACATACATACATACATACATACATATGTATAATATAATAATATAGTATAGATATACTGTAATATAGATATAATAAAATATAGATATACTATATAATCAAAAGGTCTACAATGTGCAACTGTTCAAAGCCAGTAGTACGAAAAATCGAAAACCTGTCGTTGCTCGCACTTCACTAAATTACATTAGTTGACGGCGTTCACGACAGTTATTCATGCTGTTTATTATTTAATCAATTGGATTAATGGTTGCTCGGCAAAGCACCGTAATTCCGGGTGACAGCGAACGATTACGGTCTCGTGAAGCGATATCGGTACGGTGTCCAGGTGAATAATTCTATGGAAAGAATAGATATACGAATATAGTATACCAACAATATAATATATAGTATACATTCTGTTAAGCATGTGTTATGCCAAAGGGTTACAACGTGCATAATGTTATCGCGTCCCGATACACCTTTTCACATTTGTTGATAATTAATCTTTATGCACAAATTACAGGAAATTATCTGGAAAAATATGCATATATTTACATACTTGTGTAAATTTATCTGCGATTACAAGACTAGAAAAGCATGATACAGAGAGAATTTTCGTTGAAACGAGTATCGAGATGCCATCGACACGATGTATATGTATTACATCGTATTTACATATATATGTATGTAATCATAACTACAACTATATATATATATCGGTGGACAGGTTTGAGTTAATGAGCGCGTCTGATAGATGATGATGCGCGTTATTATGCATTGTCACGCATGCTAGGTGATCTTGGTGGCCGCTGTTGTAATAGCTGCGAGGACTACAGGATACGAGGATAAGATGCATGTTGAACGTTAGGCATGCATCAGTTACTTAGTAATGAAAATGAACGAGGACGTCTTGATCTCGTTTCTTAGAGTATTGCGTATCAAATCTTTCGACATCTCGAATTGAATTGCGCGTTTCTCGTCGAACTTGATAATACGTATGTAAGTAAGTAAGTAAGTAAGTACATATAATGCATACATTTTTCTATAAAATCGGAGATTTATTAAATATTACATGGAAACAAATTTCCCCGATTCATGTTATTCGTAGTATGAATTTCTTGTACTTGTAATATTCCCTAATATCGAGTAATGTTCAAATTCGAAATGCATATCGATCAACCTGATCGATATAATTATAATGAACGTGTATTTCTTCTTTCTTTTTTTTTTCTTTTCTTGCCTCCATCGCCATCATCTTAGCGTACAGTTCACCTTGTTCTTACTCTACTTTGGTTTAAAGCATATCATTCTCCGAAGAACATTTTTTTTTCTTTTTTCGTTGAATCGTACAACGGTATTCAAAGGACGCGAGATAAAGAAATAAATGAAAAAAAGGCTATCCGGTCGGTACAGTATCTGAATTTTAATTCTTGAATTTATTCGCAACTTGGAATAGTAATGTTTAAATTAGCGATAGAAAAATTATTTACAAGTACTGTCACCTCACCGATTTCGATGATTTTCGAATATGTTGTAGAAATCGAAATCAATATTTTGAACAACTTTTCCTGTACATATAATCCCCGCTCGGTCTTTATTTCCGAGATACCCATCAAAATATTTTTCAAATTTTTATTCTGACGTTACTTTGAAATTAAAGTGAAACTTAACGTAAATTAATCGAAATCAGATCAAAATTCATTAATTGCTTGATGACAGCTTGATCATCTGTATTTGGTTAGATTTGAGTTAGGTACTTTAAATAGGTCTTAATATTACTAGAGCTATAAACCCAACTAAAAATCGTCCCTCATCTCGCTGGAATAGCTAAGCCAAGTTGCATTTCCTTCTTATCTCCCTGCGTTTACAAATCGAAATGTGAGATACATGTAAACTCATCGCGGCTCGTGCATCGACATCGACAAGCCCAATCCAAATTTAAATGGCGTCCGATGCACATCAGAGTAAAAACGAGAGAAATATTTTCATGGATGTATCGGAAACTCGAAAGATCGAGCGGGGGTAATACTCATCGGGAAAATCGATGAAAATGTTGATTTCCACAATATATTGGAAAATCATCGAAATCTGTGAGGCGATAGTACGTGTAAATAATTATCAAAAGTTTTCGTTCCGTCCTCGAACATGAAATCATCTACTACCGTAAATAACACATACACTACCATTCATAAATATTCGACCGATCGACGCTTTGATAGTAATATATTTTTCGCAGTAACGATATAGTACGCACATATGTATTCAACCGAATCGTACAAATACGAGTAGAAGTTCACGAATAGAAGTAAATTAATGCCTAGAAATAGTAGTTTGTAGGTACTTACGGAATCAACGGATTACAAATTTAGATAACTTACCAATAGCACATTGCATTACAGTCAAATAGGTCTGTAAACTACATTCTTGAAGATTGGAGGATAAATTGCACATTATCTTTAAACGATAAATTTCACCGCGTCGAGATATTCCACGACATAACACCACATACATATAATTCTAACGATCGTGAAAAATAAGGTTATCATTATAAAGAATAATGTAGATCCTCGTTCTATCGTAAAGAAGCAAGCGTTCCGATACTTATGAACGGTAGTGTATACGAAAGTTTCGTGCGATCAATCAGCTTGACGATCAAATTAACGAAATGAGTCGCTACAAGAGCGATGCAAAGCTACGATGTTTGAACATTGGCCAGATTCGATACGCCCTACGATTTACCGTTGCTAGTGAAGCATGGACAGAGCGCGTTCAGTATTCGACTGCAGAATCCACGGGCACGATGATTCCAACCAGCGACGCTACCGATACCCTTCAGTCTACTTCCTACACAAACAAATATTCTGTTTCTTTTACTGGAACTAGGGAACAAGCGATGAATGAAAATAAGCTTGCAGACATATCTTTCTCGTCATGCCTTTCTATCGATTATGATGCCAAGTACGTAGAATTCCTTTTTTATATCATACTATAAGGCTTACCTTCACTGACAGCTTTCTGAAACATGAAATTCTCAATGAATAATTACGTTCGACAGCGTCTGTTTGAAAGTCGACGAACAAAAAATTTGCGTGTCACTCGCCTCCGTCAACACCTTCCTTTTTGATGCTTCCGTGATCGCCGTTTGTATAACTTCGCTCACAAACTTGCTCGTTTCTCTCATTAGCTCTTCGTCATCTTTGAAAGCTTCTCTCTGTTGTTCTAGCGTCCCAGTAGTTAACATCTTTTCTCGTTCCTCCATAGTCCATTTACAAGAAACGGTATTGTTCATTTCTTCAGTCATAATTTCTACGTTGATGGGTTCGAATCTGATTAATTTTGACCAGTGATATTCTTAGAATATTTCAGTGAAATATTCATTCTGTTGAAACTGCGAACGAGTATATATCTTTCTTTTTCTTCTTTCCTTTCTCAAATAATTTCGTTAGGAACAGAAATTACATATACAGACTTTCGTATCGATACAACGGTTACAACGCTACCAATGTTGCGGCTGCTAGCTCACAATTGTCTTATATTTAATATTTAATTTAACATAATACAGAATAATGCAAATAGTACGACTCGTCGATAATACGAGCACAATTTAAATCATATCCAATTTGACTGTTATTTTTTCAGGTTCACAAATAATCGTAGTCGATTATTCTTCTTAAAAGATGTTATTGCGAAATGAAAAAACTGCTCATGACTGGCATAATACAGGCTGGGTACATAGGAGATGTTGGTAGCACCATACTAACAGTTGTTCAACGGAATTGTATATGTACATGTATCGTATATTGTTCTCAGAACGGACAAGAAAATGGAAAAGCACAGATAATACCCGTTTTACTTACATCTACGGAGAAACTCGAAGAAAAGGCGATTGACCTTTTGGGCATATGTAGATATCGAGCTACAGGTGGTGCGCATTCGTTCTACAAGGGAGACCGAGTGCCGACTATTCAATGTCATGATGTATTCTTTCCACCTTGCTCGAATCGATTTCCTTTCAACCTTTCCAAAGTCGAAGTCCGTCTTAATCAATTAATCCGAGTTTTCTGCGAGGATTTACTTGATTTTAGTACAACTGGAGTTTCGACATCCTGTTTTTGTTCACGTTTAGCTCCCTGCCTCTCTCTCTCTCTCTCTCTCTCTCTCTCTCCCTCCCTCTCCCTCTTTCCCCTTCCTCCCTCCCTCCCTCCCGCCCTCTCACCCTCTTACTTCTTCCTTCTTTTATTCTTCCCTCCCGTGAAAAAGCAGAATATTAATATTTCCGTATAAACTAAATGTCAGAATTGCCGTTACCGTTACTGTTACAAGATATATATATCTCCGAAAGAAGAGATCATACGTGGATACGAACGATAACGACCGATACGCATGTCCAAATTGTGCTACGCGGTACGCCCGACCACCGACCAACACTGATTCGCCGCGTAACGATCGAACGTCTGCCAGCAGTGTCAGCCTCGGCTACTGGCTCAGTTTGCCTGACTGAATATCACCCCGGGGAAACGTTTCGGAGCATGCGTCGACCTCCACGCGACTATTAACTACGTACTTGCCTTCTAGTTGTACGGTTTATTACCCCCTTTCTCACACTACTTCGCTCTATTCAATTTCATATTTACCTTTCATATTTCCACACTTTTCCTCTTTCTTCCTTGTTCAATTTGAGAATAAACCTACGATTTTTCTATTTGTCCTTTCTACTTACTCCCAATTTTTTTCATATACTTATGCATTTCCATTGCAAATATACTCCTCGCTAAAAAGATAGCCCATGTGTGCTATCTTTAATTTCTCAATGACGCGTGTAGAGTTTCTCGTCTGTAACGTATAATATCAAAACATTATGAGCTCAGAATATGCGGTTCGTTGAAAATAATTAAAGATATTATGAGGTTTAGTGTGTAACGAAAAAATTTGTTTTATTCTAAGAACGAAATGATAGCACACTCTGTTAATATGTTTAGAAATTGCTCAGTAGTTTATGATCTATCAACGAGTAAAGATTACAGTACAATATTATATAAATTTCTAAGAATAGGACGTGGAAAAAAATTAAACGAGTCTGAAAAAAAAAAGAGCAAATTCTTGAACTAAGACAGCAATAGTTATCAGTAGCAAAAATATCAAAAGTAATAAGAAGAAGTCATAAAGTAATACACAATTTCTTAAAAAATGTTGAGTATTATGGCAAAAAGAAACGTATTGGTCGGCCGTCATCGTTATCCGATCGTGATAAGCGAGCAATTTTGCGTGTAGCTTCCAACTCGTAGTTAACAACGAAGCAAATAATGGAAAAATGTAGTGTTAGTGCCAGTGTTTCAAGTGTTCGTCGAGTTCTACTATCCTGCAAAGATATTAAGAGGCTGAAATTGAAAAAGAAACCTTAGTTAACAAAGAAACACAAAGTAGAACGGTTTACGCTTTGCAACAGAAAGAATGCATTGGAAAAAGAAACGGAGAAGGGTACTATTTTCAGACGAAGAAGATTCAACTTGGATGGTCCTGATGGGTTCCAATATTATTTTCATGACATAAGAAAACAGACAATGTCAGCAATTCGACGATAAATGGGAGGAGGGTGGGCGTGATGGTTTGGGCCGGCATCGGTTATTTCGGCAAGACATGTATCAAGTTCATCAATGGGAGAATGAATAGTGTCCGATACATAAATTTAATCAAAGAACAAATAAATAATTATGCAGAACGCATTTCTCGACCTGATTACATCTTTCAACAAGATAATGCATCTGTACACACATCAAGATTAATCCAATCATATTTTAATGAAAATAATATACCTATTTTGCCGTGGCCTGCACGCTCCTCGGACCTTAATATTATTGAAAATTGCTGGGCATAACGTGTTCACGGCGTATACGCGAATGGAAAGCAGTATCAACAAGTACAGGAATTAAAAAATGCAATTGTACGCGAATGGGTTACGTTAAGTCAAAATTATATCCACAAACTATAAAAATCGATACCAAATCGTACAATGGAAGTAATAGAAAATAAAGGGGGATGTAACCATTATTAAATAAGTATATATGTTTGATAAGTAATTATTGTTAGTTACAATTTATGTTGATTATTATTTTCTTATTGTACATGTGCTATCATTTCGTTCTTAAAATAAAGCAATTTTTTTTGTTACACACTAAACCTCATAATATTTTTGATTATTTTCAACGCATCGCATATTCTGAGCTCATAATGTTTTGATATTACCTATACGTTACAGACGATAAACTCTACACGCGTCATTGAGAAATTAAAGATAGCACACCTGGGCTATCTTTTTAGCGAGGAGTGTAATATTAAGCACGTTAATAGAGACACAGTTTTATTTTAAAAGACACAGATATATTAGAAGCATCTTCAAATTCATATAGAATGGAAACTATTAATCGTTGAAACGAGACCACATCCGTCACATCTGTTACATATAATTAGTATAAAGTAATTAACTTATATATTTTACCTGTTATATATTTTAATAGTTTCGTCGTTCCTCTTCTGTAGGTATCTTAGAGATGCAAATATGGCTGTGATGCGCCCGTCCCCCTAAGGGCAAAAACCTTGCGAAGGTGAGCGAAAAGAAGGCGATACAGAAAAAGGTAAAGCTAGAAGGAGTGAAAAGGAAAGGAGAGTAAGCAAGACAGAAAGAGTGAGAATGAGAGAGATGGTGCGAGGGGGAGAGGGGCGGGGGAGGAGGGGAGGGAGAGAGAGAGAGAGAGAGAGAGAAAGAGAGATTTCTAAACATAGTAGAAGATCAATATTGTTAGATATTTAACCATTTTCTGTTTTATTCTCTGTATCATTAAAATTACTCTTGTGCAATAGATATTTACCATAAGTACTTATTGCAAAGAATAGTATTCGTTTGCTAGACAGAAAAAGATAATCGAGATTATCGAGATATCGTAACGGTCGTTTATCTCTAAATATGAAATGACGATTATATGAAATTTATTCGTCGTGAATTGGATTAAACAACTATTCGAAAAATCCCTTTTAATTGAATTTTATCTTAGATGAACGAATATTTTTATTATAAAATGTCACCATATGCATATATCGCTTATTTTACTTTCTTTAATATCTCTCTCGCTCAATAATACCATACATCAGTTATATTCGTAATATAAGAAGATAATTGTATATCTTGGGCTGGAAATATAGGAATCTATTCAATTTTGCGTCAATCTTCTACTTTTCCTTTTTTTCCAAGACATACGCGCACAATATAATTTCCAATTTCGTTGAATGATTCTTGCTGCATGATTTGCACGAAAATATTCTACGTTCGCTAAGAAAGCTCTCTTTACGTCTAACTCGCTTTCCTCCTTTAATCGTTTATATAAACTACGTTGAGCAACAAGGTGATCCTGTAATCGTACATGTATGCTTGGATGACTTTCTAAATGTTTCATTTTTGACAATCTTTCGAACCAGCACAGATATTTTGATAACGCAGACGATAATATGTAATAAATAGATATAAAGACAGATTGTACAGACCTGAAGAATGGCATATTCTTCGTTCAACAGATTCTGTCTGATTCGAAGACTAAGTTTATACACATAAAGCGATCCGATATTCCTGTCGTATTTTTCAAATTGATCCAAACATCGTCTTCTCGCTTTATAACTGCGTGCCATTGCATTATATTATTAAGTGTAACTAATGTTCATCATACAATCATTTATAAAAGACATGATAAAAATAACGATAATAATAAGAATGGCGATAACGATAATAATAAGAAGTTTCTTCTTTACCGTTCATTGCATAAATCGTTCATTCTCAAATAACATATTCCGTCAAGAGATTTCAAACGAAGATCGAACCACTCAACTTCTACTTCCACAGATCTTTTTCGTACTTCATTCCTTAAATTTGTAGCGGACAACTTCGACGAAAATTTGGCTCTAAAATATTTACTTCGTATTAATATAATTGTAAGATTCTTGCAGAATATATTGTATACGTATACATACACGTATGTATAGATATTCATTTCTATAATTGATATATTAAGTATAATATAGTAAACTGGGTATTAGGTATACATTACATTAGGTATACATTACAACACGTATTTCAGATACTATGAAACAATAATGTTTTTTAGCTTATTTTCGATTTGCTTGACAAGAAAGAATAAAAAGTTACTTACGTTCGCATTTTTATCTTTTGTTTCAAACTTTCTTGAATATTCTTCCTTGCGAGTTTCGTTCTTTCCCAATTTAATTCAATACTTCGCAAAAATTGGTTCGAGTCTGATTTCTCATTTTCAAGTAAAATTTCCCACTCTATTGAAAAAATGTACGATGTTGTTACGGATAATCCGCTTTACGTAGAAACATACATACATACATAAATACATACATATATACATATATACATACGTGTCATTTCAAGTTTAGCTTTGTCAATGTTTCTTGTAAAATCATATAATTCAGTGTCCCAGGTTGTTTCCTTTACGAAATGCTGCTTCGAATTAGCTTTGATCAAACAACAGAATAACTCAACTTTTTCGAATAATATCTTTTTTCGTGAGTAGAAATCTTGTTCAGTTGTTTCTCCAATTTCAACATTCGAATGCTACATACATGTATAATTTATTCATTACCGAGCAAGTAGAAAAAATTTTCATATAGAATGAATTATTAAAGTTAATAATTTTATAAACAAATTGTCTAGAAATGCCGTATGCGTTATCGTTCTTTCCTACACACACACACACACACACTGGTTGCTTTTCGACTACATACTTCTTTTGTGAGAACCGTTAAACATCCATCCATTTGGTCAACCTGAATTTAGAATAATATGTATATACGTATATATGTGTGTTTATGTATGTATATATATATATATATATATATATATATATATATATATATATATATATAATATGTTCTCCCTTCTTTCAATCAATTGTACAATTGCATAAAATGTGGCACATCGAATTGGACCCGTACACTGTATGCGATCGTTCGTAAGCCTACGTGAAATACATACACGTATGTACATAATCAGATTAATTAGTTTTCGGTGTCCATAGTTACGAGTTGATGATTACCGGATATTACGTACACGCACATTTGTTGTCTCTATGTGACTTTCGTGAGAAATATCAACATGAAGATGTTAAATCGAACTTATTTTTAATTATTTTATTTCGCATGATATTTAAAGGGACTAATTAAAATGAAAACTCGTTTAAATTCTTTAATACATATATACATATATGTATGTACCTATATACACGTGCCTGCGTAATTACATAGATGATTTATAATCGAGACCATTTAAGAATTCGGGAGTTGTGTCGTTTTCTAATTTATAAAAATAGCCATAAAAGCAAATTTATATTTGCAAATTCAATTAAATTATTATCAAAGATTATCAATTATTATCAAATTATTATCCACTTTAAATTTATATTTTAATAATCATCTTATTTAATGAAAATTAACCTGGAACAGAATACCAGATTTCCTTTCTGATAATATTAACTAATTATTAATTAAATTGTATCGATTACCAAAGAATATATTGGTTAATCTATATAAGCCAACAATATTGCGTTGTTTCTTAACTCGTTTCCCAATCCCATACGTAATAATAATGTTAGTCGAAATTTTTAGTATGTTTGCACATACATAATTCGCTGTTCAACTCTGTTATCATTTAAGTTAAATTGGCTGCCGTTTGGTTGCGCTAGTATTGCTGCCAGTAATACGCCAGTGCTGCTGCTAGTAATACGCCAGTGCTGCTACGTGGATGCGATTGCCAGAATTATTAGTCGATCTCAAGTCAAAGTATCGTTGGATGTGTTGAGGAGTTGTCTGCGATACAATAAATATGGCGTACCGTGGTGTGAAAGGTTCTGATCCGTTCGTTTCGAAAACATCGCGAAATGAACGTTTTGCACAAATGTCAAAGCAAGAACAAATTATTCAGCAAAAAAAGCTTGAAATACAAGCAAAGATGCAAGAGCAAAAAGCAAAAGAAGCTGTGGAAAACTTGAAAAAGACAAATACGATAGCTCCGAATTTGATAGAAAATAAAACGAATTCTTCCAAGTAAGTAGAGCTATATCACTTCCAGAATAATTTCATATTTATTATTGCGTGAATAGATTGAACGATATTATGAATACATTTCTGTTCCCTTTTCGTAATTTTTCGTATTAACTGCTAACACTTTAACTTAATTAGTTTTCATGTGTGAATAAAACTGCAGTGTGGATGTCAAAATGCTGATAACAAGCTGACAGTGTTATGGAAATATTTATGTATTATAGTAATAGTTTTAGTCTTTTTTTATTAGTTGTAAATAATCACCTGTTGATTTAGTACTTTGATTTAATAATATCTTATATCCATATCTGTATCTTACGTCTTATGTTTCATTACAGAAAAGACGAAAACAAGCCAGTGATATCTCAAACCATTAATTTATTTGCTAATGACGGAAGCTTTTTGGATCAATTTAAAAAAATTGCAAGTAATAAGGTAACTGGAAAAACAGAGACGATGTTTTCTTTGAAGATAGAAGAAAAAATGGAAGAAAGTGCACAGGATAAGGAACGAAGAAGAAATAACGACAGAAATACAGACTGGGAAAATAGGAAAGACCACAGGCGGGAGGATTCTCATTGGGAAAAGAGTTCTGACAAAAGACATAACTCTTCTTCCAGTCCGTCTCCTACTAAACGTTCAGCATCTCAAGGTCCAGAAGCTAGACATTCATTTAATCAAGTAACTTCTAACGATCAACGTATGCAGCACAGCAATCAACAGTTTCTTTCTCGGAATGGAAATCTATCTGCTGTTCCATCCCTTGCATCTCAACCTATAACGTATCTCACAGGTGTACCATCACCTAATGTGAGAAGTATCGCAACCAACGTACCTCCTCCAAATTTATCAAAAATGCCTCCTCCGAAAAGTATGTGTAGCACTTTCCCTAGACTGGATGACCAATCTGGAGATCCAAGAATGCCAATAACATCACCTCATACAGTCCGTCCACCTCCACCTCCACCTCCACCTCCTATACCTGTGCAACCTGTTCCACCAAACACCAACGTACCTCCACCAAATATTCATATTTCTCGGACAATGCCATCTAATTTACAAAGTTTACCACCACCACCACCACCACCACCTTCAACCGTTCCATTAGCATCTTTATTATCTACATCGTCATTAACGTTGCCAACGTCATCAACGTCGCCAACATCGTCATTGCTGTTATCATCACCACCACCACCACCACCACCACAATCGTCGCCATTACTCTCATTATCATCTTCTTGCTCTACTTCTTCTGCTATCTCCTGTTGCCCCAATTCCTCCTCCTCCTCCTCCTCCTCTTCTTCTTCCTCTTCTTCATTTACATTGACATCAACAACACTACAACTACCTTCATTACTAAAATCTCCATTGCCGTCGCCATCGTCATCGTCATCGTTATCATCGTCATTGACGCCATCGTTGTTACCGTCCTCTTCGTCATCATCGTCATCATTATCCTCATCGACATTATTATTATCGTCGTCGTCGTCGTCGTCGTCGTCGCCGTCATTGTTGCCGCCGCCGTCGTCGTCGTCGTCGCTGTCGCCATCGCCGTCATTGTTGCTGCCGCCGCCGTCGTCGTCGTCGTTATTGTTGCCGCCGCCGCCGCCGTCGTCGTCCTCGTCATCCTCGTCGTCGTCGTCGTCGTCGTCGTCATCGTCGTCGTCGTTGTCGTCCTCTTCCTCCATCTCCTCCTCCTCGTCGTCGTCGTCGTCATCGACGTCGTCGTCGTCGTCGTCGTCGTCGTCGTTACCGTCATCATCGCCATCAACTTCTTTGTCATTATCTTCGTTATCGTCCACATTATTGGTGTCATCAGAATCGAGTACGCGACGACACTTAGCTTCAACCGGACAGCAATGCGGTGTACCACCTCCTACACCATTACAACCTATGAACTTACCACCTCCAAACATTCCTCCTCCTAATATGTTACCGACAATGACACAAATGCCACCAAGCATAATGTCGATTCCGGCTACGCAGACAATCGTGGTCAGTGTACCGAATGCATCAAACGTGCCAAATGTCCCAAACGTCCCACCGCCAAATGTAATACCATCTGTGATGATGTCCGCTCCACCACCAGTTCACAATGTTGCCTCGAATATGAATTCAATTCCAGCGCCCAATCTTAATATTCCACCTCCGAATGTACCACCCCCTTCCTTAATTCCAAACGCCAGACCGCCGCTTTCTTTAATGTCGACCAGTTACCCTCTTCCTAATCAAGTCGCTCAGGTACCTATGGGACCACCTAATGTACAAGTGCCACCACCAGTGAGGCCATTGACTGATCTACAAGCCTCTGAACAGCTAGGTACGATATGTCGATTATTTTCATTTATTTCTTCGTTTCGACGTATCGCCGCGTGTTTATATTTACGAAGAACAAGTTATTTCCTGTAAAATGGATTACTTGTTCGCGCAGTCCAGAATATGTAAGTGTGCGTGCGTATGCGTATGCGCGCGCGCGATACGCCGAATACAAGACGCGTGGGCGAATACGAAACTTGCAAAAAGCAAATTCGTGCTGATCATTCGTGTAGACGAATACGTGTTCTACACTACAGAAACAAAAACAAAATCCAGAGTTTTTAGCGTTGTTACGCATGTCTGACAAAGGCTTCTAAGTGTGTCCCGTAGAGGCTGAGCAGCTGGCACGCATCGTCGCTGACTGTGGGGATGAAATCGAACAAGAAGCACGAGAGAAGAATGCCCAAGATCCTAAATTATGGTAACTACTGTCCTCTCTGGTCCCCCATCTATAGTGTCTTTATACGTGTAGCGTTTGCACATATCACATTTTCTTTATTTCACCTTACGTATCGTTCGTTCGTCTTTTTTGTACAACATTGCTCTATTTCAAGCACTAGATACAGCATCTAGGTGTAATGTATTACGATGCTTGCTTTGTCTGTATCACTTCTCCATTCTCTACTTCCTTTTTAATCAAGTAGCGAAATCTTATCGATAATATTTGATAATAACGATACGTGAAATTGTAATTAAAATTTGACCAATAAGTTTTCTAATCATACATATATCGTGCGTCCAAAACGTGAATGTCTTCCTTCATTTCTTATTTACAATTATTTATAATTACTATTTTATCCTCTGTAAAACAACATACGTTAGAGTATGTTCCCCTAATTAGTTTATAAAATATTTCTTTTATAAAATAAAGACAATACCTAAATTCTTCAATGTAATTGTCGAATCAAAGGCGTGACATATTGGACGAACATACGAATATACGAGCTGTTTTCTTATAAAACACCTGTTATCTTCTATTCTTTCTTCTTATTCTTTTTTTTTTTTCTTTTATTTTTTTCCCTCTTTATTGTGTCTCTTTTAATCTAAAGGAATTTAATTTAGGAGACTATGTTACTCGTCAGAAGTTTTAAGTTTTGTTTTAATCAAGGTTTCTGCACCAAAAGCAAAGTGCAGCCTATATGCAGTACAGGGGATTGGTGGCAAAATTTCGCACCGAAAAATCCGTTAAGGAAAATAAAAACACCGGCGCGGAACTCTATTGTCCGGAAGAAGCTCTCAGCGATAATGACGATAGCGATCAAGGTCCTTCCTCTAACAAGCATGTTTCACCACAAGGTATATATAATGTATATTTATTTTTGCATCGTGTCATCATCTACCATTATTGATTATAATTATTTGTACATTAAACAGAAAAGAAACGAGAGAGAGAGAGCGATAACAATTCTACAGATCGATCAAAGGAAGACAACAAGGAAGAACGTAAACGAAAAAGACGTAGCCGATGGGGTGATCCAGATAATAAGGTGCCTGTAGCAGAAATGAACACGTTAACCAGCCATAATAAACAGCAAAGTAGTAGTGGCTTTTCACAGCCAGGTATCGCGATTCCTGGACAAATTGGACAACCGGCTGTTATAATTCCATCACCAAAAGTGCAACGTACAGAAACAAAGAACCCTATGTTAACTAAAATATCAAGGAACGATCCAGCCTTGATACAATATGCACGGCAAACTTTTGGGACGTTAGATCTCACTGAAGAGCAATGGAAAAAAGCCGAAGATCATTACAAGGTGACAAGATTGTTTATTTTAAAATTGTTTTATTTCAAGCGTTCATTTAAGATTTAAGATTAAGATCAAGCTTAGTACTTTGTTAATTCAACTATGTGTAATTTCTGCCAACTCACTCACCGTTTATTCTAACTTTCATTCAGATAAATCTTCTCTACCAAAACTTATTAAGAAAAAGAGAAGAAGTAAGACGTTTAGAAGCACAGGGTAAGCACAAATACGAATACGACAGTGACGAAGAGACGGAAGGTGGTACTTGGGAACACAAACTCAGATCTGCCGAAATGGAGGCTACTCAAATGTGGGCTGAAGAATTGACGGCCCAAGCAGAAGGAAAGCATCATATTGGTGATTTCTTGCCACCGGATGAACTTAAAAAATTTATGGAACAATATAACGCAGTTAAGCAAGGGAAGGAACCTGACCTTAGCGATTACAAGGAGTACAAACTAAAAGAAGATAACATCGGTACGTAGCCTGCCTTTCTTTGCGCGTCCATGTATTTACATATATTAAAATATATATGTATCTTTTTGTCAGTAAGTTATGTTTGACAACCAAATTAACGAAGTTTGCAATTCTTTAGGATTTCAGATGCTACAAAAACTTGGTTGGAGCGAAGGACAAGGATTAGGTAGCGAAGGCAATGGTCGCATCGAACCTATTAATAAGTAAGTAGTTCCTGACTGATTGTACTTATTATATTCGCGTTGATTTCACATATAAACATATAATATATGTGAATTATTTTTATGATAGAAGTTTACCGTATTATTGAATTTCCTTAGCATTTTATTTGATCTATCTGTGACCATTTCCTACTTCATTTATTAATACCAATATCTTCGATGTTGTACCGACATTTCTCATTTTTCTATAGAGCAACCAATAGATTCGACAGTGCTGGTTTAGGTTCCGAAAGACCGGATGGTGTATCCAGGGACGACGATGAATTCGATGCCTACAGAAAGAGAATGATGCTTGCCTACAGATTTAGGCCTAATCCTTTGGTAATTTTGTCAAACATCTAACAAATTTCGCAATACCAAAGTTATGTTTCATATACTTAACCACTAATCAAATGTTTATTTTTCTTCCTTTTATTTTTAGAACAATCCTCGAAGACCTTATTATTGAGAAGAAGGTGACATTAGTAGATCGTATTCGAGGCATTATATATCGTGATGTTCCATTTAGTTGGGAGATAAATTGTCATTATTTTGTATATTTGACATACTCTACTGAACGTACAGATTACAGTTACAGTTATAGTGACATAATAAATGAAATCCCAATCTTGTTTCTATTTCTATAGATGTTTACTCTGTTTTTCTTATTGTATGTATGTACGATTATGAATGCTCATTAGAATTATTAAATGAAATATGAACTGTGAATGTTTTGTTACATATATTATTTGTACGTAGGTTTCATATTTGATGCACCGTGCGATATGTATTAGATTGTAAAAGCATCGATTAAGTACAGAGTAGACGTAACATAATTATATGGGACTTCGTGTCTCACAAATTCCAACTGAATACCAACTTCAAAAAGATCAGAGTATTTCCTATTACATTGGACAAGCGTGCTTAAGCGCTTCTACATTGATCGATCTGATTGATACATTGCCCTAACATAGGGAATATATCACGCCTCACAGGTCACATGGTCCCCCAAACATGGGACACGTAAAAACAGCGACAGGTATCAGCTCTATCCTATAATCAGTCCGTGACAAAACATTCCGGTTAATTTGTGTCGATAAGTGAAACAATTTTACCGATCTACATACATACATATGTGACGATACCTATGTATACTTGAATTTATAATGTACTCTTCCCTTTCCCCTCTGCTTTCTTCCTCTCTTCATTTTTATACTACGATCTACCTCATTGCCAGTCTGTCGGTTTACTAATTTTCTTGTACATCTTCTTTCCGATCGTATCTTGTTACTTTTTCCTTTATCGCATTTACCGAATTACTGTATTGCATTCTTTTTTTCGATTTTGATTAGATTCGTTATTTAATCTTTTCCATTTCTTCATTCTCGTCGTTGTCGTTGGAATTTTAATGCATATTTCACATCGATGCGCCCTGATAATCATGGAATGCACATTTCACAGTAATACCGAGTATGCCTGTTCTCGTTTCTTGATCAACAATTGTATCGACGTCTCGATCAAGGTGAAAAGTCTGACACGTTCTCTTAGAATGTAAGATCATGACATTCTCGAAATATTTCACACAAGTTCTCTTAGATTCGGAAAATAATGTTTTGATTTGTTTGTAATTTCACACGAAGAGTATAGATACGAGATAGAAGCTCAGCTATAAATAACTGACGACATTTATCTTATTTAAAAGCAATTTTCACCTTTGAATTAGCTCACCTTAATAATAGTTATTTCCTTGATCTTCATTTTACGTTTAAGTTATGTAATTTTAATCCTCGTTCCAACTACGCTCTGACACATTTTAATTAAAAGATAAATAATGATTTATAAAAAGATGATTTATAATCATTACAAAGAAAATGAAAGTTATCAATACGTTAGATGCAAATATATTAAATATTAGATAGATATCGATGCGATATAGATATGTATTTACAAATTAATATATCATACGCAGGTAATGTTCGGTTTATTCCTGTTTATTTTTCAATCAACTGTAATCGATATTGTCAGAAAGTCAAAAGTAGGAGTAAAATGGCTGTTGGAACTGTTGAAAGTTTGGAAGCATGAAGAACGGCAGCAGTAAGAATTAAAACAGTATTTATGGTGTATGTAGTAGTAGCATAGAATGACGGAATAACTCGTACTATAGATGTACTCAAATAAGCGAAGGGGCAAGACAATGATGGGGACTGACAGTCGTATTCGCGTATGGTCACATACATGTATGTCTTCGTTTTATAAGTGACGTCATCTTGTTCCTGCGATAGGAACTTCTCCTGGTGACGCTGGCAACGACATCAGTCAAGAAGGGGTAGAGTGGTAGGTAGGGTGAGAAAGAGAAGGGCAACGCAAAGGAAGGGGAAGAAGAAGTTGCAACGAAACGGAACAGTACGAATTCAAACGGATCGAACCGTTTCAGATCGGATCATAGCCTTACAGAGGGAAAGGACGGAAAAAGACCACAGAATGGTCGGTAGATCAGTGGGGAGAGGTACAAGCACTCTTTCAAAGCGGACACGTATGTACGTGAAAGTAACTCTTACTATTCAGCGGCGATCGGGAACTTGTTGGTGCTTTATGGTGTCGGCAGTCTGGTTGTTTGTATCGAATTTAAAATACGGTGCGCATAATTGCGTATTACTGTTGTGTATTTTGCTCGTTATTTCAGGAGACGTACGAACAATAAAGTGAAAAACATAAGAATAAGGAAGGGTGATGCACAATCGTATATGACATAGAGTTTGTCTATGTTTCAATTTATATGGAACTTATATATCTAGGAAGAAGAGAAGAACGGGGATAGATCATCGAACTTGGAAGAAAACGGAACAGGTGTCATACACAACATTCGGTGCGAAGTGCGCGTAATCATCGAGATTCAAAAGAATTAAATAATGGTTCTGATTTTGTCTGTGGAACAGTTGCGCACATATAAATACAACAAATTGATACGGTCTTTTGTCTTTCTTTTTTAAGTCGTTTCTAAGAGACATAGTATACCGCGCACACCGACATATACATTTTGTTTCATTTTTAATACGTTTATTTAACTTTTTCGTCCGCTTCTCTCGGAAAATCTCTATCTGTCAGTGTACAGAAATGAAATATTGATTATACTAATTACTCATTTACCGTGTGTGTGTGTGTGTCTTCATCAAGGGAATGTCAATGTTCGTAATGACAACGGTCGTGTATATTTCGATCAAGGCGAACGAATATTAAAAGTAGAGCGAAACCAACAGAACAAGTAATGATTTTGCTACAAAGAGAAAAATGAGAAAAGTATAGGATTCGCTTAAGTTTATCATCTCATCTTATCCTTGGTGCGTATACGGTGATCAAAGTGTTATATCGAAGAGGATCGGGATAAACTCCGCTGTGATCACTTTGAACATTCGTTATGATAACGAATTGTTATGAAACAATTTAAAATTGGTAATGGCGAAAGAAAGATCTTTTCCTGTTTGTTGCAACTTGTAATAGTCGTGTTTTCTTTGCCGAGTGTTTCGTGATTTGTGCTTCGATCAAATTGGTTTTGTTCCAGTCGAAAAGAACATTTACATTCTCGCGTATATATCTTCACTTAGAAACATTATCGTTGGTGAATTTACTTATTGCTTTGTACATATATATAAGCGTTGAGAATGAATGGATGTTCGGCTTAAAAAGAAGAAGAAGAAGAACTTGCATGCGAACAACTAACCGAACATTAAGTGATCTTCGTCGGGAGTGCCGTGGGTACGTGAATTTTTAAAATCGCGTATTTTTCTTCGTTCCGTTCTTTATTTCTGCCGTTCTCTCTTTCTTTTTCTTCTGTTTCTTCTTCTTCTTCTTCTGCTTCTTCTATTTCTTTTCTTCTTCTTTTCTTTCTCCTTTCCCTTTTATACTTCCTCGCCATTGACATTGCCGTTAAATATCCATTCACTCCCATATCTTTCATATTCCTTTCATTCTCTGCGATTGTTCGATCATGAGAGAAGCTGTAGTACTTGCCACATGTTTATTGGGTATCGTGTTTGCTGGAAGTCCTAGACTACCCAGGACCTCTGCCGATGAACGTAATACCCGTAACGTTAGTAACAATGGAGGCAACGTCACTGGAAACACGATACCGATACCCAGCCGCAATTCCCAACGAAATAGGTAAGTTGGCATAAAAAACAATAAAGTATATTAATTAACATTGTTTTTTTTGTAAAGATCGGAAGTTGAGAACAGAGTAAGATGACAGGCATTGTATCACTTAAGTTCATTCGATAGATTGATCGATGATAAATATTCGAGAAGACTAATTTCTTCTTCTTGTTTAATTTTGTGAATAGCATATAGTGTATAACATATGTGTGTGCGTGTGTGTGTGCGCGCGCGCGCGCGTGTGTGTGTGTGTACATATTCACTTAATCGTAGTTGACCAACGGACAGTCTGTCCGTACAGCTTTCCTGTGTTTCTTGCGCGGTGAAAAGTTAAAAAATCGAATAATTCTTCTGGAATTTGTTATTCTGAAACAAGTACAATTTAATTGTGATTTGCTCGTTTGTGTAGCAAATTTGTACCGCTTAATATTAGGAAAATGAAAATGAGTTATTTGTTTAGAACGAATGTGGTAATAAAAGTAACGCCGATTCAAATAAAATTGGTTTAAGTTTAATGCTTTGATCCGATGACTTTAATCGTAAGAAATTGAACCAAGAATTTCCGTTATTGTACTGAAACAGGTTTATACTCGCCTTTTTCTTTCGCTTTCTCTTTCCATCCTCTCAATTCGTGCAGCGTGTAGCAGCATACATCTACAATCTGCAGTATACAGCTATAAATCCCTCGTCGTCGTGTTGTCTCGCCTTGTGTTGTCGTTCTATTGGGGTTCATGCTAGACTTTCCCTTATGTAACTTCGCAGAACAACGCGAAAGGTGTTTGATTCTTAATAATAGTAGCGGAATTGCTAAAGAATATTTTGTCACTTATGTAATAGAATTTTATGAATTTTATCGGATCGTTGATTGTAAACCTTGCTTTCTTTCTAGAAATTACATACTGGTTGCCTTCTCATCTCGCTTTCCACTTACGTGCCTATTACATATTAGCCAAACTATCTTTTCTTCTATTTATTTACCATTTCATTTATCGCTAAGAACTTGTCAACAATAACGAGTCTGTTAATTCTTGTATTTGATACACCTTCTTCTAACGACACTGCACAAACCACAACTAATAATTAATTAATCGTCTAATTAAACTGGTAGGCAGAAGCTACATCGAGATTATCTCGGTTGTCTAGAAAATTGTTTTGTTTTAGCATCTACAACGTTTTATTTTTCAAAAGCAAATCTTTAATCTTGATTAGCTCGAATAAGTCGATCAGTTCGGTTTTTGTGTAGATCAAATAACTTTTGGCGCGTAAGATCAATACAATTTCGACAATCAGGCTCAAATTGCGTAATATAATACAATATTTAAAATAGTATGAACAGTCAACGAGAAAAACTCAACATCTCCCTTCGCGCGCGTATCATTCTCTTTTTCATGCGTAAGATTTACATGTGTATGTGTGTACGAGTATAAGATAACAAATACGAAAAACCATATATTCTCTCTAATGTATGTGGTAACGTATTAGCTGACATATACACTAGTGTTTTCCTTCTAGTCCATTTGAATTAATATTTTTTCAGGAACAAATTGATAGTAAAAATATTTTTGCATATTATATAAAGCGACTTTGAAACAATTTTCCCCTGATGCTTTATAAAAGAAATACCGATTAAACGAAAAAAACACAACCTTTTTTTACATATCGTTTTATACCTTGAACGCTATTTGTTGTATTATGAAAAAGTTTCAGTAGAACTTTGTGAGTTAATAAAATAATCTGTAAAATGAGACTCATTGCGTCACGATAAGCCCAATTTTTATATTGTAAATTAGTAAAATATGCGAAAAAGTACATTTTTCATAATCGATTTGTCAACTTCACACGGAAACGGGACATTTTTAATTTTGAAAAACTTTAATATACATATTACTCCAGCTCGACTTTGTTTTCAGAGATATTTGTAAAAAAGCTGTCTTGTACCCCGTTGTCCATCCGTAGTGGCATATGTGTCAGTGTATTTTCTGTTTATGAACAAGAGTCTTGGGTGAGTTTAAAGGTTCCATGCACAATTGCGTATTCGAGGTTGCAAGAAAAATACCTGTCATGTCATAACTTATGACTCAAATAATTGATATTATTTTACAAAATAGAACGATTGTTATTATTTTATGTAAGTGTTGCCGACCTCCTCGTGGTGACTGGTTTTTAAAGAAGCTAAGCTCAATACATTAATGATATTCATCTTTAATTGAATTGTAAGACAGACAGACATTTCTTAGAACCTTCCATGTGCAGTTGGGCCACGGAGCTGTATCCCGGTCTCGGCCCACCTTCGTTCGTATACATCATATGGTATACAGAATAAACAGAGAATAAGCGTCAGGTTTCGGTCAGGTCACTCTATCTGGTCGCTGGAAACTAATACGAGCGCATACGCTGCCAGGAACGTACAATTATTACAGGCAGTACTACTCACTGTAATGGTATCGATAGTTTTTTTGCTCGCAATATCTTGGAAACTATGGCCGACAGACTCTTGCATGTATAGGAAAAAATTGTTCAAAATGTTGAGTCTTTACAAGAAAATTAAACGTATTCAAAAATCACTTAAATCTAGTTTTCTAGAACTGTAAGTTTCTAACAGTTTCACTGTAAACATTTTATTTGTAAGCCTGCATCGCACTGTCTTCATGATTATCCATCTTAAGCGATCGATACCAATCGGGAAGTAGATATATCAATGTCAGACTCTACCAAAAATGAACATAATATGTAAATAGATTGCAACGCGAAAAGAGACGAGAGACAAATTCACTACAAGTTTGATGATACCTTTGCAACACTCCTATATGTACGTTTACGCTTACTTACCTTTACGCATAACAACTTTATCGATATTAGTTCTTAATAAATATTGTTTCTGTTGCCTAAGAATAACACGAAGGTTGTAAACCGACGTAATAGGAAATTCGTAAATGTCAGGATACATGGACGGGGGGGGGTATACATATATGTATACACGTGTTACATCTACTACCATTAGTCGTTCCGCTAGAATCATCATGGTATTCGTCTCGTAATTTGTTACCTTTCTTTTTCAATCTTACGGAAGTTATCAGTTGTGGAATGTCGTCCGTTGTAAGCGCTCGTTGTAATTCCGCTTCCACCTTTCAATAGTCGTTGTTAGTTTTTGTTCGTTGGTTTCGCTGCGGAGTACTTTTACACTAGAGTAATTTCGATAATATTCATGCCCATTTTCGTTATAAGCTGGTTAAAAATGTGGATCAAGTAAAACAATTATACAGTTATAGCTTAATAAATTAAATTAAAACATGCGTTCTATCATGTATGTTTATATTGTAACCTTTCTTTCTCTCTTTTTTTTTTTGCAACGTCATGGACCTTATATGATACAATTGTATTTGAAAGAATAACGGCATTTTCTGTTTTCTATGAATCGAAGGACCGATATCTATAATAATTACGCTTATGGTATCAATTATTCTTATTGAGACTTATTTAAGAGGAGCATTCGTGAAAGAACAAGGTCTTATTATTATTATTTAAGGTAACATTATATAACGATGTCGGCATAATAATTGAAACAACAGAGATATCAGCGATTAACATTACGCGATACGTTTGAGATGATAGAATTTTATAATAGACAACTTCATTTACATATTAATCTGACAATTTGATAATTAGAAGGAAAGTAAAGAGAACGATTTTTTTTGGCTTAGGAACACGAGACCTGTTTATTATTATAATTTGTATAATCATACGTACATACTATACTTGTAGATGAATCGGCAATAGCTGCAACTATTCTTACAACTATTCTTATTCTTCAACTTCTAGAAGTAGAAATTAATACAATAAAATTACGTTTTAAATTTCATTCTTCAGTTAGAATCGTTCAAGTATATGTGAAGAAATCAGTCAGAAGCAAATCTCGTCAGCACCAAATACGTACTTGTATAAATATTTGTTTCTCATTCAGCCAATCGTAACTACGACAGTAGACATAGTCGATCATCGATCGCATTTAAGCAATACTAACCTCAGCTGCCTATACAGTTGATCGAATTGTGAACCATTTTTCAAACAATCAGTCGACGATACGTCGAGCACTGCAGCAGCAGTATCGTTGTGTTTGTAAAGGTCTCTCGATCAAAAATTTTACATAAAGTTTATCTAACAACTGGGTTTGATGGATGTGACCTTTGAGGATACTTTGTTTTATCGCTCCTCGATGAATCTGGCATTAATGATTGTAATATCGTAATTCTAAAGAATTAAAAGAGATAACTCAACTTTTTATATTGTAAAAATAAAATAACTTTGCCCGAAAGAAGCTGATAAGTATCATAAAGTATTTTTATTATCGGAAAGGGTAAAGTAAACATAAGTTAACTTCACAAACTTTTCTATTATATATTCTATTATATATTCTATTATTCATTCTATTATATATTCTTATGATCATGAAAGGTTTCGTCTCATCATATTAAATCAGTTAAATAGGATTTAAAAAGTATTCCTTACTAATAATTCTTATTAATCACTTGTCATTAATTTTTTTAATTCATTTTTAATAGGAATAATCTCATTATAGCACGTAGGACTATCAAACTTGCAACGAGCGGGCGTTTCAATTACAAGGCTACAGGGTCTCGGCCGATTGCTCTTATGTGCAATGTGTAATTTTAATAATAATTGTAGATGTTCATCAATTTGAAGAAAAAAAGGAACAAAATTTCGATTTATCCGTATTTTAAGCACAGGTGTACAACGTCAACGTAAACTGTAATTTACATGAAAATATTTAGAAGAAATATTAGCGAAAAAGTAACAGATTCTAATATATTATTTAAACAATTCACTATTTCAGTCGCCAAGAATATGTTAGCGTTCATCCGGAGTATTCATCCACCAGTGAACTGGTGTAAATACTCTCCGTTTTTCGTTGTTCACTTTCACTGTGGAGGAATCATCTATCCAGCGATCCTCCAACGCGAAACAGTACAAGTTTGGCTTTATCTATGCGAGAGCCATAAACTCGCATACATACGTATAGGTAATATCACATCTTGCCCGGTACATAAAGCTGCCAGCAACCTAACCGATACCAAGATAAAAGGTAGCAAAGGTATTTTTACGAATATGTACATATCTCGAAAGCTACAGCCGAGCGGGGCTCCAAACATACGTAGGAAAAAGTTGTTCGAAATCATGATCCTGACAATAATATATTTGAAAATCATTGAAACTGGTAAACGTAGATCTCCTCGTTCGAATAATTAATAATTAGGATATTTTCCTACTCTCCTTACAAGGTATATTTATCGTATCTGTATATTTAGTAAAAGCGAGTGAGCAAATATTTGCGAGTCATTTTCTTTCTGTATATATTTTACTATAATTCTACATTCTATAATCATTGCATGTTACATACTATATTTATATATAATTATTATTATAAATTACATTTTTATTCGACGAATAAAGCCAGAGTAATCCAGAGAATACACACACGAATACGAATACGAATACGAATATCGCGTGTGCGTTACGAAAAGAGAATAAATGATAAAATTTACGAAAATATGTTGTAATTCTTAATAATGTATATGTATGTTAATTATTTAAGTATGTTGATTATCGTTCAGTAGTCGTGTACATGTGGTAAAAGTAATGACAACAATGCCGTTATATTTTACATTACATACAATTACATACAAATTCTACAAATTTAGGCATTACACTATAAAGTTTACAGATTTGTAAGATTCGAAAGGACCGTAATAACCATGGAGAGTACGACTGTTGACCTACCTATGGATTGCGTAAAATTACAGTTTACATCGTAACGAGAGAAAGGATACATCTGTGCAAGTTGTTTCAGATTCAGCTTTATCTTAGATCCGATACTATTTTATATAAGATAGAGCAACATTTTCCTCATTTATAGCAATGATATATCGATTATCAATATCGTTTAATTTATTTAAAGAAGATGAATTAATTTTGTAGCTTTTTGTAGTAACTAATATTAATCAAATTTGATAATTTGTTCATATTTTGAAATTTCTATTAATTGTTGAGATAGTTAAGATGTAACGAATCAATGGATGAACATTCTTACTTTTGCATTACTCCAGTGAAATGAAAATTTCTTAATTGAAATTAAAACGAATTTCATTCTTTGATCGTAATACTTTTCGGTACTTTTTTTTTTCAGAGAGCAATACCTCTTTAACGTTTTCGAGGTTATAGTTTCGACTTTGGAATCAAAATTACAGCGCATTGAAAATTTGGACAAAGCGGTGGAACACTTGATGAGAAGAGTGGAAGCTTTGGATTCACGCGTCAATGATAATATCGACAAAACCGATGCAGTTATTACAAAGCTACGAACATTAGATCTAAAACTTTTCAATTCTCATCAAATTGAATTTTCTTCAACCGAATCTGCATACTCGACAAAAAGGAGCGATGATAAAAACGACAGTGAAATCAGAAGCGGTACGTATGTATGTATGTACATAAAATGCTGATACGTAAAAACAGAAATTCGTTAACAGACGTATCTATAGAAGAAGAAAAGAAAAAAAAAAGAAAAAAATATTGGACTGATCGACTCGGTTAGAACAAACATGGATCGCAACTACAAATTGTCGTTTGAATTGTATTACATTTACAGCCGGTTTTCTTTTATCTGTATCGTTTACTTAACAATTTTATTTACGTGTATTTTATAGGTATGCATACATATACCTACATATGCACACACGTATACAAGCCTGCTTTCCCTGTATTCCCCCCCCCCCTTTTTTTCGTTCTCTTTGTCTCTTTTCCATACTTTTATCTTTTTACTGATGCTTCTTCTTCTTTTCTTTCTACGTTTGCCATTCGCTGTTCAAGTTTATCGTATAAATTGGCATTTATTTGGCAAAACAGGTCCGAAATTACAAGCAATCCATCAGAAGCGAGAAAATCCATCATCATCCGACTTCACTCTTGGTGAAAAATTATTGTCACTTGATCAAAAGGTATCGGATATAGATAATAAATTGATCGATTTGAAACATCAATTGGATAATAACTTGTTACAAAATGACGACATAAATGCCGAAGCCAGCGAGAAAAAGCCAGTCAGTATGAGCGTAATCGAAATCACTAAAGCGATGAGTAACGAAGTAATAAATCACATTACGATCGAGATAGAAAATTTAAGGCAAGCGACAAACAATATGGACAGAAAGTTACAGTTTCACGTAAACTTGGTTTCCGATCGTTTGGGAACTATTTACAACATGATGAGTGACGTGCACGATGCGATATTAGTGAGAGGAAGTACGAACGGTCGACCGGCGTTCAACGTTACAACAACAACAACGACAACTACCGAGCCGCCACCACCAAGGCAGAGTAAAATCGATCGACTCGTCGAACAAATATATCCAATGTTGACTGTATCGGAGAAAATGGATGAAGTCTGGAACGTCGTGGTAAGCTGAGAAGATGTGGCTAAATTGTTAATTTCACTGTTTACCGGCCGTGTTAATCACGTTGTATGACCGCATGCACAATTTTACATGTCCATTTGACGGCATTCCTTATAGATAGGTATGTATACTTTTTTCGACAGGTTGGCACGAAAAGTTCCGTGGACGATCTTTTGCCAAAATCCGATGAATTACTTACACAAACGCAAAGACAAGAAAGAGCGATCAGTGAAATTCATGCGGATTTAAGATCGAAAACGAATAAGATTATCGAAAATTTAGAAGGAGTGGAGAATAGACTTCGAAAGCAGGAGGACGATGTAGCTAGCCTTGCTCAGCGTCCAATACCTGCGGAATTGCTGCTGGATCCCACGATCGATCGCCTTGTCGAATACGACTCCAATAGGTTAGTTTTCCTTCTTTGATATTTTATTCGCTTGCTCTAATTATCATACACCATGTTACGAAATAATATAGAAACCAAAGGCATTTACGACGTTGTCAGTTCCATTCCATTTTTCGAAAAATAATCTTTTCTCTCTAATAATAACAGACAATGTACATACGTATTTCTATCTTTATCTGTTTGCTTTGTTCCGTTCGATGAAAAGAAATCTTTCGTTTCGTGTAATGTGAAAGAATCGTATTTCGAGTTGATTGCATCTGTTGTTAGTAAATATTCAAATATATTATTATACATAGGTATATGATGCGTGAAAGAACGATGTAAAAGAATATTAGTAAATAAATAAATAAATATGTAGAAAGTGTAGCGACAATATACTACGTTCAACTAACGAAACACCATTATTACATTGCTATGTAATTAATTATTATGTTTCATGTAGAACGAATTTCTTTCGATTCACAGGTACGTTGGACTCTCTGATGACATTGCAGTTGAAACAACCGTTTCACCGGTCAATCCGACTACCATTGTTTCGTCTGTGTCGATGTCCATGTCTTCCTCGACCTCGTCGAACGCCGTATCGATCAATAATTTCATTAATTCAAGCAATATAGCTGGTTCCACTAATTTCTCCAACTCGACAGCCAATCCTTCAATAGGCCCCCCATTATCCCCGAGTTCGCAGCGATCATCGTCTAAAAATCGTGGTGTTATATTTCCAAGTGTCAAAAACAAACCAAGTCCAGCAAATTCCACCTTTACCACCGATGCATTCCTTAATTACAAAGATGTTAAGGTAATAAACAACAAAAACATTCTCAACCCGTACCAATTAACGTCACTGGTAATCGGCACCGTTCAAACGAATTAGAAACAGTTTTTATATAGTATTTTATATTTTTCTCATTTCTTCTTTGGTTTTTAACCGACCAAAGTGGAATAATCGATATACCGCATGACTTTTATGCAAACATACTTTTTTCTTTCTTCCTCTCTCTTTTCTATAGTTTAGTTACCTTGTAAGACCCTGTAAGCGAATAAGCGAACGAACGCGATGAAACGGAAAAAGATGAGAGAGTAAACGTAACAACAACGCTGCTGTATTTCTATGTGAAGAATGTGTAGACAAGGGGAGGCCCAATTACTACGGAAAAGGAGGGATTGTGTAGGGAGGGGGAAGGGGGAACGGGTTGGGGAGAGAAAGAAGGAATCTTAAACATATGCATTTTATCGTGCATACACAGTATAGTTAAATCACTTATAGAATACACGACATGCCTACGTATATGCCCACCTTCGTTCACGTACATATCGTATGTGCTATAACACAAAGAAATGTTCAGATTTGAAAAATTTATTACGTAATACATCGATTAACATTCTGAATGTTTCGTTTAAACGGTCATTTTAAAGTTGCTCGTAATTACTCGTCTCGTCAAACCGTAAATAACACACAAAGTCACTATAATGCACACATGTGCATCACGTACAACCATCAACTTTGAAACATTCGAATATGGCTCGTAAAAAGTCCCTGTCGGTGAAATTTTTATTAATCCTTCCTTTATGGGAATTTTGAAAATCTATACCATATTTCTAGAAGAAATAAAAAGAAAGAAAGAGAAAAGTAGTTTTTACAATACGATTGTATAATTGAAAAATTAAATATGTATAACAATATTGTAGAAAGAGAGAAAACTACTAATCTATGTACGTAATATGTAACAGAGTGAAAAATCTACGCAAGAAAAACAAAGCGTTATTCCATATTATCAATGCTTACAAACACGATAATACATGTACATATTGTTTAACGTTACAGGGTTATTCATGTGTTGATTTGTTAAATGCTGGCATGAGAGATAACGGTGTCTATTATCTTCAAATTCGTGGAACAACCTATTGGTTTCTCAAGGTTTATTGCGAGCAGGATATCGCCGAAGGAGGTTGGACGGTAAAACAGAGATTCGTCCAAATACTATAATATGTATATACGCGTGTGCATCATGCATCGAGATAGAACTAGTGTGATAGAACGGCTTTTTTTTTCCAAAAAAAGTATATTTCGCAATGTAGAATCAATGTAGAATCAATGTAGAATCGATAGCTTATACTCTTAGGTTGTTACAGAAAAAGAATAACTGTGCGTACAATAAACAGCCGCGTTCGTTGGTAAAAGATATTTAATCTTCCTACTTCTTTTATCTCATAATTCGAAAAAGAATTTCCACTTTTTCCTAGGTTATTCAAAGAAGAGACGATTTCGGCGAGCCAAGAGAAAATTTCAATCGTGATTGGGCTGATTATAAAAACGGTTTTGGTGATCCTGCTCGAGAGTTTTGGCTTGGCAACGAAAACATATACATGTTAACTAACAACGAAGATTACATGCTTCGGGTGGAACTCGAAGATTTCGAAGGTAACAAAAGGTAAGAAATATCAAAATTACAATTGCAACTGATTTTGGATGCGAAGTTCGGACGTTTTAATGTCTGTGTAGAATAGATCGGAGAGGATTTCAAAGACGATTTTCTCTGTACATTTAAGAGATATAGAACGTTTCGGAACATTCGTATATCCGTGCGCATACAAAAATTATATATGTATGTACTTTCGTTTAGGTACGCACAGTACTCTCACTTCAAAATCTATTCAGAAGGAGAATATTATAAATTGGAGATTGACGGTTACGACGGAAATGCCGGTGACTCATTAAACGATCCATGGTACGGTTCGAACAATAGTCCGTTTTCCACGTACAACAGGTAACACGTTATTTCTTCATTTGTTAGAATGCATGAAATGACAATTTCGGTTATGTGAAAGCATAGAGTAAAAAGCATTGAAGAACGGATAATATCGGATAGATTAATCGTAATAAGAGTCAACTATTCGTTCGAGACGATATTTCATTTCACACAGGGACAACGATAGGTCATCGTTGAACTGCGCTTCCATGCTAAAAGGCGGATGGTGGTGGAAATCGTGCGGACGAGGATTAAACGGTCTTTATTTGAACGATCCTCAGGATTTAACCGCTCGACAAGGTATGATTGCTTACAAAATAATGTCGTTACGTACAACCAGCCATTCATGTTTCGTATTATCCGTTTAACGACAAAAGACAATTCTTCCTTTCTGTTATTTAATAAAAGGTATCGTATGGTTCCGTTGGAGAGGTTGGGATTATACTTTGAAACGTGCCACGATGATGATTAAACCAAAAGGACCAACAACAGCAATGATATAGACGATTATAACGATATAATAATAATAATAATAATAATAATAATAATAATAATAATAATAGAAAAATGTTTTCTAGAAGAATCGCGCTACGTCCGTAATGCTCGGTACGATAACGGATGACGTCGTTTATCAGTTACCAAATATACATATACACGTGTAAGGATGTTTGGAAATGTCGAATGAGAAAATAATCTTCTACCGATTATCTGTTCTCCATTTTTCTTTATTAAATACATTTTTGTTTCTTACTTGTTTCGATCCCGTTCTAATCAATAATTGAAAAGGTGCAAAACGATTCGTGTAAATTTTCCTTAAACTGAAGAAATTAAAAATATATGCGCATTATATATGTATATGTGAAGAATGGGCGATATAAAGTACGAACTCCCTATGATCATGTGTTTTATTCTATTTTATATATATATATCTGTATAACATGTATTCGATATATATATATATATATATATCGTAACATTTCTTTAGTTTATATCCATATTTTATATGGATAGAATTTCAAATATGAATTACAATACACAATTTTCTTTTCCCTCAACAATTGGATCTAAAAAAATATCGAATGTTTGCAAGATATTGAAAAATTATCGAATCAATCGGCATTATTATTATTATCATTATCATTATCATTATCACCATCATCATCATCACCATCATCATCATCATCATCATCATCACCATCACCATCATCATCATCATCATCACCATCATCATCATCATCACGTTTTAGCGTTGCTCGCTCGTTAAATTATAGTCCTAACCCAACACCGATTCCTCTTGCGGTTAATCATCTATATATACATATATATGAAATACAAGCAACTCGTAATTTAAAATAAAAATATAAAAACAAAATTCAATTTTCTACCATAATATTTTTCATTTATATTGTTATAATATTATATCATGTTGCATTACATTATGTTATAGATCAAGATTTTAATTTACAAATTCTGCTAATTTTCTGAAAAAAATTTTCCAATGGATATTATTTATTTATTTCTTTATAGTTAACGAGGATAATGATGATGATAAAATATTCATTGTTTCTACAATTTATGATGTCTATGAAGTTATATGTTCTCTTAAACCACGCAATGTTCCCATTGGTACCTACAAAAAATGAAAGGAAAAAAGAAAAATTATAGAAGAAGAAAGTCTAGCAATTATGTAACTAATAATAATAAGATAAAATTCACATTCACTTATATTCTATTTTAACCATCTATCTATCTATTTATCTATCTATGTTATAAAATACTTTCTCTCAAGTTGTTGTACCTGATGATAATTCGTTACGGTAATTGTATAACTAAATTTGCCAAGCAATTACAGAAATATAATATACGATATTAGAGATGTTTAAGTACTATTATTTTGCCATGTCTGTAAGAAACTTTTTTTTACTTACTTACCTTGCATAGTATCATAAAGAATCATAAGAGATCCCTCTCTGGCATCGAGAGCCTTACAACGATATCATCATCATCTTTCTTATTATTTTCATTTTTATCACTATCATCATTATCAGCAAGAAGATGATGCCTTGGAGTATGGCGGAAGAATATTCTCTGCAACGCTTTCTAAATTAAATATTTTGTACGCGCACCATGGTAAGGACTTACTCTGTTGTTGTTACAAAACCAACTTAACCATGATATTCAAGGTAACTAATCAACAAACTATTCTTTCACCTGCAAATCCAACAGTCTTCTATCGAAGTTCATCGTGGTAGATCATACTCTAAGGTACATAGTTCTACGGTTTGGCAAATTATTATTATTATTATTATTATTATTATTATTATTATTATTATTATTATTATTATTGAATATGGATACTTGGCAAAATTTAAAATTGCAAGAATTGAGTAGACTTTGAAAAAGCATCGAAGGAGCCCAAGCGAAGCTTTCTTTTCTTCGAGTTGTTGCATTTTGGATCGATATTCTGGAATTTTTAAATTATTCTTAAATCTTCCTATCTTATCTGTTAGTAAATTTTATTGATATTTAAAAAAAATTATAATAATAATAATAAATGTAGTAGTTGTTATACATATTTTATTTGGGTTTGAAATACCTGCTTCCTCCTCCCACCACTCTGAGTGAATCTTCCCAAGGTATTCTTTTTCAACAGCGTGCGCGTTCTTCGATTGTAACCAATTTCCCAAGGATTTAGAAAATCTAGCTTTGTATAAAAGTGAATATGAAATAATAATGATAATAGGTTGAAATGAATTGTCCAAATATATAACATAACAACAACAACAATAATAACAATAATAATAATAGAAAATTTATTTGCAAAAAAAGACAAACTTTTGGGACATAACCTCACAATTCAGTATTCAGATTGGCTTTCACAATCTTATGTTCAATTTTGGGAAAGAACACAAGATCTTATTTTCTTGTAACCACAAGAACGCACTGTTTCCATCCTTTAATAAGTAACAAAGAACTTAAAAGTCGCTAAATACTTATTTCGAACTATATTCATATGTACATATGTATACATATTTTAGACACATAGTACGTGAAAGTCAGGGAACTAAAGGACAATGTCGATGCGATAGCATAAGAAGGGTAATACGTTGGTTGGGTCTTCTATACGTGTTAACTTTATTTGAAATTACTAGAATAATTTACTATCGACTATAAATCTCCTTGTTTATAATAATGCCTTTATAATAAACTTTTCAACTGATAATCTTTTTACAATCTTCTTTTGACAGAACATTAGCACATTGCCAAGTGTATACCAACAGGTATACAAGGAACACACGACTTTCGTGCGATGTCATTTGTGTTTCAACCATCGTACAATGAACATCGAAGAATTAAACTTTTACGAATTAACTTATTAATTTATAACATTGCGGCTATTAATTTGTATCATTCAAAGTATTAATTTACAACATTTAAACTATTCTTTTCTAACAATTTACTATTAATTTATTAACTAATTCAATGGATTAATTTATTAACATTTAAACTATTAATTTGAAACATATAAACTATTGTAGTATCGTGGTCAGATTGTCTAAGAAATATCGGGTGAACTATAAACAATTTTGCGAGAGAGCCTAAGTGCCGACAGGCCGAAAGGGTCGGGAAACTTCAATGGGCCAAGCGGCCCATCAATGTGTCGTCGGTCCTTCAGTCTAGTGATTCCGCGGAAAAAGGCGACGTGATCAGGATCGCGGACGGTTACGGAACACGTACGTGGTGGGGGTATGAGAAGAACAAAGGGATGCTTAAGGAAAAAAGGCAAGTTAATCGGCAGTCGTGAATTGACAGTCGAATTGTGAGGAGGTAGTTAGTTGCGAGTCGAGAGTTGAGCTGAGAGAGTTGAGTCGAGACAGAGTTGCCGAGTTGTCATGAGTTGTAAACTATTAGTTGTGAGTTATTAATTATCAATCTAATTGTCTTAGTTATATCGTATTACTACATTAAGTTCACGTTAAATAACCATCGTTTCCTGTTTAATCCACTGTAAGTAGATCCATCTATCAATAAATTTATCATATAGAATAGAAATCATTGGAAATCCTAATTTCTAATATTTCTGAATAAATAATCCTATACTATTAATTTACAATATTTAAAATATTAATTTATAACATTTAAACTATTAATTTGTAACATTTGGAACATTAATTTATAACATTTAAACTATTAACCCTTTGCGGACGGGGCCGCGTATCTTGTCAGGTTCAAAATAATGTTCGTCACCACTATTATTACTATCGAACATGTTCTTTCTGGAACTTTTAGGCATCGTGTATAAGGTATTGTAAAAAATATATAAAAAGCTTTGTGATTCATCTGGTAATGCCATTGAAAGATTGAAATTTGTTCTGACTCGACTATCATCCTGCATCGCAAGTTTACGTTAAACGGAAGATAAGTTTTTTGAAGATCTAAAATCTTCATAACATAATACTGTTTAGTTTATTATACCCATGCCCAAATACGCATAAGATTATCGCTCAGAAAAATAGAAGTACGCCAGCCATTTCTAAATAACTGTCCGGAACTGTGAACAGATTCAGGCAGCTATATGTCGACACGCGTCCGCAACGGTAAAAAGACTTGGGCAGCTATTTGCCGACACTCGTCCGCAAAAGGTAAATTTAATACATTTGGAACAATAATTTATAACTTTTAAACTACCCTTTGTACTCGACCGCCTTTTCGGTTGGTCGTAGCAGCAGCTCGAGACAATTTTGCGCGTATGTGACGAGTGTATTGTAGGTAATATAAAATGATTTTATATAAAAGTTAATTTAAAAAGACATTATATTTTAATAATTCATATATATTTACATCTTTGAAAGTATAATTTTTTAATATTTTTTTGTATCTTTTTATTACGATAATTTATAAAACGTCTGCCATGATGCATCCTTGGCTTGTCGGGACAAGTATCGTAATAATAAGTTGTTTCGCGTCTTTCTCCTGCTTTGTTTCGGTAAGAACACACATAACAATACTTTTTTGTTCTTGTTAAAATTACATGGAGCTTTCCATTTAACCGAATTTCATCACAATTAGCAGTCGATGTCGAAGCTCGATCTCGTGGTTGTCCAATATCTCCTCTTAACTGGTCTACTAAAGTTTTTGTAAATCGCAGGTGGTTAAATGGCTTTTCGTTCTTTTGTCTTTTTTTTATAGAACTTGTGAATTAATTAAACAAATTTCCAAATCCATTTTTTTAGACATTTTTACAACATTTAAGCCATTAATTTTCCTTTAAGCTGTTTATTTACAACATTCGAACATTTAATTTATAACGTTTGACCTATTGATTTGTAGCATTTAAAATAATAATTTACACCATTTAATACATTGAATTACAACGTTTGAGTTGTTAATTCAGGGCCTTTGAATCATTAATTTATAACATTTACGCTACTTATTTGTAACATTTATACCATTTATTTACGACATGTAAAAGGTACATTTGTGATATCTGCAAACCGTTTCTGTTTGTTCGACCGTTGGCATTTTGCCACGTGTATACCAACAGGTATGCAAGGAACACATTTACCCTCGTGCAACGTCAGTTGTGTCTCAACCAGTGTACAATGCAGATCGAAGAATTAAACTTTTACGAATTAACATATTAATTTATAACATTGCGGCTATTAATTTGTATCATTCAAAGTATTAATTTACAGTGTCTACCTATTCTTTTCTTACAATTTACCATTAATTTATAACCATTTAAACTATAAATTTATAACGTTTGACCTATTGATTTGAAGCATTTAAAATAATAATTTACACCATTTAATACATTGAATTACAACGTTTGAGTTGTTAATTCAGGGCCTTTGAATCATTAATTTATAACATTCACGCTATTTATTTGTAACATTTATACCATTTATTTACGACATGTAAAAGGTACACTTGTGATATCTGCAAACCGTTTCTGTTTGTTCGACCGTTGGCAGTTTGCCACGTGTATACCAACAGGTATGCAAGGAACACATTTACCCTCGTGCGACGTCAGTTGTGTTTCAACCAGTGTACAATGCAGATCGAAGAATTAAACTTTTACGAATTAACATATTAATTTATAACATTGCGGCTATTAATTTGTATCATTCAAAGTATTAATTTGCAGTGTCTACCTATTCTTTTCTTACAATTTACCATTAATTTATAACCATTTAAACTATAAATTTATAACGTTTGACCTATTGATTTGAAGCATTTAAAATAATAATTTACACCATTTAATACATTGAATTACAACGTTTGAGTTGTTAATTCAGGGCCTTTGAATCATTAATTTATAACATTTACACTATTTATTTGTAACATTTATACCATTTATTTACGACATGTAAAAGGTACACTTGTGATATCTGCAAACCGTTTCTGTTTGTTCGACCGTTGGCAGTTTGCCACGTGTATACCAACAGGTATGCAAGGAACACATTTACCCTCGTGCGACGTCAGTTGTGTTTCAACCAGTGTACAATGCAGATCGAAGAATTAAACTTTTACGAATTAACATATTAATTTATAACATTGCGGCTATTAATTTGTATCATTCAAAGTATTAATTTACAGTGTCTACCTATTCTTTTCTTACAATTTACCATTAATTTATAACCATTTAAACTATAAATTTATAACGTTTGACCTATTGATTTGAAGCATTTAAAATAATAATTTACACCATTTAATACATTGAATTACAACGTTTGAGTTGTTAATTCAGGGCCTTTGAATCATTAATTTATAACATTTACGCTATTTATTTGTAACATTTATACCATTTATTTACGACATGTAAAAGGTACACTTGTGATATCTGCAAACCGTTTCTGTTTGTTCGACCGTTGGCAGTTTGCCACGTGTATACCAACAGGTATGCAAGGAACACATTTACCCTCGTGCGACGTCAGTTGTGTTTCAACCAGTGTACAATGCAGATCGAAGAATTAAACTTTTACGAATTAACATATTAATTTATAACATTGCGGCTATTAATTTGTATCATTCAAAGTATTAATTTACAGTGTCTACCTATTCTTTTCTTACAATTTACCATTAATTTATAACCATTTAAACTATAAATTTATAACGTTTGACCTATTGATTTGAAGCATTTAAAATAATAATTTACACCAATTAATACATTGAATTACAACGTTTGAGTTGTTAATTCAGGGCCTTTGAATCATTAATTTATAACATTTACGCTATTTATTTGTAACATTTATACCATTTATTAACGACATTTAAAAGGTACATTTGTGATATCTGCAAACCGTTTCTGTTTGTTCGACCGTTGGCATTTTGCCACGTGTATACCAACAGGTATGCAAGGAACACATTTACCCTCGTGCGACGTCAGTTGTATTTCAACCAGTGTACAATGCAGATCGATGAATTAAACTTTTACGAATTAACTTATTAATTTATAACATTGCGGCTATTAATTTGTATCATTCAAAGTATTAATTTACAGTGTCTACCTATTCTTTTGTTACAATTTACCATTAATTTATAACCATTTAAACTATTAATTTATAACGTTTGACCTATTGATTTGAAGCATTTAAAATAATAATTTACACCATTTAATACATTGAATTACAACGTTTGAGTTGTTAATTCAGGGCCTTTGAATCATTAATTTATAACATTTACGCTATTTATTTGTAACATTTATACCATTTATTTACGACATTTAAAAGGTCCATTTGTGATATCTGCAAACCGTTTCTGTTTGTTCGACCGTTGGCAGTTTGCCACGTGTATACCAACAGGTATGCAAGGAACACATTTACCCTCGTGCGACGTCAGTTGTGTTTCAACCAGTGTACAATGCAGATCGAAGAATTAAACTTTTACGAATTAACATATTAATTTATAACATTGCGGCTATTAATTTGTATCATTCAAAGTATTAATTTGCAGTGTCTACCTATTCTTTTCTTACAATTTACCATTAATTTATAACCATTTAAACTATAAATTTATAACGTTTGACCTATTGATTTGAAGCATTTAAAATAATAATTTACACCATTTAATACATTGAATTACAACGTTTGAGTTGTTAATTCAGGGCCTTTGAATCATTAATTTATAACATTTACACTATTTATTTGTAACATTTATACCATTTATTTACGACATGTAAAAGGTACACTTGTGATATCTGCAAACCGTTTCTGTTTGTTCGACCGTTGGCAGTTTGCCACGTGTATACCAACAGGTATGCAAGGAACACATTTACCCTCGTGCGACGTCAGTTGTGTTTCAACCAGTGTACAATGCAGATCGAAGAATTAAACTTTTACGAATTAACATATTAATTTATAACATTGCGGCTATTAATTTGTATCATTCAAAGTATTAATTTACAGTGTCTACCTATTCTTTTCTTACAATTTACCATTAATTTATAACCATTTAAACTATAAATTTATAACGTTTGACCTATTGATTTGAAGCATTTAAAATAATAATTTACACCATTTAATACATTGAATTACAACGTTTGAGTTGTTAATTCAGGGCCTTTGAATCATTAATTTATAACATTTACGCTATTTATTTGTAACATTTATACCATTTATTAACGACATTTAAAAGGTACATTTGTGATATCTGCAAACCGTTTCTGTTTGTTCGACCGTTGGCATTTTGCCACGTGTATACCAACAGGTATGCAAGGAACACATTTACCCTCGTGCGACGTCAGTTGTATTTCAACCAGTGTACAATGCAGATCGATGAATTAAACTTTTACGAATTAACTTATTAATTTATAACATTGCGGCTATTAATTTGTATCATTCAAAGTATTAATTTACAGTGTCTACCTATTCTTTTGTTACAATTTACCATTAATTTATAACCATTTAAACTATTAATTTATAACGTTTGACCTATTGATTTGAAGCATTTAAAATAATAATTTACACCATTTAATACATTGAATTACAACGTTTGTGTTGTTAATTCAGGGCCTTTGAATCATTAATTTATAACATTTACGCTATTTATTTGTAACATTTATACCATTTATTTACGACATTTAAAAGGTCCATTTGTGATATCTGCAAACCGTTTCTGTTTGTTCGACCGTTGGCAGTTTGCCACGTGTATACCAACAGGTATGCAAGGAACACATTTACCCTCGTGCGACGTCAGTTGTGTTTCAACCAGTGTACAATGCAGATCGAAGAATTAAACTTTTACGAATTAACATATTAATTTATAACATTGCGGCTATTAATTTGTATCATTCAAAGTATTAATTTACAGTGTCTACCTATTCTTTTCTTACAATTTACCATTAATTTATAACCATTTAAACTATAAATTTATAACGTTTGACCTATTGATTTGAAGCATTTAAAATAATAATTTACACCATTTAATACATTGAATTACAACGTTTGAGTTGTTAATTCAGGGCCTTTGAATCATTAATTTATAACATTTACGCTATTTATTTGTAACATTTATACCATTTATTTACGACATGTAAAAGGTACACTTGTGATATCTGCAAACCGTTTCTGTTTGTTCGACCGTTGGCAGTTTGCCACGTGTATACCAACAGGTATGCAAGGAACACATTTACCCTCGTGCGACGTCAGTTGTATTTCAACCAGTGTACAATGCAGATCGATGAATTAAACTTTTACGAATTAACTTATTAATTTATAACATTGCGGCTATTAATTTGTATCATTCAAAGTATTAATTTACAGTGTCTACCTATTCGCTTGGCCTCAGGATCGTCGAGGCCGTCCTACCAAACTGGGACGATTGGTTGGACGGCGGCGGGCCCGCCCTGACCTATAGGGCGACGCAGGTACTTACCGGGCATGGATGCTTCGGTGAGTGTCTGCACAGGATAGGACGGGAGGCGACAGCGCGTTGCCAGCATTGCAACGCGGGCGTGGACTCGGCGCAACACACGCTGGAGCACTGTCCGGCGTGGGCGTTGCCTCGCAGCGCCGTCGATTCTGAGATAGGGGGAGACCTCTCTCCGCCGGCGGTGTTTGGTGCGCTGCTGGCGAACGAGAGGAGTTGGAAGGAGGTCGCCACATTCTGCGAGCAGGTGACGCTGCGGAAGGAGGTGGCGGATAGCGAGAGAGAGAACGGAATTCCCATCCCGAAAGGATAGGCGGACGGCGGGAGGGGGGGGGGCGTGGGCACGCCACTTCCAGGCGAGCTCGGACCGCTTCGCCGTCAAGTGGGTCTTAGGCGTCGGCCGCTTCGGCGCCACGGTGCCGCTGAATCGCCGGGTCGGGGAACCAGGAGGTCTTGCATGGCGGCCCGTCGGGGATGGCGCGATGCGCGGTGGCAGCATTACAACGGGGGCGTGGACTCGGCGCAACATACGTTGGAGCACTGTCCGGCGTAGGCGTTGCCTCGCAGCGCCCTCGATTCTGAGATAGGTGGAGACATCTCTCCGCCGGCGGTGTTTGGTGCGCTGCTGGCGAACGAGAGGAGTTGGAAGGAGGTCGCCACATTCTGCGAGCAGGTGACGCTGCGGAAGGAGGTGGCGGATAGCGAGAGAGAGAATGGAATTCCCATCCCGAAAGGATAGGCGGACGGCGGCGGGGTGGGGGCGGGGGGCGTGGGCACGCCACTTCCAGGCGAGCTCGGACCGCTTCGCCGTCAGGTGGGTCTTACGCGTCGGCCGCTTCGGCGCCACGGTGCCGCTGAATCGCCTGGTCGGGGAACCAGGAGGTCTTGCATGGCGGCCCGTCGGGGATGGCGCGATGCGCGGTGGCAGCATTGCAACGGGGGCGTGGACTCGGCGCAACACACGCTGGAGCACTGTCTTTCGTGGGCGTTGCCTCGCAGCGCTCTCGATTCTGAGATAGGGGGAGACATCTCTCCGCCGGCGGTGTTTGGTACGCTGCTGGCGAACGAGAGGAGTTGGAAGGAGGTCGCCACATTCTGCGAGCAGGTGACGTTGCGGAAGGAGTTGGCGGATAGCGAGAGAGAGAACGGAATTCCCATCCCGAAAGGGTAGGCGGACGGCGGCGGGGTGTGGGGGGGGCACGCCACTTCCAGGCGAGCTCGGACCGCTTCGCCGTCAGGTGTGTCTTAGGCGTCGGCCGCTTCGGCGCCACGGTGCCGCTAAATCGCCTGGTCGGGGAACCAGGAGGTCTTGCACGGCGGCCCGGCGGAGGTGGCGCGATGCGCGGTGGCCGCGCATCGCGCCGTTAGTTATAATTGCATAACTCGAGGTGGACTCGGCGCGGAGGGGACTCGTGATGGCATGCTAATGAGCGTTTCTAGGGTCCTCACCGTAATGCGCCAGGGACGGCCACCGTGGAGGTTTTAGCCGGTACGAATCCGGCACTACCCAGCGCTCTCTCCCCGGAGGGCGCGGGGCGCCTATGAAGGTTTCCTCCACGAAAAAAAAAAAAAAAAAAAAAAGTTTTTTGAAGATCTAAAATCTTCATAACATAATACTGTTTAGTTTATTATACCCATGCCCAAATACGCATAAGATTATCGCTCAGAAAAATAGAAGTACGCCAGCCATTTCTAAATAACTGTCCGGAACTGTGAACAGATTCAGGCAGCTATATGTCGACACGCGTCCGCAACGGTAAAAAGACTTGGGCAGCTATTTGCCGACACTCGTCCGCAAAGGGTAAAATTAATACATTTGGAACAATAATTTATAACTTTTAAACTACCCTTTGTACTCGACCGCCTTTTCGGTTGGTCGTAGCAGCAGCTCGAGACAATTTTGCGCGTATGTGACGAGTGTATTGTAGGTAATATAATATGATTTTATATAAAAATTAATTTAAAAAGACATTATATTTTAATAATTCATATATATTTACATCTTTGAAAGTATAATTTTTTAATATTTTTTTGTATCTTTTTATTACGATAATTTATAAAACGTCTGCCATGATGCACCCTTGGCTTGTCGGGACAAGTATCGAAATAATAAGTTGTTTCGCGTCTTTCTCCTGCTTTGTTTCGGTAAGAACACACATAACAATACTTTTTTGTTCTTGTTAAAATTACATGGAGCTTTCCATTTAACCGAATTTCATCACAATTAGCAGTCGATGTCGAAGCTCGATCTCGTGGTTGTCCAATATCTCCTCTTAACTGGTCTACTAAAGTTCTTGTAAATCGCAGGTGGTTAAATGGCTTTTCGTTCTTTTGTCTTTTTTTTATAGAACATGTGAATTAATTAAACAAATTTCCAAATCCATTTTTTTAGACATTTTTACAACATTTAAGCCATTAATTTTCCTTTAAGCTGTTTATTTACAACATTCGAACATTTAATTTATAACGTTTGACCTATTGATTCGAAGCATTTAAAATAATAATTTACACCATTTAATACATTGAATTACAACGTTTGAGTTGTTAATTCAGGGCCTTTGTATCATTAATTTATAACATTTACGCTATTTATTTGTAACATTTATACCATTTATTTACGACATTTAAAAGGTCCATTTGTGATATCTGTAAACCGTTTCTGTTTGATCGACCGTTGGCATTTTGCCACGTGTATACCAACAGGTATGCAAGGAACACATTTACCCTCGTGCGACGTCAGTTGTGTTTCAACCAGTGTACAATGCAGATCGAAGAATTAAACTTTTACGAATTAACATATTAATTTATAACATTGCGGCTATTAATTTGTATCATTCAAAGTATTAATTTACAGTGTCTACCTATTCTTTTCTTACAATTTACCATTAATTTATAACCATTTAAACTATTAATTTATAACGCTTGACCTATTGATTTGAAGCATTTAAAATAATAATTTACACCATTTAATACATTGAATTACAACGTTTGAGTTGTTAATTCAGGGCCTTTGAATCATTAATTTATAACATTTACGCTATTTATTTGTAACATTTATACCATTTATTTACGACATTTAAAAGGTACATTTGTGATATCTGCAAACCGTTTCTGTTTGATCGACCGTTGGCATTTTGCCACGTGTATACCAACAGGTATGCAAGGAAAACATTTACCCTCGTGCGACGTCAGTTGTGTTTCAACCAGTGTACAATTCAGATCGAAGAATTAAACTTTTACGAATTAACTTATTAATTTATAACATTGCGGCTATTAATTTGTATCATTCAAAGTATTAATTTACAGTGTCTACCTATACTTTTCTTACAATTTACCATTAATTTATAACCATTTAAACTATTAATTTATAACGTTTGACCTATTGATTTGAAGCATTTAAAATAATAATTTACACCATTTAATACATTGAATTACAACGTTTGAGTTGTTAATTCAGGGCCTTTGAATCATTAATTTATAACATTTACGCTACTTATTTGTAACATTTATACCATTTATTTACGACATTTAAAAGGTACATTTGTGATTTCTGCAAACCGTTTCTGTTTGATCGACCGTTGGCATTTTGCCACGTGTATACCAACAGGTATGCAAGGAACACATTTACCCTCGTGCGACGTCAGTTGTGTTTCAACCAATGTACAATGCAGATCGAAGAATTAAACTTTTACGAATTAACTTATTAATTTATAACATTGCGGCTATTAATTTGTATCATTCAAAGTATTAATTTACAGTGTCTACCTTTTCTTTTCTTACAATTTACCATTAATTTATAACCATTTAAACTATTAATTTATAACGTTTGACCTATTGATTTGAAGCATTTAAAATAATAATTTACACCATTTAATACATTGAATTACAACGTTTGAGTTGTTAATTCAGGGCCTTTGAATCATTAATTTATAACATTTACGCTACTTATTTGTAACATTTATACCATTTATTTACGACATTTAAAAGGTACATTTGTGATATCTGCAAACCGTTTCTGTTTGATCGACCGTTGGCATTTTACCACGTGTATACCAACAGGTATGCAAGGAACACATTTACCCTCGTGCGACGTCAGTTGTGTTTCAACCAGTGTACAATTCAGATCGAAGAATTAAACTTTTACGAATTAACTTATTAATTTATAACATTGCGGCTATTAATTTGTATCATTCAAAGTATTAATTTACAGTGTCTACCTATTCTTTTCTTACAATTTACCATTAATTTATAACCATTTAAACTATTAATTTATAACGTTTGACCTATTGATTTGAAGCATTTAAAATAATAATTTACACCATTTAATACATTGAATTACAACGTTTGAGTTGTTAATTCAGGGCCTTTGAATCATTAATTTATAACATTTACGCTACTTATTTGTAACATTTATACCATTTATTTACGACATTTAAAAGGTACATTTGTGATATCTGCAAACCGTTTCTGTTTGATCGACCGTTGGCATTTTACCACGTGTATACCAACAGGTATGCAAGGAACACATTTACCCTCGTGCGACGTCAGTTGTGTTTCAACCAGTGTACAATGCAGATCGAAGAATTAAACTTTTACGAATTAACTTATTAATTTATAACATTGCGGCTATTAATTTGTATCATTCAAAGTATTAATTTACAGTGTCTACCTATTCTTTTCTTACAATTTACCATTAATTTATAACCATTTAAACTATTAATTTATAACGTTTGACCTATTGATTTGAAGCATTTAAAATAATAATTTACACCATTTAATACATTGAATTACAACGTTTGAGTTGTTAATTCAGGGCCTTTGAATCATTAATTTATAACATTTACGCTATATATTTCTAACATTTATACCATTTATTTACGACATTTAAAAGGTACATTTGTGATATCTGCAAACCGTTTCTGTTTGATCGACCGTTGGCATATTGCCACGTGTATACCAACAGGTATGCAAGGAACACATTTACCCTCGTGCGACATCAGTTGTGTTTGAACCAATGTACAATGCAGATCGAAGAATTAAACTTTTACGAATTAACTTATTAATTTATAACATTGCGGCTATTAATTTGTATCATTCAAAGTATTAATTTACAGTGTCTACCTATTCTTTTCTTACAATTTACCATTAATTTATAACCATTTAAACTATAAATTTATAACGTTTGACCTATTGATTTGAAGCATTTAAAATAATAATTTACACCATTTAATGCATTGAATTACAACGTTTGAGTTGTTAATTCAGGGCCTTTGAATCATTAATTTATAACATTTACGCTATTTATTTGTAACATTTATACCATTTATTTACGACATTTAAAAGGTACACTTGTGATATCTGCAAACCGTTTCTGTTTGATCGACCGTTGGCATTTTACCACGTGTATACCAACAGGTATGCAAGGAACACATTTACCCTCGTGCAACGTCAGTTGTGTTTCAACCAGTGTACAATGCAGATCGAAGAATTAAACTTTTACGAATTAACTTATTAATTTATAACATTGCGGCTATTAATTTGTATCATTCAAAGTATTAATTTACAGTGTCTACCTATTCTTTTCTTACAATTTACCATTAATTTATAACCATTTAAACTATTAATTTATAACGTTTGACCTATTGATTTGAAGCATTTAAAATAATAATTTACACCATTTAATACATTGAATTACAGCGTTTGAGTTGTTAATTCAGGGCCTTTGAATCATTAATTTATAACATTTACGCTACTTATTTGTTACATTTATACCATTTATTTACGACATTTAAAAGGTACATTTGTGATATCTGCAAACCGTTTCTGTTTGATCGACCGTTGGCACTTTGCCACGTGTGTACCAACAGGTATGCAAGGAACACATTTACCCTCGTGCGACGTCAGTTGTGTTTCAACCAATGTACAATGCAGATCGAAGAATTAAACTTTTACGAATTAACTTATTAATTTATAACAATGCGGCTATTAATTTGTATCATTCAAAGTATTAATTTACAGTGTCTACCTATTCTTTTCTAACAATTTACCATTAATTTATAACCATTTAAACTATTAATTTGTAACGTTTGACCTATTGATTTGAAGCATTTAAAATAATAATTTACACCATTTAATACATTGAATTACAACGTTTGAGTTGTTAATTCAGGGCCTTTGAATCATTAATTTATAACATTTACGCTATTTATTTGTAACATTTATACCATTTATTTACGACATTTAAAAGGTACATTTGTGATATCTGCAAACCGTTTCTGTTTGATCGACCGTTGGCATTTTGCCACGTGTATACCAACAGGTATGCAAGGAACACATTTACCCTCGTGCGACGTCAGTTGTGTTTCAACCAGTGTACAATGCAGATAGAAGAATTAAACTTTTACGAATTAACTTATTAATTTATAACATTGCGGCTATTAATTTGTATCATTCAAAGTATTAATTTACAGTGTCTACCTATTCTTTTCTTACAATTTTCCATTAATTTATAACCATTTAAACTATTAATTTGTAACGTTTGACCTATTGATTTGAAGCATTTATAATAATAATTTACACCATTTAATACATTGAATTACAACGTTTGAGTTGTTAATTCAGGTCCTTTGAATCATTAATTTATAACATTTACGCTACTTATTTGTAACATTTATACCATTTATTTACGACATTTAAAAGGTACATTTGTGATATCTGCAAACCGTTTCTGTTTGATCGACCGTTGGCATTTTGCCACGTGTATACCAACAGGTATGCAAGGAACACATTTACCCTCGTGCGACGTCAGTTGTGTTTCAACCAGTGAACAATGCAGATCGAAGAATTAAACTTTTACGAATTAACTTATTAATTTATAACATTGCGGCTATTAATTTGTATCATTCAATGTATTAATTTACAGTGTCTACCTATTCTTTTCTTACAATTTACCATTAATTTATAACCATTTAAACTATTAATTTATAACTTTTGACCTATTGATTTGAAGCATTTAAAATAATAATTTACACCATTTAATACATTGAATTACAACGTTTGAGTTGTTAATTCAGGTCCTTTGAATCATCAATTTATAACATTTACGCTATTTATTTGTAACATTTATAACATTTATTTACGACATTTAAAAGGTACATTTGTGATATCTGCAAACCGTTTCTGTTTGATCGACCGTTGGCATTTTGCCACGTGTATACCAACAGGTATGCAAGGAACACATTTACCCTCGTGCGACGTCAGTTGTGTTTCAACCAGTGTACAATGCAGATAGAAGAATTAAACTTTTACGAATTAACTTATTAATTTATAACATTGCGGCTATTAATTTGTATCATTCAAAGTATTAATTTACAGTGTCTACCTATTCTTTTCTTACAATTTTCCATTAATTTATAACCATTTAAACTATTAATTTGTAACGTTTGACCTATTGATTTGAAGCATTTATAATAATAATTTACACCATTTAATACATTGAATTACAACGTTTGAGTTGTTAATTCAGGTCCTTTGAATCATTAATTTATAACATTTACGCTACTTATTTGTAACATTTATACCATTTATTTACGACATTTAAAAGGTACATTTGTGATATCTGCAAACCGTTTCTGTTTGATCGACCGTTGGCATTTTGCCACGTGTATACCAACAGGTATGCAAGGAACACATTTACCCTCGTGCGACGTCAGTTGTGTTTCAACCAGTGTACAATGCAGATAGAAGAATTAAACTTTTACGAATTAACTTATTAATTTATAATATTGCGGCTATTAATTTGTATCATTCAAAGTATTAATTTACAGTGTCTACCTATTCTTTTCTTACAATTTTCCATTAATTTATAACCATTTAAACTATTAATTTGTAACGTTTGACCTATTGATTTGAAGCATTTATAATAATAATTTACACCATTTAATACATTGAATTACAACGTTTGAGTTGTTAATTCAGGTCCTTTGAATCATTAATTTATAACATTTACGCTACTTATTTGTAACATTTATACCATTTATTTACGACATTTAAAAGGTACATTTGTGATATCTGCAAACCGTTTCTGTTTGATCGACCGTTGGCATTTTGCCACGTGTATACCAACAGGTATGCAAGGAACACATTTACCCTCGTGCGACGTCAGTTGTGTTTCAACCAGTGTACAATGCAGATAGAAGAATTAAACTTTTACGAATTAACTTATTAATTTATAATATTGCGGCTATTAATTTGTATCATTCAAAGTATTAATTTACAGTGTCTACCTATTCTTTTCTTACAATTTTCCATTAATTTATAACCATTTAAACTATTAATTTGTAACGTTTGACCTATTGATTTGAAGCATTTATAATAATAATTTACACCATTTAATACATTGAATTACAACGTTTGAGTTGTTAATTCAGGTCCTTTGAATCATTAATTTATAACATTTACGCTATTTATTTGTAACATTTATAACATTTATTTACGACATTTAAAAGGTATATTTGTGATATCTACAATCATTTTCTGTTTGATCGACCGTTGACATTTTGCCACGTGTATACCAACAGGTATGCAAGGAACACATTTACCCTCGTGCGACGTCAGTTGTGTTTCAACCAGTGTACAATGCAGATAGAAGAATTAAACTTTTACGAATTAACTTATTAATTTATAACATTGCGGCTATTAATTTGTATCATTCAAAGTATTAATTTACAGTGTCTACCTATTCTTTTCTTACAATTTTCCATTAATTTATAACCATTTAAACTATTAATTTGTAACGTTTGACCTATTGATTTGAAGCATTTATAATAATAATTTACACCATTTAATACATTGAATTACAACGTTTGAGTTGTTAATTCAGGTCCTTTGAATCATTAATTTATAACATTTACGCTACTTATTTGTAACATTTATACCATTTATTTACGACATTTAAAAGGTACATTTGTGATATCTGCAAACCGTTTCTGTTTGGTCGACCGTTGGCATTTTGCCGCGTGTATACCAACAGGTATGCAAGGAACACATTTACCCTCGTGCGACGTCAGTTGTGTTTTAACCAATGTACAATGCAGATCGAAGAATTAATCTTTTACGAATTAACTTATTAATTTATAACATTGCGGCTATTAATTTGTATCATTCAAAGTATTAATTTACAGTGTCTACCTATTCTTTTCTTACAATTTACCTTTAATTTATAACCATTTAAACTATTAATTTATAACGTTTGACCTATTGATTTGAAGCATTTAAAATAATAATTTACACCATTTAATACATTGAATTACAACGTTTGAGTTGTTAATTCAGGGCCTTTGAATCATTAATTTATAACATTTACGCTATTTATTTGTAACATTTATACCATTTATTTACGACATTTAAAAGGTACATTTGTGATATCTGCAAACCGTTTCTGTTTGATCGACCGTTGGCATCTTGCCACGTGTATACCAACAGGTATGCAAGGAACACATTTACCCTCGTGCGACGTCAGTTGTGTTTCAACCAATGTAGAATGAAGATCGAAGAATTAAACTTTTACGAATTAACTTATTAATTTATAACATTGCGGCTATTAATTTGTATCAGTCAAAGTATTAATTTACAGTGTCTACCTATTCTTTTCTTACAATTTACCATTAATTTATAACCATTTAAACTATTAATTTATAACGTTTGACCTATTGATTTGAAGCATTTAAAATAATAATTTACACCATTTAATACATTGAATTACAACGTTTGAGTTGTTAATTCAGGTCCTTTGAATCATTAATTTATAACATTTACGCTACTTATTTGTAACATTTATACCATTTATTTACGACATTTAAAAGGTACATTTGTGATATCTGCAAACCGTTTCTGTTTGGTCGACCGTTGGCATTTTGCCACGTGTATACCAACAGGTATGCAAGGAACACATTTACCCTCGTGCGACGTCAGTTGTGTTTTAACCAATGTACAATGCAGATCGAAGAATTAAACTTTTACGAATTAACTTATTAATTTATAACGTTGCGGCTATTAATTTGTATCATTCAAAGTATTAATTTACAGTGTCTACCTATTCTTTTCTTACAATTTTCCATTAATTTATAACCATTTAAACTATTAATTTGTAACGTTTGACCTATTGATTTGAAGCATTTATAATAATAATTTACACCATTTAATACATTGAATTACAACGTTTGAGTTGTTAATTCAGGTCCTTTGAATCATTAATTTATAACATTTACGCTACTTATTTGTAACATTTATACCATTTATTTACGACATTTAAAAGGTACATTTGTGATATCTGCAAACCGTTTCTGTTTGGTCGACCGTTGGCATTTTGCCGCGTGTATACCAACAGGTATGCAAGGAACACATTTACCCTCGTGCGACGTCAGTTGTGTTTTAACCAATGTACAATGCAGATCGAAGAATTAATCTTTTACGAATTAACTTATTAATTTATAACATTGCGGCTATTAATTTGTATCATTCAAAGTATTAATTTACAGTGTCTACCTATTCTTTTCTTACAATTTACCTTTAATTTATAACCATTTAAACTATTAATTTATAACGTTTGACCTATTGATTTGAAGCATTTAAAATAATAATTTACACCATTTAATACATTGAATTACAACGTTTGAGTTGTTAATTCAGGGCCTTTGAATCATTAATTTATAACATTTACGCTATTTATTTGTAACATTTATACCATTTATTTACGACATTTAAAAGGTACATTTGTGATATCTGCAAACCGTTTCTGTTTGATCGACCGTTGGCATCTTGCCACGTGTATACCAACAGGTATGCAAGGAACACATTTACCCTCGTGCGACGTCAGTTGTGTTTCAACCAATGTAGAATGAAGATCGAAGAATTAAACTTTTACGAATTAACTTATTAATTTATAACATTGCGGCTATTAATTTGTATCAGTCAAAGTATTAATTTACAGTGTCTACCTATTCTTTTCTTACAATTTACCATTAATTTATAACCATTTAAACTATTAATTTATAACGTTTGACCTATTGATTTGAAGCATTTAAAATAATAATTTACACCATTTAATACATTGAATTACAACGTTTGAGTTGTTAATTCAGGTCCTTTGAATCATTAATTTATAACATTTACGCTACTTATTTGTAACATTTATACCATTTATTTACGACATTTAAAAGGTACATTTGTGATATCTGCAAACCGTTTCTGTTTGGTCGACCGTTGGCATTTTGCCACGTGTATACCAACAGGTATGCAAGGAACACATTTACCCTCGTGCGACGTCAGTTGTGTTTTAACCAATGTACAATGCAGATCGAAGAATTAAACTTTTACGAATTAACTTATTAATTTATAACGTTGCGGCTATTAATTTGTATCATTCAAAGTATTAATTTACAGTGTCTACCTATTCTTTTCTTACAATTTACCATTAATTTATAACCATTTAAACTATTAATTTATAACGTTTGACCTATTGATTTGAAGCATTTAAAATAATAATTTACACCATTTAATACATTGAATTACAACGTTTGAGTTGTTAATTCAGGGCCTTTGAATCATTAATTTATAACATTTACGCTATTTATTTGTAACATTTATACCATTTATTTACGACATTTAAAAGGTACATTTGTGATATCTGCAAACCGTTTCTGTTTGATCGACCGTTGGCATTTTGCCACGTGTATACCAACAGGTATGCAAGGAACACATTTACCCTCGTGCGACGTCAGTTGTGTTTCAACCAGTGTACAATGCAGATCGAAGAATTAAACTTTTACGAATTAACTTATTAATTTATAACATTGCGGCTATTAATTTGTATCATTCAAAGTATTAATTTACAGTGTCTACCTATTCTTTTCTTACAATTTACCATTAATTTATAACCATTTAAACTATTAATTTATAACGTTTGACCTATTGATTTGAAGCATTTAAAATAATAATTTACACCATTTAATACATTGAATTACAACGTTTGAGTTGTTAATTCAGGGCCTTTGAATCATTAATTTATAACATTTACGCTACTTATTTGTAACATTTATACCATTTATTTACGACATTTAAAAGGTACATTTGTGATATCTGCAAACCGTTTCTGTTTGATCGACCGTTGGCATCTTGCCACGTGTATACCAACAGGTATGCAAGGAACACATTTACCCTCGTGCGACGTCAGTTGTGTTTCAACCAATGTAGAATGAAGATCGAAGAATTAAACTTTTACGAATTAACTTATTAATTTATAACATTGCGGCTATTAATTTGTATCAGTCAAAGTATTAATTTACAGTGTCTACCTATTCTTTTCTTACAAATTACCATTAATTTATAACCATTTAAACTATTAATTTATAACGTTTGACCTATTGATTTGAAGCATTTAAAATAATAATTTACACCATTTAATACATTGAATTACAACGTTTGAGTTGTTAATTCAGGTCCTTTGAATAATTAATTTATAACATTTACGCTACTTATTTGTAACATTTATACCATTTATTTACGACATTTAAAAGGTACATTTGTGATATCTGCAAACCGTTTCTGTTTGATCGACCGTTGGCATTTTGCCACGTGTATACCAACAGGTATGCAAGGAACACATTTACCCTCGTGCGACGTCAGTTGTGTTTCAACCAATGTACAATGCAGATCGAAGAATTAAACTTTTACGAATTAACTTATTAATTTATAACATTGCGGCTATTAATTTGTATCATTCAAAGTATTAATTTACAGTGTCTACCTATTCTTTTCTTACAATTTACCATTAATTTATAACCATTTAAACTATTAATTTATAACGTTTGACCTATTGATTTGAAGCATTTAAAATAATAATTTACACCATTTAATACATTGAATTACAACGTTTGAGTTGTTAATTCAGGGCCTTTGAATCATTAATTTATAACATTTACGCTACTTATTTGTAACATTTATACCATTTATTTACGACATTTAAAAGGTACATTTGTGATATCTGCAAACCGTTTCTGTTTGATCGACCGTTGGCATTTTGCCACGTGTATACCAACAGGTATGCAAGGAACACATTTACCCTCGTGCGACGTCAGTTGTGTTTCAACCAATGTAGAATGCAGATCGAAGAATTAAACTTTTACGAATTAACTTATTAATTTATAACATTGCGGCTATTAATTTGTATCAGTCAAAGTATTAATTTACAGTGTCTACCTATTCTTTTCTTACAATTTTCCATTAATTTATAACCATTTAAACTATTAATTTGTAACGTTTGACCTATTGATTTGAAGCATTTATAATAATAATTTACACCATTTAATACATTGAATTACAACGTTTGAGTTGTTAATTCAGGTCCTTTGAATCATTAATTTATAACATTTACGCTACTTATTTGTAACATTTATACCATTTATTTACGACATTTAAAAGGTACATTTGTGATATCTGCAAACCGTTTCTGTTTGGTCGACCGTTGGCATTTTGCCGCGTGTATACCAACAGGTATGCAAGGAACACATTTACCCTCGTGCGACGTCAGTTGTGTTTTAACCAATGTACAATGCAGATCGAAGAATTAATCTTTTACGAATTAACTTATTAATTTATAACATTGCGGCTATTAATTTGTATCATTCAAAGTATTAATTTACAGTGTCTACCTATTCTTTTCTTACAATTTACCTTTAATTTATAACCATTTAAACTATTAATTTATAACGTTTGACCTATTGATTTGAAGCATTTAAAATAATAATTTACACCATTTAATACATTGAATTACAACGTTTGAGTTGTTAATTCAGGGCCTTTGAATCATTAATTTATAACATTTACGCTATTTATTTGTAACATTTATACCATTTATTTACGACATTTAAAAGGTACATTTGTGATATCTGCAAACCGTTTCTGTTTGATCGACCGTTGGCATCTTGCCACGTGTATACCAACAGGTATGCAAGGAACACATTTACCCTCGTGCGACGTCAGTTGTGTTTCAACCAATGTAGAATGAAGATCGAAGAATTAAACTTTTACGAATTAACTTATTAATTTATAACATTGCGGCTATTAATTTGTATCAGTCAAAGTATTAATTTACAGTGTCTACCTATTCTTTTCTTACAATTTACCATTAATTTATAACCATTTAAACTATTAATTTATAACGTTTGACCTATTGATTTGAAGCATTTAAAATAATAATTTACACCATTTAATACATTGAATTACAACGTTTGAGTTGTTAATTCAGGTCCTTTGAATCATTAATTTATAACATTTACGCTACTTATTTGTAACATTTATACCATTTATTTACGACATTTAAAAGGTACATTTGTGATATCTGCAAACCGTTTCTGTTTGGTCGACCGTTGGCATTTTGCCACGTGTATACCAACAGGTATGCAAGGAACACATTTACCCTCGTGCGACGTCAGTTGTGTTTTAACCAATGTACAATGCAGATCGAAGAATTAAACTTTTACGAATTAACTTATTAATTTATAACGTTGCGGCTATTAATTTGTATCATTCAAAGTATTAATTTACAGTGTCTACCTATTCTTTTCTTACAATTTTCCATTAATTTATAACCATTTAAACTATTAATTTGTAACGTTTGACCTATTGATTTGAAGCATTTATAATAATAATTTACACCATTTAATACATTGAATTACAACGTTTGAGTTGTTAATTCAGGTCCTTTGAATCATTAATTTATAACATTTACGCTACTTATTTGTAACATTTATACCATTTATTTACGACATTTAAAAGGTACATTTGTGATATCTGCAAACCGTTTCTGTTTGGTCGACCGTTGGCATTTTGCCGCGTGTATACCAACAGGTATGCAAGGAACACATTTACCCTCGTGCGACGTCAGTTGTGTTTTAACCAATGTACAATGCAGATCGAAGAATTAATCTTTTACGAATTAACTTATTAATTTATAACATTGCGGCTATTAATTTGTATCATTCAAAGTATTAATTTACAGTGTCTACCTATTCTTTTCTTACAATTTACCTTTAATTTATAACCATTTAAACTATTAATTTATAACGTTTGACCTATTGATTTGAAGCATTTAAAATAATAATTTACACCATTTAATACATTGAATTACAACGTTTGAGTTGTTAATTCAGGGCCTTTGAATCATTAATTTATAACATTTACGCTATTTATTTGTAACATTTATACCATTTATTTACGACATTTAAAAGGTACATTTGTGATATCTGCAAACCGTTTCTGTTTGATCGACCGTTGGCATCTTGCCACGTGTATACCAACAGGTATGCAAGGAACACATTTACCCTCGTGCGACGTCAGTTGTGTTTCAACCAATGTAGAATGAAGATCGAAGAATTAAACTTTTACGAATTAACTTATTAATTTATAACATTGCGGCTATTAATTTGTATCAGTCAAAGTATTAATTTACAGTGTCTACCTATTCTTTTCTTACAATTTACCATTAATTTATAACCATTTAAACTATTAATTTATAACGTTTGACCTATTGATTTGAAGCATTTAAAATAATAATTTACACCATTTAATACATTGAATTACAACGTTTGAGTTGTTAATTCAGGTCCTTTGAATCATTAATTTATAACATTTACGCTACTTATTTGTAACATTTATACCATTTATTTACGACATTTAAAAGGTACATTTGTGATATCTGCAAACCGTTTCTGTTTGGTCGACCGTTGGCATTTTGCCACGTGTATACCAACAGGTATGCAAGGAACACATTTACCCTCGTGCGACGTCAGTTGTGTTTTAACCAATGTACAATGCAGATCGAAGAATTAAACTTTTACGAATTAACTTATTAATTTATAACGTTGCGGCTATTAATTTGTATCATTCAAAGTATTAATTTACAGTGTCTACCTATTCTTTTCTTACAATTTACCATTAATTTATAACCATTTAAACTATTAATTTATAACGTTTGACCTATTGATTTGAAGCATTTAAAATAATAATTTACACCATTTAATACATTGAATTACAACGTTTGAGTTGTTAATTCAGGGCCTTTGAATCATTAATTTATAACATTTACGCTATTTATTTGTAACATTTATACCATTTATTTACGACATTTAAAAGGTACATTTGTGATATCTGCAAACCGTTTCTGTTTGATCGACCGTTGGCATTTTGCCACGTGTATACCAACAGGTATGCAAGGAACACATTTACCCTCGTGCGACGTCAGTTGTGTTTCAACCAGTGTACAATGCAGATCGAAGAATTAAACTTTTACGAATTAACTTATTAATTTATAACATTGCGGCTATTAATTTGTATCATTCAAAGTATTAATTTACAGTGTCTACCTATTCTTTTCTTACAATTTACCATTAATTTATAACCATTTAAACTATTAATTTATAACGTTTGACCTATTGATTTGAAGCATTTAAAATAATAATTTACACCATTTAATACATTGAATTACAACGTTTGAGTTGTTAATTCAGGGCCTTTGAATCATTAATTTATAACATTTACGCTACTTATTTGTAACATTTATACCATTTATTTACGACATTTAAAAGGTACATTTGTGATATCTGCAAACCGTTTCTGTTTGATCGACCGTTGGCATCTTGCCACGTGTATACCAACAGGTATGCAAGGAACACATTTACCCTCGTGCGACGTCAGTTGTGTTTCAACCAATGTAGAATGAAGATCGAAGAATTAAACTTTTACGAATTAACTTATTAATTTATAACATTGCGGCTATTAATTTGTATCAGTCAAAGTATTAATTTACAGTGTCTACCTATTCTTTTCTTACAAATTACCATTAATTTATAACCATTTAAACTATTAATTTATAACGTTTGACCTATTGATTTGAAGCATTTAAAATAATAATTTACACCATTTAATACATTGAATTACAACGTTTGAGTTGTTAATTCAGGTCCTTTGAATAATTAATTTATAACATTTACGCTACTTATTTGTAACATTTATACCATTTATTTACGACATTTAAAAGGTACATTTGTGATATCTGCAAACCGTTTCTGTTTGATCGACCGTTGGCATTTTGCCACGTGTATACCAACAGGTATGCAAGGAACACATTTACCCTCGTGCGACGTCAGTTGTGTTTCAACCAATGTACAATGCAGATCGAAGAATTAAACTTTTACGAATTAACTTATTAATTTATAACATTGCGGCTATTAATTTGTATCATTCAAAGTATTAATTTACAGTGTCTACCTATTCTTTTCTTACAATTTACCATTAATTTATAACCATTTAAACTATTAATTTATAACGTTTGACCTATTGATTTGAAGCATTTAAAATAATAATTTACACCATTTAATACATTGAATTACAACGTTTGAGTTGTTAATTCAGGGCCTTTGAATCATTAATTTATAACATTTACGCTACTTATTTGTAACATTTATACCATTTATTTACGACATTTAAAAGGTACATTTGTGATATCTGCAAACCGTTTCTGTTTGATCGACCGTTGGCATTTTGCCACGTGTATACCAACAGGTATGCAAGGAACACATTTACCCTCGTGCGACGTCAGTTGTGTTTCAACCAATGTAGAATGCAGATCGAAGAATTAAACTTTTACGAATTAACTTATTAATTTATAACATTGCGGCTATTAATTTGTATCAGTCAAAGTATTAATTTACAGTGTCTACCTTTTCTTTTCTTACAATTTACCATTAATTTATAACCATTTAAACTATTAATTTATAACGTTTGACCTATTGATTTGAAGCATTTAAAATAATAATTTACACCATTTAATACATTGAATTACAACGTTTGAGTTGTTAATTCAGGGCCTTTGAATCATTAATTTATAACATTTACGCTACTTATTTGTAACATTTATACCATTTATTTACGACATTTAAAAGGTACATTTGTGATATCTGCAAACCGTTTCTGTTTGATCGACCGTTGGCATCTTGCCACGTGTATACCAACAGGTATGCAAGGAACACATTTACCCTCGTGCGACGTCAGTTGTGTTTCAACCAATGTAGAATGAAGATCGAAGAATTAAACTTTTACGAATTAACTTATTAATTTATAACATTGCGGCTATTAATTTGTATCAGTCAAAGTATTAATTTACAGTGTCTACCTATTCTTTTCTTACAATTTACCATTAATTTATAACCATTTAAACTATTAATTTATAACGTTTGACCTATTGATTTGAAGCATTTAAAATAATAATTTACACCATTTAATACATTGAATTACAACGTTTGAGTTGTTAATTCAGGGCCTTTGAATCATTAATTTATAACATTTACGCTATATATTTCTAACATTTATACCATTTATTTACGACATTTAAAAGGTACATTTGTGATATCTGCAAACCGTTTCTGTTTGATCGACCGTTGGCATATTGCCACGTGTATACCAACAGGTATGCAAGGAACACATTTACCCTCGTGCGACATCAGTTGTGTTTGAACCAATGTACAATGCAGATCGAAGAATTAAACTTTTACGAATTAACTTATTAATTTATAACATTGCGGCTATTAATTTGTATCATTCAAAGTATTAATTTACAGTGTCTACCTATTCTTTTCTTACAATTTACCATTAATTTATAACCATTTAAACTATTAATTTGTAACGTTTGACCTATTGATTTGAAGCATTTATAATAATAATTTACACCATTTAATACATTGAATTACAACGTTTGAGTTGTTAATTCAGGTCCTTTGAATCATTAATTTATAACATTTACGCTACTTATTTGTAACATTTATACCATTTATTTACGACATTTAAAAGGTACATTTGTGATATCTGCAAACCGTTTCTGTTTGATCGACCGTTGGCATTTTGCCACGTGTATACCAACAGGTATGCAAGGAACACATTTACCCTCGTGCGACGTCAGTTGTGTTTCAACCAATGTACAATGCAGATCGAAGAATTAAACTTTTACGAATTAACTTATTAATTTATAACATTGCGGCTATTAATTTGTATCATTCAAAGTATTAATTTACAGTGTCTACCTTTTCTTTTCTTACAATTTACCATTAATTTATAACCATTTAAACTATTAATTTATAACGTTTGACCTATTGATTTGAAGCATTTAAAATAATAATTTACACCATTTAATACATTGAATTACAACGTTTGAGTTGTTAATTCAGGGCCTTTGAATCATTAATTTATAACATTTACGCTACTTATTTGTAACATTTATACCATTTATTTACGACATTTAAAAGGTACATTTGTGATTTCTGCAAACCGTTTCTGTTTGATCGACCGTTGGCATTTTGCCACGTGTATACCAACAGGTATGCAAGGAACACATTTACCCTCGTGCGACGTCAGTTGTGTTTCAACCAATGTACAATGCAGATCGAAGAATTAAACTTTTACGAATTAACTTATTAATTTATAATATTGCGGCTATTAATTTGTATCATTCAAAGTATTAATTTACAGTGTCTACCTATTCTTTTCTTACAATTTTCCATTAATTTATAACCATTTAAACTATTAATTTGTAACGTTTGACCTATTGATTTGAAGCATTTATAATAATAATTTACACCATTTAATACATTGAATTACAACGTTTGAGTTGTTAATTCAGGTCCTTTGAATCATTAATTTATAACATTTACGCTACTTATTTGTAACATTTATACCATTTATTTACGACATTTAAAAGGTACATTTGTGATATCTGCAAACCGTTTCTGTTTGATCGACCGTTGGCATTTTGCCACGTGTATACCAACAGGTATGCAAGGAACACATTTACCCTCGTGCGACGTCAGTTGTGTTTCAACCAGTGAACAATGCAGATCGAAGAATTAAACTTTTACGAATTAACTTATTAATTTATAACATTGCGGCTATTAATTTGTATCATTCAATGTATTAATTTACAGTGTCTACCTATTCTTTTCTTACAATTTACCATTAATTCATAACCATTTAAACTATTAATTTATAACTTTTGACCTATTGATTTGAAGCATTTAAAATAATAATTTACACCATTTAATACATTGAATTACAACGTTTGAGTTGTTAATTCAGGTCCTTTGAATCATCAATTTATAACATTTACGCTATTTATTTGTAACATTTATAACATTTATTTACGACATTTAAAAGGTATATTTGTGATATCTACAATCATTTTCTGTTTGATCGACCGTTGACATTTTGCCACGTGTATACCAACAGGTATGCAAGGAACACATTTACCCTCGTGCGACGTCAGTTGTGTTTCAACCAGTGTACAATGCAGATAGAAGAATTAAACTTTTACGAATTAACTTATTAATTTATAACATTGCGACTATTAATTTGTATCATTCAAAGTATTAATTTACAGTGTCTACCTATTCTTTTCTTACAATTTACCATTAATTTATAACCATTTAAACTATTAATTTATAACGTTTGACCTATTGATTTGAAGCATTTAAAATAATAATTTACACCATTTAATACATTGAATTACAACGTTTGAGTTGTTAATTCAGGGCCTTTGAATCATTAATTTATAACATTTACGCTATATATTTCTAACATTTATACCATTTATTTACGACATTTAAAAGGTACATTTGTGATATCTGCAAACCGTTTCTGTTTGATCGACCGTTGGCATTTTGCCACGTGTATACCAACAGGTATGCAAGGAACACATTTACCCTCGTGCGACGTCAGTTGTGTTTCAACCAATGTACAATGCAGATCGAAGAATTAAACTCTTACGAATTAACTTATTAATTTATAACATTGCGGCTATTAATTTGTATCATTCAAAGTATTAATTTACAGTGTCTACCTATTCTTTTCTTACAATTTACCATTAATTTATAACCATTTAAACTATTAATTTATAACGTTTGACCTATTGATTTGAAGCATTTAAAATAATAATTTACACCATTTAATACATTGAATTACAACGTTTGAGTTGTTAATTCAGGGCCTTTGAATCATTAATTTATAACATTTACGCTATTTATTTGTAACATTTATACCATTTATTTACGACATTTAAAAGGTACATTTGTGATATCTGCAAACCGTTTCTGTTTGATCGACCGTTGGCATTTTGCCACGTGTATACCAACAGGTATGCAAGGAACACATTTACCCTCGTGCGACGTCAGTTGTGTTTCAACCAGTGTACAATGCAGATCGAAGAATTAAACTTTTACGAATTAACTTATTAATTTATAACATTGCGACTATTAATTTGTATCATTCAAAGTATTAATTTACAGTGTCTACCTATTCTTTTCTTACAATTTACCATTAATTTATAACCATTTAAACTATTAATTTATAACGTTTGACCTATTGATTTGAAGCATTTAAAATAATAATTTACACCATTTAATACATTGAATTACAACGTTTGAGTTGTTAATTCAGGGCCTTTGAATCATTAATTTATAACATTTACGCTACTTATTTGTAACATTTATACCATTTATTTACGACATTTAAAAGGTACATTTGTGATATCTGCAAACCGTTTCTGTTTGATCGACCGTTGGCATTTTGCCACGTGTATACCAACAGGTATGCAAGGAACACATTTACCCTCGTGCGACGTCAGTTGTGTTTCAACCAGTGTACAATGCAGATCGAAGAATTAAACTTTTACGAATTAACTTATTAATTTATAACATTGCGGCTATTAATTTGTATCATTCAAAGTATTAATTTACAGTGTCTACCTATACTTTTCTTACAATTTACCATTAATTTATAACCATTTAAACTATTAATTTATAACGTTTGACCTATTGATTTGAAGCATTTAAAATAATAATTTACACCATTTAATACATTGAATTACAACGTTTGAGTTGTTAATTCAGGTCCTTTGAATCATTAATTTATAACATTTACGCTACTTATTTGTAACATTTATACCATTTATTTACGACATTTAAAAGGTACATTTGTGATATCTGCAAACCGTTTCTGTTTGGTCGACCGTTGGCATTTTGCCACGTGTATACCAACAGGTATGCAAGGAACACATTTACCCTCGTGCGACGTCAGTTGTGTTTTAACCAATGTACAATGCAGATCGAAGAATTAAACTTTTACGAATTAACTTATTAATTTATAACGTTGCGGCTATTAATTTGTATCATTCAAAGTATTAATTTACAGTGTCTACCTATTCTTTTCTTACAATTTTCCATTAATTTATAACCATTTAAACTATTAATTTGTAACGTTTGACCTATTGATTTGAAGCATTTATAATAATAATTTACACCATTTAATACATTGAATTACAACGTTTGAGTTGTTAATTCAGGTCCTTTGAATCATTAATTTATAACATTTACGCTACTTATTTGTAACATTTATACCATTTATTTACGACATTTAAAAGGTACATTTGTGATATCTGCAAACCGTTTCTGTTTGGTCGACCGTTGGCATTTTGCCGCGTGTATACCAACAGGTATGCAAGGAACACATTTACCCTCGTGCGACGTCAGTTGTGTTTTAACCAATGTACAATGCAGATCGAAGAATTAATCTTTTACGAATTAACTTATTAATTTATAACATTGCGGCTATTAATTTGTATCATTCAAAGTATTAATTTACAGTGTCTACCTATTCTTTTCTTACAATTTACCTTTAATTTATAACCATTTAAACTATTAATTTATAACGTTTGACCTATTGATTTGAAGCATTTAAAATAATAATTTACACCATTTAATACATTGAATTACAACGTTTGAGTTGTTAATTCAGGGCCTTTGAATCATTAATTTATAACATTTACGCTATTTATTTGTAACATTTATACCATTTATTTACGACATTTAAAAGGTACATTTGTGATATCTGCAAACCGTTTCTGTTTGATCGACCGTTGGCATCTTGCCACGTGTATACCAACAGGTATGCAAGGAACACATTTACCCTCGTGCGACGTCAGTTGTGTTTCAACCAATGTAGAATGAAGATCGAAGAATTAAACTTTTACGAATTAACTTATTAATTTATAACATTGCGGCTATTAATTTGTATCAGTCAAAGTATTAATTTACAGTGTCTACCTATTCTTTTCTTACAATTTACCATTAATTTATAACCATTTAAACTATTAATTTATAACGTTTGACCTATTGATTTGAAGCATTTAAAATAATAATTTACACCATTTAATACATTGAATTACAACGTTTGAGTTGTTAATTCAGGTCCTTTGAATCATTAATTTATAACATTTACGCTACTTATTTGTAACATTTATACCATTTATTTACGACATTTAAAAGGTACATTTGTGATATCTGCAAACCGTTTCTGTTTGGTCGACCGTTGGCATTTTGCCACGTGTATACCAACAGGTATGCAAGGAACACATTTACCCTCGTGCGACGTCAGTTGTGTTTTAACCAATGTACAATGCAGATCGAAGAATTAAACTTTTACGAATTAACTTATTAATTTATAACGTTGCGGCTATTAATTTGTATCATTCAAAGTATTAATTTACAGTGTCTACCTATTCTTTTCTTACAATTTACCATTAATTTATAACCATTTAAACTATTAATTTATAACGTTTGACCTATTGATTTGAAGCATTTAAAATAATAATTTACACCATTTAATACATTGAATTACAACGTTTGAGTTGTTAATTCAGGGCCTTTGAATCATTAATTTATAACATTTACGCTATTTATTTGTAACATTTATACCATTTATTTACGACATTTAAAAGGTACATTTGTGATATCTGCAAACCGTTTCTGTTTGATCGACCGTTGGCATTTTGCCACGTGTATACCAACAGGTATGCAAGGAACACATTTACCCTCGTGCGACGTCAGTTGTGTTTCAACCAGTGTACAATGCAGATCGAAGAATTAAACTTTTACGAATTAACTTATTAATTTATAACATTGCGGCTATTAATTTGTATCATTCAAAGTATTAATTTACAGTGTCTACCTATTCTTTTCTTACAATTTACCATTAATTTATAACCATTTAAACTATTAATTTATAACGTTTGACCTATTGATTTGAAGCATTTAAAATAATAATTTACACCATTTAATACATTGAATTACAACGTTTGAGTTGTTAATTCAGGGCCTTTGAATCATTAATTTATAACATTTACGCTACTTATTTGTAACATTTATACCATTTATTTACGACATTTAAAAGGTACATTTGTGATATCTGCAAACCGTTTCTGTTTGATCGACCGTTGGCATCTTGCCACGTGTATACCAACAGGTATGCAAGGAACACATTTACCCTCGTGCGACGTCAGTTGTGTTTCAACCAATGTAGAATGAAGATCGAAGAATTAAACTTTTACGAATTAACTTATTAATTTATAACATTGCGGCTATTAATTTGTATCAGTCAAAGTATTAATTTACAGTGTCTACCTATTCTTTTCTTACAAATTACCATTAATTTATAACCATTTAAACTATTAATTTATAACGTTTGACCTATTGATTTGAAGCATTTAAAATAATAATTTACACCATTTAATACATTGAATTACAACGTTTGAGTTGTTAATTCAGGGCCTTTGAATCATTAATTTATAACATTTACGCTACTTATTTGTAACATTTATACCATTTATTTACGACATTTAAAAGGTACATTTGTGATTTCTGCAAACCGTTTCTGTTTGATCGACCGTTGGCATTTTGCCACGTGTATACCAACAGGTATGCAAGGAACACATTTACCCTCGTGCGACGTCAGTTGTGTTTCAACCAATGTACAATGCAGATCGAAGAATTAAACTTTTACGAATTAACTTATTAATTTATAATATTGCGGCTATTAATTTGTATCATTCAAAGTATTAATTTACAGTGTCTACCTATTCTTTTCTTACAATTTTCCATTAATTTATAACCATTTAAACTATTAATTTGTAACGTTTGACCTATTGATTTGAAGCATTTATAATAATAATTTACACCATTTAATACATTGAATTACAACGTTTGAGTTGTTAATTCAGGTCCTTTGAATCATTAATTTATAACATTTACGCTACTTATTTGTAACATTTATACCATTTATTTACGACATTTAAAAGGTACATTTGTGATATCTGCAAACCGTTTCTGTTTGATCGACCGTTGGCATTTTGCCACGTGTATACCAACAGGTATGCAAGGAACACATTTACCCTCGTGCGACGTCAGTTGTGTTTCAACCAGTGAACAATGCAGATCGAAGAATTAAACTTTTACGAATTAACTTATTAATTTATAACATTGCGGCTATTAATTTGTATCATTCAATGTATTAATTTACAGTGTCTACCTATTCTTTTCTTACAATTTACCATTAATTCATAACCATTTAAACTATTAATTTATAACTTTTGACCTATTGATTTGAAGCATTTAAAATAATAATTTACACCATTTAATACATTGAATTACAACGTTTGAGTTGTTAATTCAGGTCCTTTGAATCATCAATTTATAACATTTACGCTATTTATTTGTAACATTTATAACATTTATTTACGACATTTAAAAGGTATATTTGTGATATCTACAATCATTTTCTGTTTGATCGACCGTTGACATTTTGCCACGTGTATACCAACAGGTATGCAAGGAACACATTTACCCTCGTGCGACGTCAGTTGTGTTTCAACCAGTGTACAATGCAGATAGAAGAATTAAACTTTTACGAATTAACTTATTAATTTATAACATTGCGACTATTAATTTGTATCATTCAAAGTATTAATTTACAGTGTCTACCTATTCTTTTCTTACAATTTACCATTAATTTATAACCATTTAAACTATTAATTTATAACGTTTGACCTATTGATTTGAAGCATTTAAAATAATAATTTACACCATTTAATACATTGAATTACAACGTTTGAGTTGTTAATTCAGGGCCTTTGAATCATTAATTTATAACATTTACGCTATATATTTCTAACATTTATACCATTTATTTACGACATTTAAAAGGTACATTTGTGATATCTGCAAACCGTTTCTGTTTGATCGACCGTTGGCATTTTGCCACGTGTATACCAACAGGTATGCAAGGAACACATTTACCCTCGTGCGACGTCAGTTGTGTTTCAACCAATGTACAATGCAGATCGAAGAATTAAACTCTTACGAATTAACTTATTAATTTATAACATTGCGGCTATTAATTTGTATCATTCAAAGTATTAATTTACAGTGTCTACCTATTCTTTTCTTACAATTTACCATTAATTTATAACCATTTAAACTATTAATTTATAACGTTTGACCTATTGATTTGAAGCATTTAAAATAATAATTTACACCATTTAATACATTGAATTACAACGTTTGAGTTGTTAATTCAGGGCCTTTGAATCATTAATTTATAACATTTACGCTATTTATTTGTAACATTTATACCATTTATTTACGACATTTAAAAGGTACATTTGTGATATCTGCAAACCGTTTCTGTTTGATCGACCGTTGGCATTTTGCCACGTGTATACCAACAGGTATGCAAGGAACACATTTACCCTCGTGCGACGTCAGTTGTGTTTCAACCAGTGTACAATGCAGATCGAAGAATTAAACTTTTACGAATTAACTTATTAATTTATAACATTGCGACTATTAATTTGTATCATTCAAAGTATTAATTTACAGTGTCTACCTATTCTTTTCTTACAATTTACCATTAATTTATAACCATTTAAACTATTAATTTATAACGTTTGACCTATTGATTTGAAGCATTTAAAATAATAATTTACACCATTTAATACATTGAATTACAACGTTTGAGTTGTTAATTCAGGGCCTTTGAATCATTAATTTATAACATTTACGCTACTTATTTGTAACATTTATACCATTTATTTACGACATTTAAAAGGTACATTTGTGATATCTGCAAACCGTTTCTGTTTGATCGACCGTTGGCATTTTGCCACGTGTATACCAACAGGTATGCAAGGAACACATTTACCCTCGTGCGACGTCAGTTGTGTTTCAACCAGTGTACAATGCAGATCGAAGAATTAAACTTTTACGAATTAACTTATTAATTTATAACATTGCGGCTATTAATTTGTATCATTCAAAGTATTAATTTACAGTGTCTACCTATACTTTTCTTACAATTTACCATTAATTTATAACCATTTAAACTATTAATTTATAACGTTTGACCTATTGATTTGAAGCATTTAAAATAATAATTTACACCATTTAATACATTGAATTACAACGTTTGAGTTGTTAATTCAGGGCCTTTGAATCATTAATTTATAACATTTACGCTACTTATTTGTAACATTTATACCATTTATTTACGACATTTAAAAGGTACATTTGTGATTTCTGCAAACCGTTTCTGTTTGATCGACCGTTGGCATTTTGCCACGTGTATACCAACAGGTATGCAAGGAACACATTTACCCTCGTGCGACGTCAGTTGTGTTTCAACCAATGTACAATGCAGATCGAAGAATTAAACTTTTACGAATTAACTTATTAATTTATAACATTGCGGCTATTAATTTGTATCATTCAAAGTATTAATTTACAGTGTCTACCTTTTCTTTTCTTACAATTTACCATTAATTTATAACCATTTAAACTATTAATTTATAACGTTTGACCTATTGATTTGAAGCATTTAAAATAATAATTTACACCATTTAATACATTGAATTACAACGTTTGAGTTGTTAATTCAGGGCCTTTGAATCATTAATTTATAACATTTACGCTACTTATTTGTAACATTTATACCATTTATTTACGACATTTAAAAGGTACATTTGTGATATCTGCAAACCGTTTCTGTTTGATCGACCGTTGGCATTTTACCACGTGTATACCAACAGGTATGCAAGGAACACATTTACCCTCGTGCGACGTCAGTTGTGTTTCAACCAGTGTACAATTCAGATCGAAGAATTAAACTTTTACGAATTAACTTATTAATTTATAACATTGCGGCTATTAATTTGTATCATTCAAAGTATTAATTTACAGTGTCTACCTATTCTTTTCTTACAATTTACCATTAATTTATAACCATTTAAACTATTAATTTATAACGTTTGACCTATTGATTTGAAGCATTTAAAATAATAATTTACACCATTTAATACATTGAATTACAACGTTTGAGTTGTTAATTCAGGGCCTTTGAATCATTAATTTATAACATTTACGCTACTTATTTGTAACATTTATACCATTTATTTACGACATTTAAAAGGTACATTTGTGATATCTGCAAACCGTTTCTGTTTGATCGACCGTTGGCATTTTGCCACGTGTATACCAACAGGTATGCAAGGAACACATTTACCCTCGTGCGACGTCAGTTGTGTTTCAACCAGTGTACAATGCAGATAGAAGAATTAAACTTTTACGAATTAACTTATTAATTTATAATATTGCGGCTATTAATTTGTATCATTCAAAGTATTAATTTACAGTGTCTACCTATTCTTTTCTTACAATTTTCCATTAATTTATAACCATTTAAACTATTAATTTGTAACGTTTGACCTATTGATTTGAAGCATTTATAATAATAATTTACACCATTTAATACATTGAATTACAACGTTTGAGTTGTTAATTCAGGTCCTTTGAATCATTAATTTATAACATTTACGCTACTTATTTGTAACATTTATACCATTTATTTACGACATTTAAAAGGTACATTTGTGATATCTGCAAACCGTTTCTGTTTGATCGACCGTTGGCATTTTGCCACGTGTATACCAACAGGTATGCAAGGAACACATTTACCCTCGTGCGACGTCAGTTGTGTTTCAACCAGTGTACAATGCAGATAGAAGAATTAAACTTTTACGAATTAACTTATTAATTTATAATATTGCGGCTATTAATTTGTATCATTCAAAGTATTAATTTACAGTGTCTACCTATTCTTTTCTTACAATTTTCCATTAATTTATAACCATTTAAACTATTAATTTGTAACGTTTGACCTATTGATTTGAAGCATTTATAATAATAATTTACACCATTTAATACATTGAATTACAACGTTTGAGTTGTTAATTCAGGTCCTTTGAATCATTAATTTATAACATTTACGCTACTTATTTGTAACATTTATACCATTTATTTACGACATTTAAAAGGTACATTTGTGATATCTGCAAACCGTTTCTGTTTGATCGACCGTTGGCATTTTGCCACGTGTATACCAACAGGTATGCAAGGAACACATTTACCCTCGTGCGACGTCAGTTGTGTTTCAACCAGTGAACAATGCAGATCGAAGAATTAAACTTTTACGAATTAACTTATTAATTTATAACATTGCGGCTATTAATTTGTATCATTCAATGTATTAATTTACAGTGTCTACCTATTCTTTTCTTACAATTTACCATTAATTTATAACCATTTAAACTATTAATTTATAACGTTTGACCTATTGATTTGAAGCATTTAAAATAATAATTTACACCATTTAATACATTGAATTACAACGTTTGAGTTGTTAATTCAGGGCCTTTGAATCATTAATTTATAACATTTACGCTACTTATTTGTAACATTTATACCATTTATTTACGACATTTAAAAGGTACATTTGTGATATCTGCAAACCGTTTCTGTTTGATCGACCGCTGGCATTTTTCCACGTGTATACCAACAGGTATGCAAGGAACACATTTACCCTCGTGCGACGTCAGTTGTGTTTCAACCAGTGTACAATGCAGATCGAAGAATTAAACTTTTACGAATTAACTTATTAATTTATAACATTGCGGCTATTAATTTGTATCATTCAAAGTATTAATTTACAGTGTCTACCTATTCTTTTCTTACAATTTACCATTAATTTATAACCATTTAAACTATTAATTTATAACGTTTGACCTATTGATTTGAAGCATTTAAAATAATAATTTACACCATTTAATACATTGAATTACAACGTTTGAGTTGTTAATTCAGGGCCTTTGAATCATTAATTTATAACATTTACGCTACTTATTTGTAACATTTATACCATTTATTTACGACATTTAAAAGGTACATTTGTGATATCTGCAAACCGTATCTGTTTGAAGGACCGTTGGCATTTTGCCACGTGTATACCAACAGGTATGCAAGGAACACATTTACCCTCGTGCGACGTCAGTTGTGTTTCAACCAGTGTACAATGCAGATCGAAGAATTAAACTTTTACGAATTAACTTATTAATTTATAACATTGCGGCTATTAATTTGTATCATTCAAAGTATTAATTTACAGTGTCTACCTATTCTTTTCTTACAATTTACCATTAATTTATAACCATTTAAACTATTAATTTATAACGTTTGACCTATTGATTTGAAGCATTTAAAATAATAATTTACACCATTTAATACATTGAATTACAACGTTTGAGTTGTTAATTCAGGGCCTTTGAATCATTAATTTATAACATTTACGCTATATATTTCTAACATTTATACCATTTATTTACGACATTTAAAAGGTACATTTGTGATATCTGCAAACCGTTTCTGTTTGATCGACCGTTGGCATATTGCCACGTGTATACCAACAGGTATGCAAGGAACACATTTACCCTCGTGCGACATCAGTTGTGTTTGAACCAATGTACAATGCAGATCGAAGAATTAAACTTTTACGAATTAACTTATTAATTTATAACATTGCGGCTATTAATTTGTATCATTCAAAGTATTAATTTACAGTGTCTACCTATTCTTTTCTTACAATTTACCATTAATTTATAACCATTTAAACTATAAATTTATAACGTTTGACCTATTGATTTGAAGCATTTAAAATAATAATTTACACCATTTAATGCATTGAATTACAACGTTTGAGTTGTTAATTCAGGGCCTTTGAATCATTAATTTATAACATTTACGCTATTTATTTGTAACATTTATACCATTTATTTACGACATTTAAAAGGTACATTTGTGATATCTGCAAACCGTTTCTGTTTGATCGACCGTTGGCATTTTACCACGTGTATACCAACAGGTATGCAAGGAACACATTTACCCTCGTGCGACGTCAGTTGTGTTTCAACCAGTGTGCAATGCAGATCGAAGAATTAAACTTTTACTAATTAACTTATTAATTTATAACATTGCGGCTATTAATTTGTATCATTCAAAGTATTAATTTACAGTGTCTACCTATTCTTTTCTTACAATTTACCATTAATTTATAACCATTTAAACTATTAATTTATAACGTTTGACCTATTGATTTGAAGCATTTAAAATAATAATTTACACCATTTAATACATTGAATTACAACGTTTGAGTTGTTAATTCAGGGCCTTTGAATCATTAATTTATAACATTTACGCTATTTATTTGTAACATTTATACCATTTATTTACGACATTTAAAAGGTACATTTGTGATATCTGCAAACCGTTTCTGTTTGATCGACCGTTGGCATTTTGCCACGTGTATACCAACAGGTATGCAAGGAACACATTTACCCTCGTGCGACGTCAGTTGTGTTTCAGCCAGTGTACAATGCAGATCGAAGAATTAAACTTTTACGAATTAACTTATTAATTTATAACATTGCGACTATTAATTTGTATCATTCAAAGTATTAATTTACAGTGTCTACCTATTCTTTTCTTACAATTTACCATTAATTTATAACCATTTAAACTATTAATTTATAACGTTTGACCTATTGATTTGAAGCATTTAAAATAATAATTTACACCATTTAATACATTGAATTACAACGTTTGAGTTGTTAATTCAGGGCCTTTGAATCATTAATTTATAACATTTACGCTACTTATTTGTAACATTTATACCATTTATTTACGACATTTAAAAGGTACATTTGTGATATCTGCAAACCGTTTCTGTTTGATCGACCGCTGGCATTTTTCCACGTGTATACCAACAGGTATGCAAGGAACACATTTACCCTCGTGCGACGTCAGTTGTGTTTCAACCAGTGTACAATGCAGATCGAAGAATTAAACTTTTACGAATTAACTTATTAATTTATAACATTGCGGCTATTAATTTGTATCATTCAAAGTATTAATTTACAGTGTCTACCTATTCTTTTCTTACAATTTACCATTAATTTATAACCATTTAAACTATAAATTTATAACGTTTGACCTATTGATTTGAAGCATTTAAAATAATAATTTACACCATTTAATGCATTGAATTACAACGTTTGAGTTGTTAATTCAGGGCCTTTGAATCATTAATTTATAACATTTACGCTATTTATTTGTAACATTTATACCATTTATTTACGACATTTAAAAGGTACATTTGTGATATCTGCAAACCGTTTCTGTTTGATCGACCGTTGGCATTTTGCCACGTGTATACCAACAGGTATGCAAGGAACACATTTACCCTCGTGCGACGTCAGTTGTGTTTCAGCCAATGTACAATGCAGATCGAAGAATTAAACTTTTACGAATTAACTTATTAATTTATAACATTGCGGCTATTAATCTGTATCATTCAAAGTATTAATTTACAGTGTCTACCTATTCTTTTCTTACAATTTACCATTAATTTATAACCATTTAGACTATTAATTTATAACGTTTGACCTATTGATTTGAAGCATTTAAAATAATAATTTACACCATTTAATACATTGAATTACAACGTTTGAGTTGTTAATTCAGGGACTTTGAATCATTAATTTATAACATTTACGCTATTTATTTGTGACATTTATACCATTTATTTACGACATTTAAAAGGTACATTTGTGATATCTGCAAACCGTTTCTGTTTGATCGACCGTTGGCATTTTGCCACGTGTATACCAACAGGTATGCATGGAACACATTTACCCTCGTGCGACGTCAGTTGTGTTTCAACCAGTGTACAATGCAGATAGAAGAATTAAACTTTTACGAATTAACTTATTAATTTGTCGGAGTAGCGTTGGGGTCAGGATTGTGGGTGTTTGGTGAGTCTTCATTGAAATTAGCCATCGTTGCGATATAATAAAGACACAGTTTATTAGCACAGGCACGGATGATACAAGTTTAACAATCGACTGTGGTGATTAGGCACCCGCGATACTAGTAACAATGGTCTCGGGTTCGATAACGAAACCGCGGTCAGAGGGATGATGGTTGAACGTGTTCGCGAAGTCTAAGTCCGCACAATAATTCGTAAGAACGTTACTTCCTTCAGTTGACGAGATCGCGTGAAAGAATGACTTTTCCGTCCCGATGATGCCACAGAGGAAAACTATATCGGGGTGTGTCTAAGGGCACGAGATCATCGGATTCGTCGAGGATAGTCTTCGTTCCGGGAGTAAGGGAAATTGGTGTTGCTGCTAATTGGTCAATTTCCATATCGGTGGTTGGAAAAGATGCTAGCCGCCCTCGAGGGAAAGTTGCTAGTGGGAGACGCCGTTCGTTGAAAGAAATAGATCTCCCCTATCTTCCCGTAGTTGGGACAAAGACTGTTTATCTGTTCGAAGGACTTTAGGTAACTAGATATTAGTGTTTATAACGGCCCTCGGGCTAGCTGGTCACGTACTGTGGAGAGACATCGACATCTGGCAATCATCTTTCTCGAAGAATAGGAACTGCGTGTGGCCACGGGACAGAGACCGTTGGAATGTTTACTGTCGTGTGTCGCCAGAGATATTTCTTTTAAGGAGAGCTATAGAATTACTTCATACCTTTGTTAGACAAAACGTTCATCCCTTGACCGCGGGCACGTTGGCGACCGACTGTCGCCTCGAGCCCAAGCTCACTATCACAAATCTCGGACAATTACAATTAGGTTGAATAACTACAATTGTTTAATTACAGCTATAGTAGGCTCTAGGTTACAATGTTGCGGGATTATCCAGCATTCCAGAGGCTCCGGTGTTCTTTCCTCTCCGACAAATTTATACCATTGCGGCTATTAATTTGTATCATTCAAAGTATTAATTTACAGTGTCTACCTATTCTTTTCTTACAATTTACCATTAATTTATAACCATTTAAACTATTAATTTATAACGTTTGACCTATTGATTTGAAGCATTTAAAATAATAATTTACACCATTTAATACATTGAATTACAACGTTTGAGTTGTTAATTCAGGGCCTTTGAATCATTAATTTATAACATTTACGCTCCTTATTTGTAACATTTATACCATTTATTTACGACATTTAAAAGGTACATTTGTGATATCTGCAAACCGTTTCTGTTTGATCGACCGTTGGCATTTTACCACGTGTATACCAACAGGTATGCAAGGAACACATTTACCCTCGTGCGACGTCAGTTGTGTTTCAACCACTGTACAATGCAGATCGAAGAATTAAACTTTTACGAATTAACTTATTAATTTATAACATTGCGGCTATTAATTTACAACATCTAAGCCATTAATTTACAACATTTAAACTGTTAATTTATAACATTTAAGCCATTAATTTATAACATTTAAGGAATTAATTTATAACGTCTAAACTATTAATTTGTAACATTTATGCTATTAATTTATAACATTTAAACTACCAATTTCTATCATCTAAGCTATTAATTTATAACGTCTAAGCCATTAATTTATAACATTTAAGGAAATAATTAACAACGATTAAACTGTTAATTTATAACAATTGAAACATTAATTGGCAACATTTAAAACATTAATTTATAAGAATCAAACCATTCCTCGAGGAATCAGTAAGTCTCCCGCTAATAGCCCAATACATCGATAGATTTAACGAAGAAATACCTAACCGCGATTGCAACCAATTAGATCATATTATTTGCAACATAGTTAATAACTGTATCACGTACTGCGATGTAGGCGGTATTGGAGAATAAAAGAAATTTTATGTTACAACTATGACGAGTATATTTACTCGTTTAACGTGAGAGGAAATAAAAAGGTATTTTAAACAAGCATTAAATAAGAATTTTAAGTATCGCAGACAGTGAGTAGGTGTCATTCAAGAAAAAAGAACATTTTATTTTTTAATTAGCACGAGTAAATGAACGAATATCGATAATATAATATAACGCATCATATGAATTTTATCTGTCTGATTATTTAATAGCTTAACTTATTTCACAGTAACGTCATCGACTGCCCTTAGGCTCTTTTCCCTTTTTGTACAAACTAATGGATAGTCGAAAACTAGTATCAAGGAGGTGTGAATTTAGGCATAGTTTGTAGAAACTATTAAAATGATAAAAATGGATATCGTATTAAATCGTTAAAGATGCCAATTTACGATAAAAATTAAAAAGTCGTTCAATTTGATTTTGTTATAATGGAAAAACCGCCTCCTGCTATGTCAAAAAATCGTTACCGTTTGATTAACAAACCGACGCCTTGTTAAGTTATATAAGGAACACGGAAGTCGCGCGCGAGCTCTTTTGTGCCTGAAATTCCGGAGAGTGAACATCGAAGAAGAACATAAATATCAGGTAAGTAAGAAAAAATATCAAACAACAACATTGTAACGAGTAATTTATAACGTCTAAACCATTAATTTACAACACTTAAGCTATTAATTTATAACATTCAAGCAATTAATTTATAATATTTAAGGAATTAATTTATAACGTCTAAACTATTAATTTATAACATTTACGTTAATAATTTATAACATTCAAGCTATTAATTTATAACATTTAAACTGTTAATTTATAACATTTAAGCCATTAATTTTTAACATTTAAACTATTAATTTATAACATTTAAGCCATTAATTTATAACATTTAAGCCATTAATTTATAACATTTAAGCTATTAATTAACAACATCTAAGCCACTAATTTACAATATTTAAACTGTTATTTTATGCATTTAAGCAATTAATTTATAACATTTAAGCCATTCATTTATAACATTTAAACTATTAAATTTTAACATTTAAACTATTAATTTATAACATTTAAGCCATTAATTTATAAAATTTAAGCTATTAATTTACAGCATCTAAGCCATTAATTTACAACATTTAAACTGTTATTTTATACATTTAAGCCGTTAATTTATAATATTTAAGGAATTAATTTATAACGTCTAAACTATTAATTTATAACATTTATGCTATTAATTTATAACATTTAAGCTATTAATTTATAACATTTAAACTATTAATTTACAACATCTAAGCCATTAATTTACAACATTTAAAATGTTATTTTATACATTTAAGCCATTAATTTATAACACTCAAACTATTAATTTATAACATTTAAACTACCAATTTCTATCATCTAAGCTATTAATTTATAACGTCTAAGCCATTAATTTATAACATTTAAGGAAATAATTAACAACGATTAAACTGTTAATTTATAACAATTGAAACATTAATTGGCAACATTTAAAACATTAATTTATAAGAATCAAACCATTCCTCGAGGAATCAGTAAGTCTCCCGCTAATAGCCCAATACATCGATAGATTTAACGAAGAAATACCTAACCGCGATTGCAACCAATTAGATCATATTATTTGCAACATAGTTAATAACTGTATCACGTACTGCGATGTAGGCGGTATTGGAGAATAAAAGAAATTTTATGTTACAACTATGACGAGTATATTTACTCGTTTAACGTGAGAGGAAATAAAAAGGTATTTTAAACAAGCATTAAATAAGAATTTTAAGTATCGCAGACAGTGAGTAGGTGTCATTCAAGAAAAAAGAACATTTTATTTTTTAATTAGCACGAGTAAATGAACGAATATCGATAATATAATATAACGCATCATATGAATTTTATCTGTCTGATTATTTAATAGCTTAACTTATTTCACAGTAACGTCATCGACTGCCCTTAGGCTCTTTTCCCTTTTTGTTCAAACTAATCGATAGTCGAAAACTTGTATCAATGAGGTGTGAATTTAGGCATAGTTTGTAGAAACTATTAAAATGATAAAAATGGATATCGTATTAAATCGTTAAAGATGCCAATTTACGATAAAAATTAAAAAGTCGTTCAATTTGATTTTGTTATAATGGAAAAACCGCCTCCTGCTATGTCAAAAAATCGTTACCGTTTGATTAACAAACCGACGCCTTGTTAAGTTATATAAGGAACACGGAAGTCGCGCGCGAGCTCTTTCGTGCCTGAAATTCCGGAGAGTGAACATCGAAGAAGAACATAAATATCAGGTAAGTAAGAAAAAATATCAAACAACAACATTGTAACGAGTAATTTATAACGTCTAAACCATTAATTTACAACACTTAAGCTATTAATTTATAACATTCAAGCCATTAATTTATAATATTTAAGGAATTAATTTATAACGTCTAAACTATTAATTTATAACATTTACGTTATTAATTTATAACATTCAAGCTATTAATGTATAACATTTAAACTGTCATTTTATACATTTAAGCTATTAATTTATAACATTTAAGCTATTAATTTGCAACATCTAAGCCATTAATTTACAACATTTAAACTGTTATTTTATACATTTATGCCATTAATTTATAACATTTAAGCTATTAATTAACAACATCTAAGCCATTAATTTACAACATTTAAACTGTTATTTTATACATTTAAGCTATTAATTTATAACATTTAAGCTATTAATTTATAACGTCTAAACTATTAATTTACAACGTTTAAACTGTTATTTTATACATTTAAGCTATTAATTTATAACATTTAAAATATTAATTACAAACATTTAAGCCATTAATTTCTGACATTTAAACTATTAATTTATAACATTCAAGCCATTAATTTATAATATTTAAGGAATTAATTTATAACGTCTAAACTATTAATTACGACATTTATGCTGTTAATTTATAACATCTAAGCCATTAATTTACAACATCTAAGCCATTAATTTTCATCATTTAAACTGTTATTTTATACATTTAAGCTATTAATTTATAACATTTAAGCTATTAATTTATAACGTCTAAACTATTATTATAATTTACAACGTTTAAACTGTTATTTTATACATTTAAGCTATTAATTTATAACATTTAAGCTATTAATTTACAACATTTAAGATATTAATTTATAATATTTATGCCATTAATTTATAAAATTTGAGCTATTAATTTACAACATCTAAGCCACTAATTTACAATATTTAAACTGTTATATTATACATTTAAGCCATTAATTTATGACAGTTAAACAATTAATTTTTAACATTTAAACTATTAATTTATAACATTTAAGCCATTAATCTAACACAATTACTCCATTAATTCTTAACAGTTATACCAATAATTTATAACCACATTCTCCCATTAATTCAAAGTAATTATGTTCTTAATTTATAACAGTTGTACCGTTACTCGGAAGTAACTCTACATCCATTGATTTAAATCAATACCATCAATTCGTAGTGAGTGAATTAATGATTTATTTTGTTTTATTTTATTAACGGAATCCATCAAGTCTTTTTTGAAGTGCTATTTTATTTCTATATAGCATTATCTTTTAATTTTAAATACAGTATTTAATCTCTCATTTCATTATTTCGTATAAAATCTGTGGTAACACAGAGTTCAATTTTAAGACATAATTTTCCATTTCTGCTCAAAACCAAGGCCACAACACCATATTCATGGAATCAAGGAAGCAAGTGCAATTTACCCGAAGGCAACGACATCCTATAATTTGTCCATACGCGCTACAATTGGTACCTCACATAGTTTCGTTTCTTCGATGATAAGTACAAAATTCAAGTACGATTATGCGGATCCACGTACTACAGCTATTCCAATTATTAAATTTCAATACACGCCACTTCTTTATTATAAAATAATTTTACATCTCTGCTTCCAATGCTTAGAAACTCTTTATGTAAATGGGACCCGAAAGTAGTTACCTCCTCGTGGTGGGTCCCGGTAATTGGTATCGTTTTCCAAATAATAATACACCAAGTACTATTTTGAATATTAGTATTATTATTTGAAAACGATATCAAGCTAAAAACTACATGAGTATAGTCTGGTCTTGATCATCCAAAATAGTTTTGGTGATCTAGACTGGACTAATAACCCCCCGCGGGGGCACCGTGGGACATCGTGGGACATCGCAGGACACCGTGGGATGCGAGCGTTTTAGCCTTAATTAATCATAAGACAGATACCTATGTTATGTGCATTGTAAGCTCATTCTGTACAAAGATACTAATCTATCTTGGAACGAAAAATAAAGATCTCGTCTCTCTTGATCCCCCCGCTTACCACACTGGAAAAATTGTTCCCAGGATATATCGGTTCACGGTCGCTCAGTTCTTTCAAACCGTAGCGTGACGTACTCGTTCGCGCGTATTCCGGGTACGTGCGGGTCAACGTGTACTGGACAAATCTTTGGATTCGTAAGTCGCCCCAAGCACACCTCTGTGGTTAGTAACTGCTCGAAAACTGCCCGTCGTTTGCCTCGAATCACGGGAGTTGTCATTGCACTGGTGATACCTGCGACCGCAATACTGTCCGATTGGTACTTCGGTACTCGGACAGAAACCTGCATTTCACGTCCTCCGTAATCCTGTTTAAGTGAAAAACTCGCGGGCGGGGGAACCCCACTGTTCAGTTGGGGTAATGCCTTCGTAATCCTGTTCAGCGGTCCATCCTCGTGAGTGGACCCCACTGTGCAGTTGAGGCCTCTTGCCTTCGTAATCCTGTTCAGCGGTCCCTCCCCGGGTACTCACTTGTTTCAGTTGGAGTGTGTTAAATTGCAGGCCTGTTTGCTGGGTCACTAGTATCATCGGTCTTTGCCATCGACCGTGATAAGATCCAGACTACTTGACAGGAATCGAGAGAAGGTCAATGCTTGGGCTTTCCGCCGAGCCTTAGAGTTATCTGGTGCACGGGAGTACGTCGCGTAGGTTGGTTAGTTCTTTCGAGAGATCGTGACTTCGTTTGTTCCGGGCGCGCCGCGGTTTTTCTTTCATCGTCTGATTCATCGGGCATCTTCTTGTTTTCCCATTTTTAAGGGAAACTTATTGAAATCACGTTATATAACTTTTCAATATCTTCAATATCTTATAGCGTCGCAAAAGAAGAACGTTAAACAGTTTAGTACAGCGACTCGTATGTCCCTTCTGCAAGACACGAAATGGTATATAGAGTGTCAGTAGCTTCATTTTCTTCTTTTCGTTCCAAGTTAGATAAATGTGTCTTCGATACCGAATGCTGCCAGTAGGCATGCGAATTATTGTATAATATTTGTACTGATCGATGTAATCGTTGTGTGGGAGATAGATGTTGCGTTACGTATGCCTTGTTCTACGTTTGTAAAGTTTCATGTAAGCGCTGCGTTGGAGATATGTGTTTCGCAGTTAGACTACGAAGCAACTATTTCTTTACGCAGGCCCATGGTCAAGTAGAGTCAAAACTGGACATTCTGCCAATAGGTTGAATGTCGAGGTCGATGTGTAGTTTTAAATAACCCATGGGCGGGTCTCGTGCGTAGTCACTTCCTCGTGGTGAGACCTTCATAATTGGCATCGTTTTCCAAAAATTAATCAGTCGATTAATCTTTGGAAAACGATACCAAGCCAAGAACTACGTAACAGTCCAGTTTGGATCACCAAAAGCCTCTAAGAGATTTTTGGATGATCTACACTGGACTGCAACGTGGGACATCGTTGGACACCGTTGGACACCGTTGGATACCGTGGGATATGTCTTGACTATGTCGAATCCATTCTGAGCCCATTCTGTACAATGATACTTATCTCACTTGGAACGAGATATAAAAATCTATTCTTCTTTTCCACTGAATCTTGCAGTTATTTTGTGCACAAGCGTCACGCGAGTCCATCGATTCTTTTGAAAGATCCCGATGTATGAAATTGTTCTCTTATTTCAAATGAATTTTTAACGTATTATCTTATTGTTTCAAATTGAGTTATAACGTCATAAACTTGCAACTTAGTAACAGTTAGATTCAAATACCTCGAAACAAGGTTTCGCGCGTGTTTGTGCAGTATTCTTTAAGTATATTTAAGTGGCGAACATTTGAATTCTTGCAAATATTTTCCAATATTTATAATACGCGACTATAGTGTATTAGTGGAATGTATATTTCGTATTCTAATAACGAAAATTCAGAGTATATATTCTAATTGCCAACAGTATAATTCTTGCAAACGATTGCATTGCATTCACGGTATTCGTAAGCATTTGTTCGCTATCGAGAAATATCTCACAATTTTCAACTAAATAATATTTATCAAACTTATTCCAATTAGTCAATAATAATTTTTAAGTGTAAAAAATAGCAGTATTTTCTAAATAAACGTTCGATAGGAAAAAGACGAAAATTGTCGAAACGACGTTTCGCTTCTACCTCACCCCCCCCTCCCATCCGCCCTTAAACAACCACCATTTCCACCACTGGACTTTACACGGTTCCTGCCTGATGTTAGTCTCCCTGATGATATTCGCTGGGATGGCGCAGCATCCATGGTACGTCCTCTGTTTCTCCGCTTCGAACGGTGAGTCGCATGCATTTTTGTTCCTCCGGTCACCCAATCATGTCGTAGGATGAAAGGTCCGAATCGGCACGGGTGACTGGTTGTATTACGTAGAATTTTTTGCGAGCATAGTGACCGCGGGTATGTTTTATACCTGTGAGTAGTAACATTCTTTTTTTAAATTTATTAGTTTAGGATAGGTCTTCTTGCACAGCGCGATTATAATAATTAGTTTAAACATATACACTTGAGAATATATTCGTGTTATTTATAAGTATGCATGTTAATATTCCGTATGAATATTTGCAAATGGCAAATATCTACACGAATATATCTGTTTGACACAAATATACTTGATCTTAGGCAATGAATTAATCGTGACAATATTAAGTCACGTTCGTTTATTTCACTTTGGCTAGAATTTAAAATATGAGTTAAAATTCATTTTTTCCCGTACAAGAATGCGTGAAATTTTACGTGCAAGAAGACACTTCGCGACAGGCAGATTTTTGAATCAAAGCAATAATTTTGAACACTGCTTCTGCACTTTCGAGTATATGCTTTGATAAAGAGGTCGCCTGAGATTATTTCTTTCTTAGTAATATATTTAGAGTCAATTGTTCCATTTGATCGAGTCTCAGTCTTTTTCAATTAACGCTACCTTTTTTGCAATATTAAACTTTTGTTCTAATTTATTAAATTAATAAAGTAGAGTTACTTAGTTACTATTAAATTAATAAAGTTGATTTAATCAGAAACGAAGTAGTAAAATATAAAATCAAAGAACGTTAGTCCGTTAAATAAAAATTACACAAACTAATCATCTTTTTAGATCAGGATTTTCAGGTTTAACCCTTTCCGTGCCCATTGTCAGGATCTCATTCACGTGCCCAGGTGCTACTTGAATGGGAGAGAGACATTGGGCACGATGATCTAGAATTAAGTAATGTAATAATTGATCAGCGACTGACGATGTGTTAGTGTATCGTGCACGACGTATTTTCCACATTATGTGTGTGTGTGTTGTTAGGCCGTGGAATTGCGTCGCTTTCTCTCATTCGTTAAAACTTCAAATATTAAAAATGTCGAGACATATATCGATTCAATTTACGTCTCGATACAATCGCAATTTGTGATAATATTGTCCACGCGATTAAGTGTAACCACCCATGTAATATTGCCGTAAATTACAATTATAATTCCAAGTTTACTTACATTTATTTTAACGATATCATTTCCTCAGACGTGTTTTATCGCGTTTTACGCAATGGTCACTAGCCTTCGTCAGTCGATTTCAGGAAAACGGTACGTACCTTAGAGTGTGCATGCTGTGTATTAAGCTCGGGTGTCGGAGGCGTCCCGGGACGTCCTCTCTAGTGTAGGACCTTTGCGCCCGAGCGTTTGTGTGAGAACCGTGGAGCGAATGTGTTGGTGTGCCTGTTTTGCCATTTTTAAATATAGCGCTAGGTAGGATAGGTAGTATACTTTCTGGTATGACTGTTAATTATAAGTAGGTAGGGCCGGGCAGGTTGGCACAGTCTCTGGTCGGGTAGGCGCGTTTTCGTGTGACCAACCTGTTTCTGGAAATCTAATTTGAAAAATCGACGGTGAAACTGGCACGGGTAGAGCATGCTCTCGTCTCTGGTTTTGCCTATCGATTTTTCGAATTTCGCGGTCGCGGTCGCGAGTGGGCTCGAAACGAACGTTTATCGCTCGAGCACGCACATGCGAGTGGGCAACGATCACTGCCGTGATCGTTGGTCAGTCCATGTGCACTTCAATCAGTTTCCGCGGTTTATATTTTTATTTCCAAGTTTTTTGTTTTTTTGTTTGCGATTTAGAAGTCTCGAGCTTAGACTTAAGTTTCAGCGGGCATTGCGCCCGAAGAAAGAAGAGGCTATAAGCCGAAGAGGCCCGGCAAACTGCCACTCAAGAGGGCAACTACTAATGGCTCCCCATCCTCTGGGTCATCCAGAGCATGGGAAGTCATTATTGTTACTACTTTGTCACTATGCTCGATTTTAGTATTTGTAGTAGTGGTAGTAGTAGTTTGCTTTTTTGGCCCATGTATATGATATATCGGTCCATTGTCCCATTGGGCAAATCGCGATTTTTCTTATTAGTGTTGCGACAAATTAATTACGGGTTGTATTAGAGTTGCGAAATAACATCGCGGCTTTTCATTAGTGTGGCGAGAAAATGATTATCGCGTTTGCTTTAGAGTTGCGATAAAATGATAATCGCGTTTGTTTTAGAGTTGCGAATTACGATATCGCGATTGTCTTTCGCAATTTTTAGAATTTTTCCTGTTTTCTATTGTTTAAAATTAGATTATAAAAGTGTTAGTTTTCAATTAATTTTATAGTATTGCAAGTAGCAATACCAGAATATTTAAAGTAGCTTTTTTATATAGTAAATAGCAATTTTTATTAAATTCACTATAAGAGTTAGCGTTGCGATATTGTTCCATCGCGAGTTCTGCTAATTTTTCCTGTTAGCGTTGCGATAATGAATGATCGCGTTTTGTTGAGTAGAGTTGCGTTCACAAACTACCCCAACCCTCCGACTGCAATTGTCGGACACTGTTCCTGGATCACACGTACAGCTGCAAGAGCTGTGCAAGTGTGATCGTTCATCAGCAACCTCTTAAATGGTTGCACTTCGATCTCTCGCTATTAGTGTTGCGTATTGCTTAAATACGAGTGCGTAGATTTATACTTATTAGCGTTGCGTATCAAATATCGGGAATTTTCAGACTTTTCTTTTTTTTTTAATGGTAGATTAATTGATATTGCAGATATAACAAAGCACTCATCGCGTTTGATTTTGAGAATTTTCTGCTTCATAAATATTAGTAGTAAAGTAGCGTTGCGAAACAAGAATATTCAGTTCCACTCTCGGCGTGTTGATCGGGTTTACCAATAGAGTGGAAGACGATTGAATTTTAGTAGCCCTTCTGGCTACTGCTTTGTTTCTTTTTCAGCGCCCCTTATTAATGCGCCCCTTATTACTACGTTTATTACTGAAAATACTGCTATAAGACATATTTTTAAAAGTTAAAAGTTAAAAGACAAAGCAGGTGATTTTATAATAATCGGGGTTTCTCTCATCTTAGTTATTCCAAATGAACTTTTCAATTTTTAATTCAGCTTAAATTCAATTACTTAAAATTCTTGTTTTCAACGTAATCCTAGTTTCGATTAAAAAGATACAAATGATCCTCTATATTTGCTAAAATTTAATCAATAGTAATTTGATCTATAATTGACCATTATTGGTAGTTTATTTTTCATTTTTTAAATTGTTCTCGTTTTAAAGATGCCTGTTTCCTTCATATAGAAACCAGAAAATGAGTTTGTTCCAGATTTATCAATATACAGAAATTACATTTCAGTTACATATACGAACATTTTATAGCATATTAAATATGTATACTAGATACTCAAATGATATTTCTTTCATTGTCTGATTGTTCAGGCACCTTCCCGTTTCCCCATTTTTAAAAGAAGCATATTGCGATCACTTTGGAGTATATAACTTCTCGATATCTTCATAAGTTTAGTACAACGAGTCGTATGTCTCTTTTGCAAGATTCTAAATTGTATATGCAGTGTCAATAGTTTCATTTCTCTTCTTTCGTTCCAAGTTAGACAAATGTATCTTTGATACCGAATGTTGCCAGTACCGTTGCGAATTATTGTACAATGTTTGTACCGATCGATGTAATCGTTTTCGCAAATTAATCAGTTGATTAATTCTTGGAAAACCACTACATCGATAAGTAAAAACATTGCACAATAATTCGATACCAAGCTAAGAACCACGCTAATACAGTCCAGTTTGAATTACGAAAAGCCACGAAGAGAATTTTGGATAATCTAAACTGGACTGCAACGTGGGACGCCGTTGGACACCGTTGGACACCGTTGGACACCGTTGGACACCGTTGGACACCGTTGAACACCGTTGGACATCGTTGGACACCGTGGGACAACGTTGGACACCGTGGGACATCGTTGGACACCGTGGGACACCGTGGGATATCGTAGGATGCGTATGTTTTAGTCTTAATTAATTGTAAGGTAGATACCTATGTTAAGTGCATTGTAAGCTCATTCTGTACAAAGATACTTATCTATCTTGGAGCGAAAAATAAAGATTTCGTCTCTCTTGATCCCCTCGCTTACCACACTGAAAAAATTGTTCCCACGATATATCGGTTCACGGTCGCTCAGTTCTTTCAAACCGTAGCGTGACGTACTCGTTCGCGCGTATTCCGGGTACGTGCGGGTCAACGTGCACTGGACAAATCTTTGGATTCGTAAGTCGCCCCAAGCACACCTCTGTGGTTAGTAACTGCTCGAAAACTGCCCGTCGTTTGCCTCGAATCACGGGAGTTGTCATCGCACTGGTGATACTTGCGACCGCAATACTGTCCGATTGGTACTCCGGTACTCGGACAGAAACCTGCATTTCACGTCCTCCGTAATCCTGTTTAAGTGAAAAACTCGCGGGCGGGGGGACCCCACTGTTCAGTTGGGGTAATGCCTTCGTAATCCTGTTCAGCGGTCCATCCTCGTGAGTGGACCCCACTGTGCAGTTGAGGCCTCTTGCCTTCGTAATCCTGTTCAGCGGTCCCTCCCCGGGTACTCACTTGTTTCAGTTGGAGTGTGTTAAATTGCAGGCCTGTTTGCTGGGTCACTAGTATCATCGGTCGGTGCCATCGACCGTGATAAGATCCAGACTACTTGACAGGTATCGAGATAAGGTCAATGCTTGGGCTTTCCGCTGAACCTTAGAGTTATCTGGTGCACGGGAGTACTTCGCGTAGGTTTGTTAGTTCTTTCGAGAGATCGCGATCTCGTTCGTTTCGGGCGCGCCGCGATTTTTTCCTTTATCATCTGATACATCGGGTATCTTCTTGTTTTCCCATTTTTAAGGGAAACTTATTGAAATCACGTTATATAACTTTTCAATATCTTCAATATCTTATAGCGTCGCAAAAGAAGAACGTTAAACAGTTTAGTACAGCGACTCGTATGTCCCTTCTGCAAGACACGAAATGGTATATAGAGTGTCAGTAGCTTCATTTTCTTCTTTTCGTTCCAAGTTAGATAAATGTGTCTTCGATACCGAATGCTGCCAGTAGGCATGCGAATTATTGTATAATATTTGTACTGATCGATGTAATCGTTGTGTGGGAGATAGATGTTGCGTTACGTATGCCTTGTTCTACGTTTGTAAAGTTTCATGTAAGCGCTGCGTTGGAGATATGTGTTTCGCAGTTAGACTACGAAGCAACTATTTCTTTACGCAGGCCCATGGTCAAGTAGAGTCAAAACTGGACATTCTGCCAATAGGTTGAATGTCGAGGTCGATGTGTAGTTTTTTTAAATAACCCATGGGCGGGTCTCGTGCGTAGTCACCTCCTCGTGGTGAGACCTGGTAATTGGCATCGTTTTCCAAAAATTAATCAGTCGATTAATCTTAGGAAAACGATACCAAGCCAAGAACTACGCAACAGTCCAGTTTAGATCACCAAAAGCCTCTAAAAGGATTTTGGTGATCTAGACTGGACTAACAACCCCCCGCGGGGGCACCGTGGGACATCGTGGGACATCGCAGGACTCCGTGGGATGCGAGCGTTTTAGCCTTAATTAATCATAAGATAGATACCTATGTTATGTGCATTGCAAGCTCATTCTGTACAAAGATACTAATCTATCTTGGAACGAAAAATAAAGATCTCGTCTCTCTTGATCCCCCCGCTTACCACACTGGAAAAATTGTTCCCAGGATATATCGGTTCACGGTCGCTCAGTTCTTTCAAACCGTAGCGTGACGTACTCGTTCGCGCGTATTCCGGGTACGTGCGGGTCAACGTGCACTGGACAAATCTTTGGATTCGTAAGTCGCCCCAAGCACACCTCTGTGGTTAGTAACTGCTCGAAAACTGCCCGTCGTTTGCCTCGAATCACGGGAGTTGTCATCGCACTGGTGATACTTGCGACCGCAATACTGTCCGATTGGTACTCCGGTACTCGGACAGAAACCTGCATTTCACGTCCTCCGTAATCCTGTTTAAGTGAAAAACTCGCGGGCGGGGGGACCCCACTGTTCAGTTGGGGTAATACCTTCGTAATCCTGTTCAGCGGTCCATCCTCGTGAGTGGACCCCACTGTGCAGTTGAGGCCTCTTGCCTTCGTAATCCTGTTCAGCGGTCCCTCCCCGGGTACTCACTTGTTTCAGTTGGAGTGTGTTAAATTGCAGGCCTGTTTGCTGGGTCACTAGTATCATCGGTCGGTGCCATCGACCGTGATAAGATCCAGACTACTTGACAGGTATCGAGAGAAGGTCAATGCTTGGGCTTTCCGCTGAACCTTAGAGTTATCTGGTGCACGGGAGTACTTCGCGTAGGTTTGTTAGTTCTTTCGAGAGATCGCGATCTCGTTCGTTTCGGGCGCGCCGCGATTTTTTCCTTTATCATCTGATACATCGGGTATCTTCTTGTTTTCCCATTTTTAAGGGAAACTTATTGAAATCACGTTATATAACTTTTCAATATCTTCAATATCTTATAGCGTCGCAAAAGAAGAACGTTAAACAGTTTAGTACAGCGACTCGTATGTCCCTTCTGCAAGACACGAAATGGTATATAGAGTGTCAGTAGCTTCATTTTCTTCTTTTCGTTCCAAGTTAGATAAATGTGTCTTCGATACCGAATGCTGCCAGTAGGCATGCGAATTATTGTATAATATTTGTACTGATCGATGTAATCGTTGTGTGGGTTAGGTTGGGGTTAGGTTGGGGTTAGGTTGGGGTTAGGTTGGGGTTAGGTTGGGGTTAGGTTGGGGTTAGGTTGGGGTTAGGTTGGGGTTAGGTTGGGGTTAGGTTGGGGTTAGGTTAGGTTGGGGTTAGGTTGGGGTTAGGTTGGGGTTAGGTTGGGGAGCACGAGGCGGGTATGGGTTCCCAGGTCGTAGGACCACGCCCTGGGAAACCCCGATGGATCTGATGCTCTCCTATAGTCGGGTGGCGGCTGGTCGGTGCCTTTGGTACCCGTCGGTTCGCTGATCCGGTGCGGAGAACTTCGGAGAAGTTGGTGGGCCCATATCTGCCAAGACCACTCACCTCACCTTCTCGTGGGGCTCCCCGTCACCCTGCACCGGCCTTGACCGGGGTAGGGTGCGAAAGAGTGAGTGGCACCAGGATGCAGATTTGTTGACGACCCGGCGACCAAACAAACAAACCAAACATGGAAGATAAGAAACTAGGTAAAAACGTTTACGGTGCAGGGGAGGGAGACCCCAGTACCGGCGCAGTCGTGGGTAGTCAAGTGGGCCCCGCTGCGTCGTCATCTCACGACCACGGCCGTTCGAGGGTGGACCGCCAGGCCCCCGGACGTGTTTCTGCGTCTGGCGAGGACAACGGGATGGAGATGGCGGAGGAATCTCCAAGGAGGAGGAGCACGAGGAGCTCGCTCAGGAGCACGGACAGGCCGGAGTACGCTTTTCTCGCTCCGCCCCTGGTCGACTATGCCACGTCATCGGTGGCAGTAGGGCCGCGGACGCGAGTAAGGTCCGACGACGAGGAGTCCGTCGCCTCGATCTCGTCGCGTTCGTCGCTGGCCTCTGCGACGTCCAGGGGTAAGAAGAGGAGGGTCGCCATTACGACCCCGGACGTGCCCGAGGAACTGGACATCCTCGTAAGGACGAGCTCGCCCGCGGAGGTCAGCGCGGAGGTGACGATGCGCATCTCCGAAATCATGAGGGTTGCGACGATATCGTCCAACCTGAAAGGAACGTGCATAAAGGCACTAAAAGACGCGGCGAGCTATCTCACCGCCGCCTGGAAGCACGAGTCCTGCAGGAGAAGGACCGGACAAGCGCGCGACAGCGACGTCGTAGACACGAGGCTGTCCGCGGTGGAGCAAGAGAACGCAGCCCTCCGCCAACAGCTGGCGATATTGACTGCTCGCGTTCAGGAGTGTCCGCGATGCACCGGCCCAATGTGCGAGTATGGCCGTCCTCCGCGGGAAGACAACAGCGACAGGGCACGCCTAGATGCCCTGGAGAAGGAGGTCCGGGAGCTCAGACCCTCCATCGTCAAGGACATCGAGGAGCTGCTCGGGAACCGACGACCAAGGACCCCCGACGCACGTCGAAGCGCGGACCGCCCCGCTACTCTACGTGCCTCCCAAACTGCGTCGCTACCGAAGGAGCAGGAGGGTGGCGAGACGTGGACAGTGGTGGAATCAAGGGGGAAGAGGCAACGGAAGAAGCGGAAGAAGACAGCCGCCGCCGCCGCCGCCGCCGCTGCCGCCGCCGCTGGAGTCGAGACGGCGAGAAACGGGGCGACCGTGGCTCCGCCGGCGACGAGCGGACGCCAGCGGCCACCGCAGTCAAGGACGACAGGCGCGCCGAAACCGAGCGCCGCCGCAGCGAAAAGAGGACCGCCGCAGGCACCCAAGACGGTCACGCTCCCTAGAGCACCGCGAACATCCGCGGTGACTCTGACGTTGAACGAGGGAGCCAGGATGTCGTACGCCGACGTGCTGGAGGCAGCCAGAGCGAAGGTCCCGCTCTCGGAGGTGGGTGTGGAGTCCGTCGACATGAGGAAGGCGATGACGGGCGCCATAATCATCAGAGTCCCTGGGGACAGGGACAGGGGAAAGGCGACGCTGCTGGCGACGCGTCTGGCCGAGGCGCTGGATCCGACGGCGGTGAGAGTCGCCACACCAACCAGGATGGCCGAGCTCCGGGTGACCGGGATCGACATCTCGGTCAAAAAGGACGAACTGCGGCGAGCTTTGGCCTCGGCCGCAGGATGCGGCTGCGCCGAGATGCACATCGGGGAGATCGGCGCCACCAGGGGCGGCCTCGGGTCCGTGTGGATCAAATGCCCGGTGGCAGGAGCCCGCAAACTAGCCCAGGCGGGAAAAATAGCCCTGGGTTGGTCGACAGCGAGGATCAGAGCGATTCCGAAGCGGCCCCTCCAGTGCTTCAAGTGCCTGGAGCTGGGGCACGTGCGCGCAACATGCGTGTCCGGGGTGGATCGCGGGCATCTGTGCTACAGGTGCGGCGGTAGCGGACATCGAGCCAGAGGCTGTCCGGCCTCTGCTCCCAAGTGCCCTCTGTGCGAGTCGCTCGGGGCACCCGCCAACCACAGGATGGGCGGGGCGGCCTGCGCTCCCCCGAAGACCAAGAAGAAGAGGAGACCAATCCGCGAGCCAGCGGCGGAAAAGTGTCCAGGAAGCGCCGCGAAAGCAGCAGCGGCGGATGGTCGGGAGGAGGCCATGGAGGTGACCGCGTAATTCGAGCGCCTCCTCCAATGCAACCTCGGTAGGTCGAGAAGAGCGCAAGATCTGCTCTCGCAGACCATCCGAGAGAACGAGGTCGCCCTCGCGGCGGTGGCCGAGCCGTACCGCGTTCCCGACGCTCCCAACTGGATCGCGGACCTGGACGGAGCCACGACGATAACTTGGACGTCAGCCTCGAGTGCCCCCGGCGTTCCGCTCGATCGCGGCCGCGGCTTCGTCGCGGTCGAGTGGGCTGGAATAGCGGTGGTGGCCGTCTACGTCTCCCCCAACATCGGCCTGGATGCGTACGGGGACTTTCTGGACAGGGTCGGCGAGTGCGTCAGGAGATGCCTTCCCCGCCAGGCGCTCGTCCTCGGGGACTTTAACGCCCATTCCACGCAATGGGGAAACCCCGGTACCAACTCTCGGGGAAGGATGCTCACCGACTGGGCCGCGGGTCTCGGGCTCGTGCTGGCGAACAGAGGCTCGGCGAGCACCTGCGTGGCATGGAGAGGGTCCTCCGTGGTCGACGTCACGTGGACTACCCCGGAGCTGTTCAGGCGGATCCACGACTGGAGAGTGGCCGAGGGGATGGAAACGCTGTCCGACCACCTCTACATACTGATGGAGGTGGCCCCCGAGACTGCACAGGCCGACAACGACGACGACGCCCGACGACGAGGAGAGAAGCGATCCCGCCCACCACCGCGATGGCGGCTCAAGGAGAGGGACAAGGACCTGCTGCGGGCGGCGGCCACCGTCTCCGCCTGGAGTTGGGACGCCCGACGGACAACAGCAGCAGCAGTATCATCGTTGGAAAGCGTCGACGAGGAGGCGGAAGAACTTCGCCGACGCATGAGCGCGGCGTGCGACGCCTCGATGCCGCGCTCCGTCCCGGGCGGTAGACGCGATCGCTGCGTGTACTGGTGGTCACCGGAGATCGCGGAGCTGCGAGCGAGCTGCGTCCGAGCCCGCAGAAGATTCCTGAGGGCCCGCCGTCGCAGGCTGACGCGCGACGAAGAGGAGATCTCCAGCTGCTACGAGGCGTACAGAGAGGCGAGACGCACTCTTCAGCGGGAGATCAAGATCGCGAAAGCTCGGTGCTGGGCAGAACTGGTCGAGGCGGTCGAATCCGATCCGTGGGGGCGCCCCTACAAGATAGCGACCAAGAAGTTGCGACCTGCGGCGCCCCCGCTGACCGCGAACATGGACCCGGTGCTGCTGAACAAGGTCATCGGTACTCTGTTCCCACCGGAAGACAGGGACGCGGGGCGATCAGCGCCATCCTCCTACTTCGGCGGCGACGACGACGAGGAGGCGGTGACGACGACGACGGAGTGGAGCGAAGAGCTCGGAGTCACCGAAGAGGAGCTCTTCGAAGCCACGAGGAGGATGGCATCCCGCGACGTGGCACCGGGTCCGGACGGAATCCCAGGCCGAGTGTGGGCGGAGACGATCGACGCCATGGCTCCCCGCCTGCGACACCTGTACACCAGATGCCTGAGGGAGGGTGCCTACCCCCGGACGTGGCGGACGGCGAGATTGGTTCTGCTGCGGAAAGAGGATCGTCCGCCGGACTCGCCGTCCGCGTACAGGCCTATATGCCTGCTCGACGAGGTGGGGAAGCTGTTCGAGCGAATCATCGCCGCCCGTCTGGAGGCTCACATGACGGAGAGGACGCCCGGATGGCACGAAAGCCAGTACGGATTTCGCCGAGGCCGCTCGACGGTGGACGCGGTGAGGCGAGTCCGATCCATGGCCGAGGACACGGTCGCTCGCCAGGGGGTGGGATTGGCGGTATCGCTGGACGTCACGAACGCCTTCAACTCCATCCCTTGGACCAGGATAGTGGAAGCCCTGCGATACTTCGAGGTTCCGGCCTATCTCGTCGGGGTGATCCGGGCGTACCTGAGCGACCGGTGGATCCTGTACAGCGGAAAGGACGGGGAAGAGAGAAGACGCGTCGAGCGCGGCGTGCCACAGGGCTCGGTCCTGGGACCCATACTGTGGATCACGGCCTACGACTCGGTCCTCCGATGCCCCGTGCCCCCGGGCGCGGGCCTGGTCTGCTACGCCGACGACACGCTGGTTCTGGCCGGGGGACGATGGTGGAACGAGGCGGTGAACAACGCGGAGAACGCCGTGGCATGCGCGGTACGCGCCATTCGGACGCTCGGGCTGAGAGTGTCGCCGGCCAAATCCGAGGCCCTCTGGTTCTTCGACCAACGCCGCAGAGGAACCCCTCCTCCCGACCTCTCCGTGACCATCGACGGAGAAGAGGTGCCGGTGAGACGCCAGATGAGATACCTGGGTCTCACCATCGACAGCGGATGGACGTTCGGACCGCACTTCGAGCTCCTGGTCCCCAGGGTGACAGCCGCGGCCAACGCCTTGTGCGGCCTCCTACCGAACATCGGCGGAGCAGGACTGGGAGTCCGCCGACTCTACGAGGGAGTGGTCCGGTCCCGAGTCCTCTACGGGGCTCCCGTCTGGGCCGAAGATCTGGCGGCGAGTCGTCGCAGCCTGGTCCTGGTGAGAAGATTGCAGCGGACGATCGCCATCCGCATCGCCAGAGGATACAGGACGGTGTCCTACGCGTCGGCGACCGTGCTGGCGGCGTCCCCGCCGTTCGAGCTGCAGGCCCTCGCGCTCCGAAGGGTGTACGAACACCTGAGAGGTCCGAGCTCGGACGGGCGCTCGACGCCACCGTCCAACATTCGGGAGGAGACGAAGTCGGAGATCTGGGAGCGATGGCGCTCTCGGCTGGTGGAGGAGGACGCCGTGCGGCCACATCGCGCCGTTCGCGCCGTGCTTCCGAACTGGGACGCCTGGAGAGAACACGGCGGGGTCCCGCTAACCTTCAGGACGACGCAGGTGCTCACCGGTCACGGAGTATTCGGCGAGTACCTGCTCAGGATTCGGCGGGAGGTGACGTCCATCTGTCACCACTGCGAGGAAGAGGAGGACACGGCGCAGCACACGCTGGAGCACTGCCCGGCGTGGGCAGAACCGCGACGCGTCCTGCGGCTCGACATCGGCGAGAGATTAGCCCCAGAAGCGGTCGTCGAGGCGATGCTCAGAGGGCGCCAGGAGTTCGTCGCCGTCCGCACGTACTGCGAGCAAGTGATGCTCGCGAAGGAGCGGGCGGAAAGAGATCGAGAAAGATCGCGCCATCCCTCGAGGACGTCGCAGCAACAGAGAAACACCAGACGCCACGAAGGCGCGGCGCAGCCGCCGCCTTAGGAGCGTGAGAACAGGATCGAGGCGTTAGGGGGCGTGGTCCCCCCCTAACGGACCAAACAAGAACAGGACGTCTCCCTTCAAGATCTACAGGGAGATAGACGACAGGGGGCACCCCGGTAGTACTTCGCAAGAGAGCCCGGGTGTCCCTCGACCAAACGTCAGGACAGGCCACCGTGGAGTTTTAGTCGGTAAGAGTCCGACACTACCCGCTGCTGATTTCACAGTAGCGGGTGTCCATGAGGATTTCTCCACGTAAAAAAAAAAAAAAAAAAAAAAAAAAAAAGGTTGGGGTTAGGTTGGGGTTAGGTTGGGGTTAGGTTGGGGTTAGGTTGGGGTTAGGTTGGGGTTAGGTTGGGGTTAGGTTGGGGTTAGGTTGGGGTTAGGTTGGGGTTAGGTTGGGGTTAGGTTGGGGTTAGGTTGGGGTTAGGTTGGGGTTAGGTTGGGGTTAGGTTGGGGTTAGGTTGGGGAGCACGAGGCGGGTATGGGTTCCCAGGTCGTAGGACCACGCCCTGGGAAACCCCGATGGATCTGATGCTCTCCTATAGTCGGGTGGCGGCTGGTCGGTGCCTTTGGTACCCGTCGGTTCGCTGATCCGGTGCGGAGAACTTCGGAGAAGTTGGTGGGCCCATATCTGCCAAGACCACTCACCTCACCTTCTCGTGGGGCTCCCCGTCACCCTGCACCGGCCTTGACCGGGGTAGGGTGCGAAAGAGTGAGTGGCACCAGGATGCAGATTTGTTGACGACCCGGCGACCAAACAAACAAACCAAACATGGAAGATAAGAAACTAGGTAAAAACGTTTACGGTGCAGGGGAGGGAGACCCCAGTACCGGCGCAGTCGTGGGTAGTCAAGTGGGCCCCGCTGCGTCGTCATCTCACGACCACGGCCGTTCGAGGGTGGACCGCCAGGCCCCCGGACGTGTTTCTGCGTCTGGCGAGGACAACGGGATGGAGATGGCGGAGGAATCTCCAAGGAGGAGGAGCACGAGGAGCTCGCTCAGGAGCACGGACAGGCCGGAGTACGCTTTTCTCGCTCCGCCCCTGGTCGACTATGCCACGTCATCGGTGGCAGTAGGGCCGCGGACGCGAGTAAGGTCCGACGACGAGGAGTCCGTCGCCTCGATCTCGTCGCGTTCGTCGCTGGCCTCTGCGACGTCCAGGGGTAAGAAGAGGAGGGTCGCCATTACGACCCCGGACGTGCCCGAGGAACTGGACATCCTCGTAAGGACGAGCTCGCCCGCGGAGGTCAGCGCGGAGGTGACGATGCGCATCTCCGAAATCATGAGGGTTGCGACGATATCGTCCAACCTGAAAGGAACGTGCATAAAGGCACTAAAAGACGCGGCGAGCTATCTCACCGCCGCCTGGAAGCACGAGTCCTGCAGGAGAAGGACCGGACAAGCGCGCGACAGCGACGTCGTAGACACGAGGCTGTCCGCGGTGGAGCAAGAGAACGCAGCCCTCCGCCAACAGCTGGCGATATTGACTGCTCGCGTTCAGGAGTGTCCGCGATGCACCGGCCCAATGTGCGAGTATGGCCGTCCTCCGCGGGAAGACAACAGCGACAGGGCACGCCTAGATGCCCTGGAGAAGGAGGTCCGGGAGCTCAGACCCTCCATCGTCAAGGACATCGAGGAGCTGCTCGGGAACCGACGACCAAGGACCCCCGACGCACGTCGAAGCGCGGACCGCCCCGCTACTCTACGTGCCTCCCAAACTGCGTCGCTACCGAAGGAGCAGGAGGGTGGCGAGACGTGGACAGTGGTGGAATCAAGGGGGAAGAGGCAACGGAAGAAGCGGAAGAAGACAGCCGCCGCCGCCGCCGCCGCCGCTGCCGCCGCCGCTGGAGTCGAGACGGCGAGAAACGGGGCGACCGTGGCTCCGCCGGCGACGAGCGGACGCCAGCGGCCACCGCAGTCAAGGACGACAGGCGCGCCGAAACCGAGCGCCGCCGCAGCGAAAAGAGGACCGCCGCAGGCACCCAAGACGGTCACGCTCCCTAGAGCACCGCGAACATCCGCGGTGACTCTGACGTTGAACGAGGGAGCCAGGATGTCGTACGCCGACGTGCTGGAGGCAGCCAGAGCGAAGGTCCCGCTCTCGGAGGTGGGTGTGGAGTCCGTCGACATGAGGAAGGCGATGACGGGCGCCATAATCATCAGAGTCCCTGGGGACAGGGACAGGGGAAAGGCGACGCTGCTGGCGACGCGTCTGGCCGAGGCGCTGGATCCGACGGCGGTGAGAGTCGCCACACCAACCAGGATGGCCGAGCTCCGGGTGACCGGGATCGACATCTCGGTCAAAAAGGACGAACTGCGGCGAGCTTTGGCCTCGGCCGCAGGATGCGGCTGCGCCGAGATGCACATCGGGGAGATCGGCGCCACCAGGGGCGGCCTCGGGTCCGTGTGGATCAAATGCCCGGTGGCAGGAGCCCGCAAACTAGCCCAGGCGGGAAAAATAGCCCTGGGTTGGTCGACAGCGAGGATCAGAGCGATCCCGAAGCGGCCCCTCCAGTGCTTCAAGTGCCTGGAGCTGGGGCACGTGCGCGCAACATGCGTGTCCGGGGTGGATCGCGGGCATCTGTGCTACAGGTGCGGCGGTAGCGGACATCGAGCCAGAGGCTGTCCGGCCTCTGCTCCCAAGTGCCCTCTGTGCGAGTCGCTCGGGGCACCCGCCAACCACAGGATGGGCGGGGCGGCCTGCGCTCCCCCGAAGACCAAGAAGAAGAGGAGACCAATCCGCGAGCCAGCGGCGGAAAAGTGTCCAGGAAGCGCCGCGAAAGCAGCAGCGGCGGATGGTCGGGAGGAGGCCATGGAGGTGACCGCGTAATTCGAGCGCCTCCTCCAATGCAACCTCGGTAGGTCGAGAAGAGCGCAAGATCTGCTCTCGCAGACCATCCGAGAGAACGAGGTCGCCCTCGCGGCGGTGGCCGAGCCGTACCGCGTTCCCGACGCTCCCAACTGGATCGCGGACCTGGACGGAGCCACGACGATAACTTGGACGTCAGCCTCGAGTGCCCCCGGCGTTCCGCTCGATCGCGGCCGCGGCTTCGTCGCGGTCGAGTGGGCTGGAATAGCGGTGGTGGCCGTCTACGTCTCCCCCAACATCGGCCTGGATGCGTACGGGGACTTTCTGGACAGGGTCGGCGAGTGCGTCAGGAGATGCCTTCCCCGCCAGGCGCTCGTCCTCGGGGACTTTAACGCCCATTCCACGCAATGGGGAAACCCCGGTACCAACTCTCGGGGAAGGATGCTCACCGACTGGGCCGCGGGTCTCGGGCTCGTGCTGGCGAACAGAGGCTCGGCGAGCACCTGCGTGGCATGGAGAGGGTCCTCCGTGGTCGACGTCACGTGGACTACCCCGGAGCTGTTCAGGCGGATCCACGACTGGAGAGTGGCCGAGGGGATGGAAACGCTATCCGACCACCTCTACATACTGATGGAGGTGGCCCCCGAGGCTACACACGCCGACAACGACGACGACGACGCCCGACGACGAGGAGAAAACCGATCCCGCCCACCACCGAGATGGCGGCTCAAGGAGAGGGACAAGGACCTGCTGCGGGCGGCGGCCACCGTCTCCGCCTGGAGTTGGGACGCCCGACGGACAACAGCAGCAGCTGCAGCATCGTTGGAAAGCGTCGACGAGGAGGCGGAAGAACTTCGCCGACGCATGAGCGCGGCGTGCGACGCCTCGATGCCGCGCTCCGTCCCGGGCGGTAGACGCGATCGCTGCGTGTACTGGTGGACACCGGAGATCGCGGAGCTGCGAGCGAACTGCGTCCGAGCCCGCAGAAGATTCCTGAGGGCCCGCCGTCGCAGGCTGACGCGCGACGAAGAGGAGATCTCCAGCTGCTACGAGGCGTACAGAGAGGCGAGACGCACTCTTCAGCGGGAGATCAAGATCGCGAAAGCTCGGTGCTGGGCTGAGCTGGTCGAGGCGGTCGAATCCGATCCGTGGGGGCGGCCGTACAAGATAGCGACGAAGAAGCTGCGACCTACGGCGCCCCCGCTGACCGCGAACATGGACCCGGTGCTGCTGAACAAGGTCATCGGTACTCTGTTCCCACCGGAAGACAGGGACGCGGGACGATCAGCGCCATCCTCCTACTTCGGCGGCGACGACGACGACGAGGAGGCGGTGACGACGACGACGGAGTGGAGCGAAGAGCTCGGAGTCACCGAAGAGGAGCTCTTCGAAGCCACGAGGAGGATGGCATCCCGCGACGTGGCACCGGGTCCGGACGGAATCCCAGGCCGAGTGTGGGCGGAGACGATCGACGCCATGGCTCCCCGCCTGCGACACCTGTACACCAGATGCCTGAGGGAGGGTGCCTACCCCCGGACGTGGCGGACGGCGAGATTGGTTCTGCTGCGGAAAGAGGATCGTCCGCCGGACTCGCCGTCCGCGTACAGGCCTATATGCCTGCTCGACGAGGTGGGGAAGCTGTTCGAGCGAATCATCGCCGCCCGTCTGGAGGCTCACATGACGGAGAGGACGCCCGGATGGCACGAAAGCCAGTACGGATTTCGCCGAGGCCGCTCGACGGTGGACGCGGTGAGGCGAGTCCGATCCATGGCCGAGGACACGGTCGCTCGCCAGGGGGTGGGATTGGCGGTATCGCTGGACGTCACGAACGCCTTCAACTCCATCCCTTGGACCAGGATAGTGGAAGCCCTGCGATACTTCGAGGTTCCGGCCTATCTCGTCGGGGTGATCCGGGCGTACCTGAGCGACCGGTGGATCCTGTACAGCGGGAAGGACGGGGAAGAGAGAAGACGCGTCGAGCGCGGCGTGCCACAGGGCTCGGTCCTGGGACCCATACTGTGGATCACGGCCTACGACTCGGTCCTCCGATGCCCCGTGCCCCCGGGCGCGGGCCTGGTCTGCTACGCCGACGACACGCTGGTTCTGGCCGGGGGACGATGGTGGAACGAGGCGGTGAACAACGCGGAGAACGCCGTGGCATGCGCGGTACGCGCCATTCGGACGCTCGGGCTGAGAGTGTCGCCGGCCAAATCCGAGGCCCTCTGGTTCTTCGACCAACGCCGCAGAGGAACCCCTCCTCCCGACCTCTCCGTGACCATCGACGGAGAAGAGGTGCCGGTGAGACACCAGATGAGATACCTGGGTCTCACCATCGACAGCGGATGGACGTTCGGACCGCACTTCGAGCTCCTGGTCCCCAGGGTGACAGCCGCGGCCAACGCCTTGTGCGGCCTCCTACCGAACATCGGCGGAGCAGGACTGGGAGTCCGCCGACTCTACGAGGGAGTGGTCCGGTCTCGAGTCCTCTACGGGGCTCCCGTCTGGGCCGAAGATCTGGCGGCGAGTCGTCGCAGCCTGGTCCTGGTGAGAAGATTGCAGCGGACGATCGCCATCCGCATCGCCAGAGGATACAGGACGGTGTCCTACGCGTCGGCGACCGTGCTGGCGGCGTCCCCGCCGTTCGAGCTGCAGGCCCTCGCGCTCCGAAGGGTGTACGAACACCTGAGAGGGCCGAGCTCGGACAGGCGCTCGACGTCGACGCCACCGTCCAACAGCCAGACGGTCCGAAACATCCGGGAGGAGACGAAGTCTGAGATCTGGGAGCGATGGCGCTCTCAGCTGGTGGAAGAGGACGCCGTGAGGCCACATCGCGCCGTTCGCGCCGTGCTCCCGAACTGGGACGCCTGGAGAGAACACGGCGGGGTCCCGCTAACCTTCAGGACGACGCAGGTGCTCACCGGCCACGGAGTATTCGGCGAGTACCTGCTCAGGATTCGGCGAGAGGTGACGTCCATCTGTCACCACTGCGAGGAAGAGGAGGACACGGCGCAACACACGCTGGAGCACTGCCCGGCGTGGGCAGAACCGCGCCGCGTCCTACGGCTCGACATCGGCGAGAGATTAGCCCCCGAAGCGGTCGTCGAGGCGATGCTCAGAGGGCGCCAGGAGTTCGTCGCCGTCCGCACGTACTGCGAGCAAGTGATGCTCGCGAAGGAGCGGGCGGAAAGAGACCGAGAAAGATCGCGCCATCCCTCGAGGACGTCGCAGCAGCATCAGAGAAACACCAGACGCCACGAAGGCGCGGCGCAGCCGCCGCCTTAGGAGCGTGAGAACAGGATCGAGGCGTTAGGGGGCGTGGTCCCCCCCTAACGGACCAAACAAGAACAGGACGTCTCCCTTCAAGATCTACAGGGAGATAGACGACAGGGGGCACCCCGGTAGTACTTCGCAAGAGAGCCCGGGTGTCCCTCGACCAAACGTCAGGACAGGCCACCGTGGAGTTTTAGTCGGTAAGAGTCCGACACTACCCGCGGCTGTGAAACAGCGGCGGGTGTCCATGAGGATTTCTCCACGTAAAAAAAAAAAAAAAAAAAAAAGGTTGGGGTTAGGTTGGGGTTAGGTTGGGGTTAGGTTGGGGTTAGGTTGGGGTTAGGTTGGGGAGCACGAGGCGGGTATGGGTTCTCAGGTCGTAGGACCACGCCCTGGGAAACCCCGATGGATCTGATGTTCTCCTATAGTCGGGTGGCGGCTGGTCGGTGCCTTTGGTACCCGTCGGTTCGCTGATCCGGTGCGGAGAACTTCGGAGAAGTTGGTGGGCCCATATCTGCCAAGACCACTCACCTCACCTTCTCGTGGGGCTCCCCGTCACCCTGCACCGGCCTTGACCGGGGTAGGGTGCGAAAGAGTGAGTGGCACCAGGATGCAGATTTGTTGACGACCCGGCGACCAAACAAACAAACCAAATATGGAAGATAAGAAACTAGGTAAAAACGTTTACGGTGCAGGGGAGGGATACCCCAGTACCGGCGCAGTCGTGGGTAGTCAAGTGGGCCCCGCTGCGTCGTCATCTCACGACCACGGCCGTTCGAGGGTGGACCGCCAGGCCCCCGGACGTGTTTCTGCGTCTGGCGAGGACAACGGGATGGAGATGGCGGAGGAATCTCCAAGGAGGAGGAGCACGAGGAGCTCGCTCAGGAGCACGGACAGGTCGGAGTACGCTTTTCTCGCTCCGCCCCTGGTCGACTATGCCACGTCATCGGTGGCAGTATGGCCGCGGACGCGAGTGAGGTCCGACGACGAGGAGTCCGTCGCCTCGATCTCGTCGCGTTCGTCGCTGGTCTCTGCGACGTCCAGGGGTAAGAAGAGGAGGGTCGCCATTACGACCCCGGACGTGCCCGAGGAACTGGACATCCTCGTAAGGACGAGCTCGCCCGCGGAAGTCAGCGCGGAGGTGACGATGCGCATCTCTGAAATCATGAAGGTTGCGACGATATCGTCCAACCTGAAGGGGACGTGCATAAAGACGCTGAAGGACGCGGCGAGCTACCTCACCGCCGCCTGGAAGCACGAGTCCTGCAGGAGAAGGTCCGGACAGGCGCGCGACAGCGACGTCGTAGACACGAGGCTGTCCGCGGTGGAGCAGGAGAACGCAGCCCTTCGCCAACAGCTGGCGATATTGACTGCTCGCGTTCAGGAGTGTCCGCGATGCACCGGCCCACTGTGCGAGTATGGCCGTCCTCCGCGGGAAGACAACAGCGACAGGGCACGCCTGGATGCCCTGGAGAAGGAGGTCCGGGAGCTCAGACCCTCCATCGTCAGGGACATCGAGGAGCTGCTCGGGAAACAACGACCGCGGACCCCCGACGCGCGTCGAGGCGCGGACCGCCCCGCTACTCTACGTACCCCCCAAACTGCGTCGCTCCCGAGGGAGCAGGAGGGTGGCGAGTCGTGGACGGTGGTGGAGTCGAGGGGGAAGAAACAACGGAAGAAGCGGAAGAAGACAGCCGCCGCCGCCGCCGCCGCCGCCGCCGCTGGAGTCGAGACGGCGAGAAACGGGGCGACCGTGGCTCCGCCGGCGACGAGCGGACGCCAGCGGCCACCGCAGACAAGGACGACAGGCGCGCCGAAACCGAGCGCCGCCGCAGCGAAGAGAGGACCGCCGCAGGCACCCAAGACGGTCACGCTTCCTCGAGCACCGCGAACATCCGCGGTGACTCTGACGTTGAACGAGGGAGCCAGGATGTCGTACGCCGACGTGCTGGAGGCAGCCAGAGCGAAGGTCCCGCTCTCGGAGGTGGGTGTGGAGTCCGTCGACATGAGGAAGGCGATGACGGGCGCCATAATCATCAGAGTCCCTGGGGACAGGGACAGGGGAAAGGCGACGCTGCTGGCGACGCGTCTGGCCGAGGCGCTGGATCCGACGGCGGTGAGAGTCGCCACACCAACCAGGATGGCCGAGCTCCAAGTGACCGGGATCGACATCTCGGTCAAAAAGGACGAACTGCGGCGAGCTTTGGCCTCGGCCGCGGGATGCGGCTGCGCCGAGATGCACATCGGAGAGATCGGCGCCACCAGGGGCGGCCTCGGGTCCGTGTGGATCAAATGCCCGGTGGCAGGAGCCCGCAAACTAGCCCAGGCGGGGAAAATCGCCCTGGGTTGGTCGACAGCCAGGATCAGAGCGATCCCGAAGCGGCCCCTCCAGTGCTTCAAGTGCCTGGAGCTGGGGCACGTGCGCGCAACGTGCGTGTCCGGCGTGGATCGCGGGCATCTGTGCTACAGGTGCGGCGGTAGCGGACATCGAGCCAGAGGCTGTCCGGCCTCTGCTCCCAAGTGCCCTCTGTGCGAGTCGCTCGGGGCACCCGCCAACCACAGGATGGGCGGGGCGGCCTGCGCGCCCCCGAAGACCAAGAAGAGGAGGAGACCAATCCGCGAGCCAGCGGCGGAAAAGAGTCCAGGAAGCGCCGCGAAAGCAGCAGCGGCGGATGGTCGGGAGGAGGCCATGGAGGTGACCGCGTAATTCGAGCGCCTCCTCCAATGCAACCTCGGTAGGTCGAGAAGAGCGCAAGATCTGCTCTCTCAGACCATCCGAGAGAACGAGGTCGCCCTTGCGGCGGTGGCCGAGCCGTACCGCGTTCCCGACGTTCCCAACTGGATCGCGGACCTGGACGGAGCCACGGCGATAACTTGGACGTCAGCCTCGAGTGCCCCCGGCGTTCCGCTCGATCGCGGCCGCGGCTTCGTCGCGGTCGAGTGGGCTGGAATAGCGGTGGTGGCCGTCTACGTCTCCCCCAACATCGGCCTGGATGCGTACGGGGACTTTCTGGACAGGGTCGGCGAGTGCGTCAGGAGATGCCTTCCCCGCCAGGCGCTCGTCCTCGGGGACTTTAACGCCCATTCCACGCAATGGGGAAACCCCGGTACCAACTCCCGGGGAAGGATGCTCACCGACTGGGCCGCGGGTCTCGGGCTCGTGCTGGCAAACAGAGGCTCGGCGAGCACCTGCGTGGCATGGAGAGGGTCCTCCGTGGTCGACGTCACGTGGACTACCCCGGAGCTGTTCAGGCGGATCCACGACTGGAGAGTGGCCGAGGGGATGGAAACGCTGTCCGACCACCTCTACATACTGATGGAGGTGGCCCCCGAGGCTACACAGGCCGACATCGACGACGACGCCCGACGGCGAGGACAGAATCGATCCCGCCCACCACCGAGATGGCGGCTCAAGGAGAGGGACAAGGACCTGCTGCGGGCGGCGGCCACCGTCTCCGCCTGGAGTTGGGACGCCCGACGGACAACAGCAGCAGCAGTATCATCGTTGGAAAGCGTCGACGAGGAGGCGGAAGAACTTCGCCGACGCATGAGCGCGGCGTGCGACGCCTCGATGCCGCGCTCCGTCCCGGGCGGTAGACGCGATCGCTGCGTGTACTGGTGGTCACCGGAGATCGCGGAGCTGCGAGCGAGCTGCGTCCGAGCCCGCAGAAGATTCCTGAGGGCCCGCCGTCGCAGGCTGACGCGCGACGAAGAGGAGATCTCCAGCTGCTACGAGGCGTACAGAGAGGCGAGACGCACTCTTCAGCGGGAGATCAAGATCGCGAAAGCTCGGTGCTGGGCAGAGCTGGTCGAGGCGGTCGAATCCGATCCGTGGGGGCGGCCCTACAAGATAGCGACGAAGAAGTTGCGACCTACGGCGCCCCCGCTGACCGCGAACATGGACCCGGTGCTGCTGAACAAGGTCATCGGTACTCTGTTCCCACCGGAAGACAGGGACGCGGGACGATCAGCGCCATCCTCCTACTTCGGCGGCGACGACGACGAGGAGGCGGTGACGACGACGACGGAGTGGAGCGAGGAGCTCGGAGTCACCGAAGAGGAGCTCTTCGAAGCCACGAGAAGGATGGCATCCCGCGACGTGGCACCGGGTCCGGACGGAATCCCAGGCCGAGTGTGGGCGGAGACGATCGACGCCATGGCTCCCCGCCTGCGACACCTCTACACGAGATGCCTGAGGGAGGGTGTCTACCCCCGGACGTGGCGGACGGCGAGATTGGTCCTGCTGCGGAAAGAGGATCGCCCGCCGGACTCGCCGTCCGCGTACAGGCCCATATGCCTGCTCGACGAGGTGGGGAAGCTGTTCGAGCGAATCATCGCCGCCCGTCTGGAGGCTCACATGACGGAGAGGACGCCCGGATGGCACGAAAGCCAGTACGGATTTCGCCGAGGCCGCTCGACGGTGGACGCGGTGAGGCGAGTCCGATCCATGGCCGAGGACACGGTCGCTCGCCAGGGGGTGGGATTGGCGGTATCGCTGGACGTCACGAACGCCTTCAACTCCATCCCTTGGACCAGGATAGTGGAAGCCCTGCGATACTTCGAGGTTCCGGCCTATCTCGTCGGGGTGATCCGGGCGTACCTGAGCGACCGGTGGATCCTGTACAGCGGAAAGGACGGGGAAGAGAAAAGACGCGTCGAGCGCGGCGTGCCACAGGGCTCGGTCCTGGGACCCATACTGTGGATCACGGCCTACGACTCGGTCCTCCGATGCCCCGTGCCCCCGGGCGCGGGCCTGGTCTGCTACGCCGACGACACGCTGGTTCTGGCCGGGGGACGATGGTGGAACGAGGCGGTGAACAACGCGGAGAACGCCGTGGCATGCGCGGTACGCGCCATTCGGACGCTCGGGCTGAGAGTGTCGCCGGCCAAATCCGAGGCCCTCTGGTTCTTCGACCAACGCCGCAGAGGAACCCCTCCTCCCGACCTCTCCGTGACCATCGACGGAGAAGAGGTGCCGGTGAGACACCAGATGAGATACCTGGGTCTCACCATCGACAGCGGATGGACGTTCGGACCGCACTTCGAGCTCCTGGTCCCCAGGGTGACAGCCGCGGCCAACGCCTTGTGCGGCCTCCTACCGAACATCGGCGGAGCAGGACTGGGAGTCCGCCGACTCTACGAGGGAGTGGTCCGGTCCCGAGTCCTCTACGGGGCTCCAGTCTGGGCCGAAGATCTGGCGGCGAGTCGTCGCAGCCTGGTCCTGGTGAGAAGATTGCAACGGACGATCGCCATCCGCATCGCCAGAGGATACAGGACGGTGTCCTACGCGTCGGCGACCGTGCTGGCGGCGTCCCCGCCGTTCGAGCTGCAGGCCCTCGCGCTCCGAAGGGTGTACGAACACCTGAGAGGTCCGAGCTCGGACAGGCGCTCGACGTCGACGCCACCGTCCAACAGCCAGACGGTCCGAAGCATTCGGGAGGAGACGAAGTCGGAGATCTGGGAGCGATGGCGCTCTCAGCTGGTGGAGGAGGACGCTGTTCGACCACATCGCGCCGTTCGCGCCGTGCTTCCGAACTGGGACGCCTGGAGAGAACACGGCGGGGTCCCGCTAACCTTCAGGACGACGCAGGTGCTCACCGGCCACGGAGTATTCGGCGAGTACCTGCTCAGGATTCGGCGGGAGGTGACGTCCATCTGTCACCACTGCGAGGAAGAGGAGGACACGGCGCAGCACACGCTGGAGCACTGCCCGGCGTGGGCAGAACCGCGACGCGTCCTGCGGCTCGACATCGGCGAGAGATTAGCCCCAGAAGCGGTCGTCGAGGCGATGCTCAGAGGGCGCCAGGAGTTCGTCGCCGTCCGCACGTACTGCGAGCAAGTGATGCTCGCGAAGGAGCGGGCGGAAAGAGACCGAGAAAGATCGCGCCATCCCTCGAGGACGTCGCAGCAGCATCAGAGAAACACCAGACGCCACGAAGGCGCGGCGCAGCCGCCGCCTTAGGAGCGTGAGAACAGGATCGAGGCGTTAGGGGGCGTGGTCCCCCCCTAACGGACCAAACAAGAACAGGACGTCTCCCTTCAAGATCTACAGGGAGAAAGACGACAGGGGGCACCCCGGTAGTACTTCGCAAGAGAGCCCGGGTGTCCCTCGACCAAACGTCAGGACAGGCCACCGTGGAGTTTTAGTCGGTAAGAGTCCGACACTACCCGCTGCTGTTTTCGCAGTAGCGGGTGTCCATGAGGATTTCTCCACGTAAAAAAAAAAAAAAAAAAAAAAAAAAAAAGGTTGGGGTTAGGTTGGGGTTAGGTTGGGGTTAGGTTGGGGTTAGGTTGGGGTTAGGTTGGGGTTAGGTTGGGGTTAGGTTGGGGTTAGGTTGGGGTTAGGTTGGGGTTAGGTTGGGGTTAGGTTGGGGTTAGGTTGGGGTTAGGTTGGGGTTAGGTTGGGGTTAGGTTGGGGTTAGGTTGGGGTTAGGTTGGGGTTAGGTTGGGGTTAGGTTGGGGTTAGGTTGGGGAGCACGAGGCGGGTATGGGTTCCCAGGTCGTAGGACCACGCCCTGGGAAACCCCGATGGATCTGATGTTCTCCTATAGTCGGGTGGCGGCTGGTCGGTGCCTTTGGTACCCGTCGGTTCGCTGATCCGGTGCGGAGAACTTCGGAGAAGTTGGTGGGCCCATATCTGCCAAGACCACTCACCTCACCTTCTCGTGGGGCTCCCCGTCACCCTGCACCGGCCTTGACCGGGGTAGGGTGCGAAAGAGTGAGTGGCACCAGGATGCAGATTTGTTGACGACCCGGCGACCAAACAAGCAAACCAAACATGGAAGATAAGAAACTAGGTAAAAACGTTTACGGTGCAGGGGAGGGATACCCCAGTACCGGCGCAGTCGTGGGTAGTCAAGTGGGCCCCGCTGCGTCGTCATCTCACGACCACGGCCGTTCGAGGGTGGACCGCCAGGCCCCCGGACGTGTTTCTGCGTCTGGCGAGGACAACGGGATGGAGATGGCGGAGGAATCTCCAAGGAGGAGGAGCACGAGGAGCTCGCTCAGGAGCACGGACAGGTCGGAGTACGCTTTTCTCGCTCCGCCCTTGGTCGACTATGCCACGTCATCGGTGGCAGTATGGCCGCGGACGCGAGTAAGGTCCGACGACGAGGAGTCCGTCGCCTCGATCTCGTCGCGTTCGTCGCTGGTCTCTGCGACGTCCAGGGGTAAGAAGAGGAGGGTCGCCATTACGACCCCGGACGTGCCCGAGGAACTGGACATCCTCGTAAGGACGAGCTCGCCCGCGGAAGTCAGCGCGGAGGTGACGATGCGCATCTCTGAAATCATGAAGGTTGCGACGATATCGTCCAACCTGAAGGGGACGTGCATAAAGACGCTGAAGGACGCGGCGAGCTACCTCACCGCCGCCTGGAAGCACGAGTCCTGCAGGAGAAGGTCCGGACAGGCGCGCGACAGCGACGTCGTAGACACGAGGCTGTCCGCGGTGGAGCAAGAGAACGCAGCCCTTCGCCAACAGCTGGCGATATTGACTGCTCGCGTTCAGGAGTGTCCGCGATGCACCGGCCCACTGTGCGAGTATGGCCGTCCTCCGCGGGAAGACAACAGCGACAGGGCACGCCTAGATGCCCTGGAGAAGGAGGTCCGGGAGCTCAGACCCTCCATCGTCAGGGACATCGAGGAGCTGCTCGGGAAACAACGACCGCGGACCCCCGACGCGCGTCGAGGCGCGGACCGCCCCGCTACTCTACGTACCCCCCAAACTGCGTCGCTCCCGAGGGAGCAGGAGGGTGGCGAGTCGTGGACGGTGGTGGAGTCGAGGGGGAAGAAACAACGGAAGAAGCGGAAGAAGACAGCCGCCGCCGCCGCCGCCGCCGCCGCCGCTGGAGTCGAGACGGCGAGAAACGGGGCGACCGTGGCTCCGCCGGCGACGAGCGGACGCCAGCGGCTACCGCAGACCAGGACGACAGGCGCGCCGAAACCGAGCGCCGCCGCAGCGAAGAGAGGACCGCCGCAGGCTCCCAAGACGGTCACGCTCCCTCGAGCACCGCGAACATCCGCGGTGACTCTGACGTTGAACGAGGGAGCCAGGATGTCGTACGCCGACGTGCTGGAGGCAGCCAGAGCGAAGGTCCCGCTCTCGGAGGTGGGTGTGGAGTCCGTCGACATGAGGAAGGCGATGACGGGCGCCATAATCATCAGAGTCCCTGGGGACAGGGACAGGGGAAAGGCGACACTGCTGGCGACGCGTCTGGCCGAGGCGCTGGATCCGACGGCGGTGAGAGTCGCCACACCAACCAGGATGGCCGAGCTCCAAGTGACCGGGATCGACATCTCGGTCAAAAAGGACGAACTGCGGCGAGCTTTGGCCTCGGCCGCGGGATGCGGCTGCGCCGAGATGCACATCGGAGAGATCGGCGCCACCAGGGGCGGCCTCGGGTCCGTGTGGATCAAATGCCCGGTGGCAGGAGCCCGCAAACTAGCCCAGGCGGGGAAAATCGCCCTGGGTTGGTCGACAGCCAGGATCAGAGCGATCCCGAAGCGGCCCCTCCAGTGCTTCAAGTGCCTGGAGCTGGGGCACGTGCGCGCAACGTGCGTGTCCGGTGTGGATCGCGGGCATCTGTGCTACAGGTGCGGCGGTAGCGGACATCGAGCCAGAGGCTGTCCGGCCTCTGCTCCCAAGTGCCCTCTGTGCGAGTCGCTCGGGGCACCCGCCAACCACAGGATGGGCGGGGCGGCCTGCGCGCCCCCGAAGACCAAGAAGAAGAGGAGACCAATCCGCGAGCCAGCGGCGGAAAAGAGTCCAGGAAGCGCCGCGAAAGCAGCAGCGGCGGATGGTCGGGAGGAGGCCATGGAGGTGACCGCGTAATTCGAGCGCCTCCTCCAATGCAACCTCGGTAGGTCGAGAAGAGCGCAAGATCTGCTCTCTCAGACCATCCGAGAGAACGAGGTCGCCCTCGCGGCGGTGGCCGAGCCGTACCGCGTTCCCGACGTTCCCAACTGGATCGCGGACCTGGACGGAGCCACGGCGATAACTTGGACGTCAGCCTCGAGCGCCCCCGGCGTTCCGCTCGATCGCGGCCGCGGCTTCGTCGCGGTCGAGTGGGCTAGGATAGCGGTGGTGGCCGTCTACGTCTCCCCCAACATCGGCCTGGACGCGTACGGGGACTTTCTGGACAGGGTCGGCGAGTGCGTCAGGAGATGCCTTCCCCGCCAGGCGCTCGTCCTCGGGGACTTTAACGCCCATTCCACGCAATGGGGAAACCCCGGTACCAACTCTCGGGGAAGGATGCTCACCGACTGGGCCGCGGGTCTCGGGCTCGTGCTGGCGAACAGAGGCTCGGCGAGCACCTGCGTGGCATGGAGAGGGTCCTCCGTGGTCGACGTCACGTGGACTACCCCGGAGCTGTTCAGGCGGATCCACGACTGGAGAGTGGCCGAGGGGATGGAAACGCTGTCCGACCACCTCTACATACTGATGGAGGTGGCCCCCGAGACTGCACAGGCCGACAACGACGACGACGCCCGACGACGAGGAGAGAATCGATCCCGCCCACCACCGCGATGGCGGCTCAAGGAGAGGGACAAGGACCTGCTGCGGGCGGCGGCCACCGTCTCCGCCTGGAGTTGGGACGCCCGACGGACAACAGGAGCAGCATCATCGTTGGAAAGCGTCGACGAGGAGGCGGAAGAACTTCGCCGACGCATGAGCGCGGCGTGCGACGCCTCGATGCCGCGCTCCGTCCCGGGCGGTAGACGCGATCGCCGCGTGTACTGGTGGACACCGGAGATCGCGGAGCTGCGAGCGAGCTGCGTCCGAGCCCGCAGAAGATTCCTGAGGGCCCGCCGTCGCAGGCTGACGCGCGACGAAGAGGAGATCTCCAGCTGCTACGAGGCGTACAGAGAGGCGAGACGCACTCTTCAGCGGGAGATCAAGATCGCGAAAGCTCGGTGCTGGGCTGAGCTGGTCGAGGCGGTCGAATCCGATCCGTGGGGGCGGCCCTACAAGATAGCGACGAAGAAGTTGCGACCTACGGCGCCCCCGCTGACCGCGAACATGGACCCGGTGCTGCTGAACAAGGTCATCGGTACTCTGTTCCCACCGGAAGACAGGGACGCGGGACGATCAGCGCCATCCTCCTTCTTCGGCGGCGACGACGACGAGGAGGCGGTGACGACGACGACGGAGTGGAGCGAGGAGCTCGGAGTCACCGAAGAGGAGCTCTTCGAAGCCACGAGAAGGATGGCATCCCGCGACGTGGCACCGGGTCCGGACGGAATCCCAGGCCGAGTGTGGGCGGAGACGATCGACGCCATGGCTCCCCGCCTGCGACACCTGTACACCAGATGCCTGAGGGAGGGTGCCTACCCCCGGACGTGGCGGACGGCGAGACTGGTTCTGCTGCGGAAAGAGGATCGTCCGCCGGACTCGCCGTCCGCGTACAGGCCCATATGCCTGCTCGACGAGGTGGGAAAGCTGTTCGAGCGAATCATCGCCGCCCGTCTGGAGGCTCACATGACGGAGAGGACGCCCGGATGGCACGAAAGCCAGTACGGATTTCGCCGAGGCCGCTCGACGGTGGACGCGGTGAGGCGAGTCCGATCCATGGCCGAGGACACGGTCGCTCGTCAGGGGGTGGGATTGGCGGTATCGCTGGACGTCACGAACGCCTTCAACTCCATCCCCTGGACCAGGATAGTGGAAGCCCTGCGATACTTCGAGGTTCCGGCCTATCTCGTCGAGGTGATCCGGGCGTACTTGAGCGACCGATGGATCCTGTACAGCGGAAAGGACGGGGAAGAAAGAAGACGCGTCGAGCGCGGCGTGCCACAGGGCTCGGTCCTGGGACCCATACTGTGGATCACGGCCTACGACTCGGTCCTCCGATGCCCCGTGCCCCCGGGCGCGGGCCTGGTCTGCTACGCCGACGACACGCTGGTTCTGGCCGGGGGACGATGGTGGAACGAGGCGGTGAACAACGCGGAGAACGCCACGGCATGCGCGGTACGCGCCATTCGGACGCTCGGGCTGAGAGTGTCGCCTGCCAAATCCGAGGCCCTTTGGTTCTTCGACCAACGCCGCAGAGGAACCCCTCCTCCCGACCTCTCCGTGACCATCGACGGAGAAGAGGTGCCGGTGAGACGCCAGATGAGATACCTGGGTCTCACCATCGACAGCGGATGGACGTTCGGACCGCACTTCGAGCTCCTGGTCCCCAGGGTGACAGCCGCGGCCAACGCCCTGTGCGGCCTCCTACCGAACATCGGCGGAGCAGGACTGGGAGTCCGCCGACTCTACGAGGGAGTGGTCCGGTCCCGAGTCCTCTACGGGGCTCCCGTCTGGGCCGAAGATCTGGCGGCGAGTCGTCGCAGCCTGGTCCTGGTGAGAAGATTGCAGCGGACGATCGCCATCCGCATCGCCAGAGGATACAGGACGGTGTCCTACGCGTCGGCGACCGTGCTGGCGGCGTCCCCGCCGTTCGAGCTGCAGGCCCTCGCGCTCCGAAGGGTGTACGAACACCTGAGAGGTCCGAGCTCGGACGGGCGCTCGACGTCGACGCCACCGTCCAACAGCCAGACGGTCCGAAACATTCGGGAGGAGACGAAGTCGGAGATCTGGGAGCGATGGCGCTCTCGGCTGGTGGAGGAGGACGCCGTACGACCACATCGCGCCGTTCGCGCCGTGCTTCCGAACTGGGACGCCTGGAGAGAACACGGCGGGGTCCCGCTAACCTTCAGGACGACGCAGGTGCTCACCGGCCACGGAGTATTCGGCGAGTACCTGCTCAGGATTCGGCGGGAGGTGACGTCCATCTGTCACCACTGCGAGGAAGAGGAGGACACGGCGCAGCACACGCTGGAGCACTGCCCGGCGTGGGCAGAACCGCGACGCGTCCTGCGGCTCGACATCGGCGAGAGATTAGCCCCCGAAGCGGTCGTCGAGGCGATGCTAAGAGGGCGCCAGGAGTTCGTCGCCGTCCGCACGTACTGCGAGCAAGTGATGCTCGCGAAGGAGCGGGCGGAAAGAGACCGTGAAAGATCGCGCCATCCCTCGAGGACGTCGCAGCAGCATCAGAGAAACACCAGACGCCACGAAGGCGCGGCGCAGCCGCCGCCTTAGGAGCGTGAGAACAGGATCGAGGCGTTAGGGGGCGTGGTCCCCCCCTAACGGACCAAACAAGAACAGGACGTCTCCCTTCAAGATCTACAGGGAGATAGACGACAGGGGGCACCCCGGTAGTACTTCGCAAGAGAGCCCGGGTGTCCCTCGACCAAACGTCAGGACAGGCCACCGTGGAGTTTTAGTCGGTAAGAGTCCGACACTACCCGCTGCTGTTTTCACAGTAGCGGGTGTCCATGAGGATTTCTCCACGTAAAAAAAAAAAAAAAAAAAAAAAAAGGTTGGGGTTAGGTTGGGGTTAGGTTGGGGTTAGGTTGGGGTTAGGTTGGGGTTAGGTTGGGGTTAGGTTGGGGTTAGGTTGGGGTTAGGTTGGGGTTAGGTTGGGGTTAGGTTGGGGTTAGGTTGGGGTTAGGTTGGGGTTAGGTTGGGGTTAGGTTGGGGTTAGGTTGGGGAGCACGAGGCGGGTATGGGTTCCCAGGTCGTAGGACCACGCCCTGGGAAACCCCGATGGATCTGATGCTCTCCTATAGTCGGGTGGCGGCTGGTCGGTGCCTTTGGTACCCGTCGGTTCGCTGATCCGGTGCGGAGAACTTCGGAGAAGTTGGTGGGCCCATATCTGCCAAGACCACTCACCTCACCTTCTCGTGGGGCTCCCCGTCACCCTGCACCGGCCTTGACCGGGGTAGGGTGCGAAAGAGTGAGTGGCACCAGGATGCAGATTTGTTGACGACCCGGCGACCAAACAAACAAACCAAACATGGAAGATAAGAAACTAGGTAAAAACGTTTACGGTGCAGGGGAGGGTTAGGTTGGGGTTAGGTTGGGGTTAGGTTGGGGTTAGGTTGGGGTTAGGTTGGGGTTAGGTTGGGGTTAGGTTGGGGAGCACGAGGCGGGTATGGGTTCCCAGGTCGTAGGACCACGCCCTGGGAAACCCCGATGGATCTGATGCTCTCCTATAGTCGGGTGGCGGCTGGTCGGTGCCTTTGGTACCCGTCGGTTCGCTGATCCGGTGCGGAGAACTTCGGAGAAGTTGGTGGGCCCATATCTGCCAAGACCACTCACCTCACCTTCTCGTGGGGCTCCCCGTCACCCTGCACCGGCCTTGACCGGGGTAGGGTGCGAAAGAGTGAGTGGCACCAGGATGCAGATTTGTTGACGACCCGGCGACCAAACAAACAAACCAAACATGGAAGATAAGAAACTAGGTAAAAACGTTTACGGTGCAGGGGAGGGAGACCCCAGTACCGGCGCAGTCGTGGGTAGTCAAGTGGGCCCCGCTGCGTCGTCATCTCACGACCACGGCCGTTCGAGGGTGGACCGCCAGGCCCCCGGACGTGTTTCTGCGTCTGGCGAGGACAACGGGATGGAGATGGCGGAGGAATCTCCAAGGAGGAGGAGCACGAGGAGCTCGCTCAGGAGCACGGACAGGCCGGAGTACGCTTTTCTCGCTCCGCCCCTGGTCGACTATGCCACGTCATCGGTGGCAGTAGGGCCGCGGACGCGAGTAAGGTCCGACGACGAGGAGTCCGTCGCCTCGATCTCGTCGCGTTCGTCGCTGGCCTCTGCGACGTCCAGGGGTAAGAAGAGGAGGGTCGCCATTACGACCCCGGACGTGCCCGAGGAACTGGACATCCTCGTAAGGACGAGCTCGCCCGCGGAGGTCAGCGCGGAGGTGACGATGCGCATCTCCGAAATCATGAGGGTTGCGACGATATCGTCCAACCTGAAAGGAACGTGCATAAAGGCACTAAAAGACGCGGCGAGCTATCTCACCGCCGCCTGGAAGCACGAGTCCTGCAGGAGAAGGACCGGACAAGCGCGCGACAGCGACGTCGTAGACACGAGGCTGTCCGCGGTGGAGCAAGAGAACGCAGCCCTCCGCCAACAGCTGGCGATATTGACTGCTCGCGTTCAGGAGTGTCCGCGATGCACCGGCCCAATGTGCGAGTATGGCCGTCCTCCGCGGGAAGACAACAGCGACAGGGCACGCCTAGATGCCCTGGAGAAGGAGGTCCGGGAGCTCAGACCCTCCATCGTCAAGGACATCGAGGAGCTGCTCGGGAACCGACGACCAAGGACCCCCGACGCACGTCGAAGCGCGGACCGCCCCGCTACTCTACGTGCCTCCCAAACTGCGTCGCTACCGAAGGAGCAGGAGGGTGGCGAGACGTGGACAGTGGTGGAATCAAGGGGGAAGAGGCAACGGAAGAAGCGGAAGAAGACAGCCGCCGCCGCCGCCGCCGCCGCTGCCGCCGCCGCTGGAGTCGAGACGGCGAGAAACGGGGCGACCGTGGCTCCGCCGGCGACGAGCGGACGCCAGCGGCCACCGCAGTCAAGGACGACAGGCGCGCCGAAACCGAGCGCCGCCGCAGCGAAAAGAGGACCGCCGCAGGCACCCAAGACGGTCACGCTCCCTAGAGCACCGCGAACATCCGCGGTGACTCTGACGTTGAACGAGGGAGCCAGGATGTCGTACGCCGACGTGCTGGAGGCAGCCAGAGCGAAGGTCCCGCTCTCGGAGGTGGGTGTGGAGTCCGTCGACATGAGGAAGGCGATGACGGGCGCCATAATCATCAGAGTCCCTGGGGACAGGGACAGGGGAAAGGCGACGCTGCTGGCGACGCGTCTGGCCGAGGCGCTGGATCCGACGGCGGTGAGAGTCGCCACACCAACCAGGATGGCCGAGCTCCGGGTGACCGGGATCGACATCTCGGTCAAAAAGGACGAACTGCGGCGAGCTTTGGCCTCGGCCGCAGGATGCGGCTGCGCCGAGATGCACATCGGGGAGATCGGCGCCACCAGGGGCGGCCTCGGGTCCGTGTGGATCAAATGCCCGGTGGCAGGAGCCCGCAAACTAGCCCAGGCGGGAAAAATAGCCCTGGGTTGGTCGACAGCGAGGATCAGAGCGATCCCGAAGCGGCCCCTCCAGTGCTTCAAGTGCCTGGAGCTGGGGCACGTGCGCGCAACATGCGTGTCCGGGGTGGATCGCGGGCATCTGTGCTACAGGTGCGGCGGTAGCGGACATCGAGCCAGAGGCTGTCCGGCCTCTGCTCCCAAGTGCCCTCTGTGCGAGTCGCTCGGGGCACCCGCCAACCACAGGATGGGCGGGGCGGCCTGCGCTCCCCCGAAGACCAAGAAGAAGAGGAGACCAATCCGCGAGCCAGCGGCGGAAAAGTGTCCAGGAAGCGCCGCGAAAGCAGCAGCGGCGGATGGTCGGGAGGAGGCCATGGAGGTGACCGCGTAATTCGAGCGCCTCCTCCAATGCAACCTCGGTAGGTCGAGAAGAGCGCAAGATCTGCTCTCGCAGACCATCCGAGAGAACGAGGTCGCCCTCGCGGCGGTGGCCGAGCCGTACCGCGTTCCCGACGCTCCCAACTGGATCGCGGACCTGGACGGAGCCACGACGATAACTTGGACGTCAGCCTCGAGTGCCCCCGGCGTTCCGCTCGATCGCGGCCGCGGCTTCGTCGCGGTCGAGTGGGCTGGAATAGCGGTGGTGGCCGTCTACGTCTCCCCCAACATCGGCCTGGATGCGTACGGGGACTTTCTGGACAGGGTCGGCGAGTGCGTCAGGAGATGCCTTCCCCGCCAGGCGCTCGTCCTCGGGGACTTTAACGCCCATTCCACGCAATGGGGAAACCCCGGTACCAACTCTCGGGGAAGGATGCTCACCGACTGGGCCGCGGGTCTCGGGCTCGTGCTGGCGAACAGAGGCTCGGCGAGCACCTGCGTGGCATGGAGAGGGTCCTCCGTGGTCGACGTCACGTGGACTACCCCGGAGCTGTTCAGGCGGATCCACGACTGGAGAGTGGCCGAGGGGATGGAAACGCTATCCGACCACCTCTACATACTGATGGAGGTGGCCCCCGAGGCTACACACGCCGACAACGACGACGACGACGCCCGACGACGAGGAGAAAACCGATCCCGCCCACCACCGAGATGGCGGCTCAAGGAGAGGGACAAGGACCTGCTGCGGGCGGCGGCCACCGTCTCCGCCTGGAGTTGGGACGCCCGACGGACAACAGCAGCAGCTGCAGCATCGTTGGAAAGCGTCGACGAGGAGGCGGAAGAACTTCGCCGACGCATGAGCGCGGCGTGCGACGCCTCGATGCCGCGCTCCGTCCCGGGCGGTAGACGCGATCGCCGCGTGTACTGGTGGACACCGGAGATCGCGGAGCTGCGAGCGAACTGCGTCCGAGCCCGCAGAAGATTCCTGAGGGCCCGCCGTCGCAGGCTGACGCGCGACGAAGAGGAGATCTCCAGCTGCTACGAGGCGTACAGAGAGGCGAGACGCACTCTTCAGCGGGAGATCAAGATCGCGAAAGCTCGGTGCTGGGCAGAACTGGTCGAGGCGGTCGAATCCGATCCGTGGGGGCGCCCCTACAAGATAGCGACGAAGAAGTTGCGACCTACGGCGCCCCCGCTGACCGCGAACATGGACCCGGTGCTGCTGAACAAGGTCATCGGTACTCTGTTCCCACCGGAAGACAGGGACGCGGGACGATCAGCGCCATCCTCCTACTTCGGCGGCGACGACGACGAGGAGGCGGTGACGACGACGACGGAGTGGAGCGAGGAGCTCGGAGTCACCGAAGAGGAGCTCTTCGAAGCCACGAGAAGGATGGCATCCCGCGACGTGGCACCGGGTCCGGACGGAATCCCAGGCCGAGTGTGGGCGGAGACGATCGACGCCATGGCTCCCCGCCTGCGACACCTGTACACCAGATGCCTGAGAGAGGGTGCCTACCCCCGGACGTGGCGGACGGCGAGATTGGTTCTGCTGCGGAAAGAGGATCGTCCGCCGGACTCGCCGTCCGCGTACAGGCCCATATGCCTGCTCGACGAGGTGGGGAAGCTGTTCGAGCGAATCATCGCCGCCCGTCTGGAGGCTCACATGACGGAGAGGACGCCCGGATGGCACGAAAGCCAGTACGGATTTCGCCGAGGCCGCTCGACGGTGGACGCGGTGAGGCGAGTCCGATCCATGGCCGAGGACACGGTCGCTCGTCGGGGGGTGGGATTGGCGGTATCGCTGGACGTCACGAACGCCTTCAACTCCATCCCTTGGACCAGGATAGTGGAAGCCCTCCGATACTTCGAGGTTCCGGCCTATCTCGTCGGGGTGATCCGGGCGTACCTGAGCGACCGGTGGATCCTGTACAGCGGAAAGGACGGGGAAGAGAGAAGACGCGTCGAGCGCGGCGTGCCACAGGGCTCGGTCCTGGGACCCATACTGTGGATCACGGCCTACGACTCGGTCCTCCGATGCCCCGTGCCCCCGGGCGCGGGCCTGGTCTGCTACGCCGACGACACGCTGGTTCTGGCCGGGGGACGATGGTGGAACGAGGCGGTGAACAACGCGGAGAACGCCGTGGCATGCGCGGTACGCGCCATTCGGACGCTCGGGCTGAGAGTGTCGCCGGCCAAATCCGAGGCCCTCTGGTTCTTCGACCAACGCCGCAGAGGAACCCCTCCTCCCGACCTCTCCGTGACCATCGACGGAGAAGAGGTGCCGGTGAGACGCCAGATGAGATACCTGGGTCTCACCATCGACAGCGGATGGACGTTCGGACCGCACTTCGAGCTCCTGGTCCCCAGGGTGACAGCCGCGGCCAACGCCTTGTGCGGCCTCCTACCGAACATCGGCGGAGCAGGACTGGGAGTCCGCCGACTCTACGAGGGAGTGGTCCGGTCCCGAGTCCTCTACGGGGCTCCCGTCTGGGCCGAAGATCTGGCGGCGAGTCGTCGCAGCCTGGTCCTGGTGAGAAGATTGCAGCGGACGATCGCCATCCGCATCGCCAGAGGATACAGGACGGTGTCCTACGCGTCGGCGACCGTGCTGGCGGCGTCCCCGCCGTTCGAGCTGCAGGCCCTCGCGCTCCGAAGGGTGTACGAACACCTGAGAGGTCCGAGCTCGGACAGGCGCTCGACGCCACCGTCCAACATTCGGGAGGAGACGAAGTCGGAGATCTGGGAGCGATGGCGCTCTCGGCTGGTGGAGGAGGACGCCGTGCGGCCACATCGCGCCGTTCGCGCCGTGCTTCCGAACTGGGACGCCTGGAGAGAACACGGCGGGGTCCCGCTAACCTTCAGGACGACGCAGGTGCTCACCGGTCACGGAGTATTCGGCGAGTACCTGCTCAGGATTCGGCGGGAGGTGACGTCCATCTGTCACCACTGCGAGGAAGAGGAGGACACGGCGCAGCACACGCTGGAGCACTGCCCGGCGTGGGCAGAACCGCGACGCGTCCTGCGGCTCGACATCGGCGAGAGATTAGCCCCAGAAGCGGTCGTCGAGGCGATGCTCAGAGGGCGCCAGGAGTTCGTCGCCGTCCGCACGTACTGCGAGCAAGTGATGCTCGCGAAGGAGCGGGCGGAAAGAGATCGAGAAAGATCGCGCCATCCCTCGAGGACGTCGCAGCAACAGAGAAACACCAGACGCCACGAAGGCGCGGCGCAGCCGCCGCCTTAGGAGCGTGAGAACAGGATCGAGGCGTTAGGGGGCGTGGTCCCCCCCTAACGGACCAAACAAGAACAGGACGTCTCCCTTCAAGATCTACAGGGAGATAGACGACAGGGGGCACCCCGGTAGTACTTCGCAAGAGAGCCCGGGTGTCCCTCGACCAAACGTCAGGACAGGCCACCGTGGAGTTTTAGTCGGTAAGAGTCCGACACTACCCGCTGCTGATTTCACAGTAGCGGGTGTCCATGAGGATTTCTCCACGTAAAAAAAAAAAAAAAAAAAAAAAAAAAAGGTTGGGGTTAGGTTGGGGTTAGGTTGGGGTTAGGTTGGGGTTAGGTTGGGGTTAGGTTGGGGTTAGGTTGGGGTTAGGTTGGGGTTAGGTTGGGGTTAGGTTGGGGTTAGGTTGGGGTTAGGTTGGGGTTAGGTTGGGGTTAGGTTGGGGTTAGGTTGGGGTTAGGTTGGGGTTAGGTTGGGGTTAGGTTGGGGTTAGGTTGGGGTTAGGTTGGGGTTAGGTTGGGGTTAGGTTGGGGTTAGGTTGGGGTTAGGTTGGGGTTAGGTTGGGGTTAGGTTGGGGTTAGGTTGGGGTTAGGTTGGGGAGCACGAGGCGGGTATGGGTTCCCAGGTCGTAGGACCACGCCCTGGGAAACCCCGATGGATCTGATGCTCTCCTAGAGTCGGGTGGCGGCTGGTCGGTGCCTTTGGTACCCGTCGGTTCGCTGATCCGGTGCGGAGAGCTTCGGAGAAGTTGGTGGGCCCATATCTGCCAAGACCACTCACCTCACCTTCTCGTGGGGCTCCCCGTCACCCTGCACCGGCCTTGACCGGGGTAGGGTGCGAAAGAGTGAGTGGCACCAGGATGCAGATTTGTTGACGACCCGGCGACCAAACAAACAAACAAACCAAATATGGAAGATAAGAAACTAGGTAAAAACGTTTACGGTGCAGGGGAGGGATACCCCAGTACCGGCGCAGTCGTGGGTAGTCAAGTGGGCCCCGCTGCGTCGTCATCTCACGACCACGGCCGTTCGAGGGTGGACCGCCAGGCCCCCGGACGTGTTTCTGCGTCTGGCGAGGACAACGGGATGGAGATGGCGGAGGAATCTCCAAGGAGGAGGAGCACGAGGAGCTCGCTCAGGAGCACGGACAAGTCGGAGTACGCTTTTCTCGCTCCGCCCCTGGTCGACTATGCCACGTCATCGGTGGCAGTAGGGCCGCGGACGCGAGTGAGGTCCGACGACGAGGAGTCCGTCGCCTCGATCTCGTCGCGTTCGTCGCTGGCCTCTGCGACGTCCAGGGGTAAGAAGAGGAGGGTCGCCATTACGACCCCGGACGTGCCCGAGGAACTGGACATCCTCGTAAGGACGAGCTCGCCCGCGGAGGTCAGCGCGGAGGTGACGATGCGCATCTCCGAAATCATGAGGGTTGCGACGATATCGTCCAACCTGAAAGGAACGTGCATAAAGGCACTAAAAGACGCGGCGAGCTATCTCACCGCCGCCTGGAAGCACGAGTCCTGCAGGAGAAGGTCCGGACAGGCGCGCGACAGCGACGTCGTAGACACGAGGCTGTCCGCGGTGGAGCAAGAGAACGCAGCCCTTCGCCAACAGCTGGCGATATTGACTGCTCGCGTTCAGGAGTGTCCGCGATGCACCGGCCCACTGTGCGAGTATGGCCGTCCTCCGCGGGAAGACAACAGCGACAGGGCACGCCTAGATGCCCTGGAGAAGGAGGTCCGGGAGCTCAGACCCTCCATCGTCAGGGACATCGAGGAGCTGCTCGGGAAACAACGACCGCGGACCCCCGACGCGCGTCGAGGCGCGGACCGCCCCGCTACTCTACGTACCCCCCAAACTGCGTCGCTCCCGAGGGAGCAGGAGGGTGGCGAGTCGTGGACGGTGGTGGAGTCGAGGGGGAAGAAACAACGGAAGAAGCGGAAGAAGACAGCCGCCGCCGCCGCCGCCGCCGCCGCCGCCGCCGCCGCCGCCGCTGGAGTCGAGACGGCGAGAAACGGGGCGACCGTGGCTCCGCCGGCGACGAGCGGACGCCAGCGGCTACCGCAGACCAGGACGACAGGCGCGCCGAAACCGAGCGCCGCCGCAGCGAAGAGAGGACCGCCGCAGGCTCCCAAGACGGTCACGCTCCCTCGAGCACCGCGAACATCCGCGGTGACTCTGACGTTGAACGAGGGAGCCAGGATGTCGTACGCCGACGTGCTGGAGGCAGCCAGAGCGAAGGTCCCGCTCTCGGAGGTGGGTGTGGAGTCCGTCGACATGAGGAAGGCGATGACGGGCGCCATAATCATCAGAGTCCCTGGGGACAGGGACAGGGGAAAGGCGACACTGCTGGCGACGCGTCTGGCCGAGGCGCTGGATCCGACGGCGGTGAGAGTCGCCACACCAACCAGGATGGCCGAGCTCCAAGTGACCGGGATCGACATCTCGGTCAAAAAGGACGAACTGCGGCGAGCTTTGGCCTCGGCCGCGGGATGCGGCTGCGCCGAGATGCACATCGGAGAGATCGGCGCCACCAGGGGCGGCCTCGGGTCCGTGTGGATCAAATGCCCGGTGGCAGGAGCCCGCAAACTAGCCCAGGCGGGGAAAATCGCCCTGGGTTGGTCGACAGCCAGGATCAGAGCGATCCCGAAGCGGCCCCTCCAGTGCTTCAAGTGCCTGGAGCTGGGGCACGTGCGCGCAACGTGCGTGTCCGGTGTGGATCGCGGGCATCTGTGCTACAGGTGCGGCGGTAGCGGACATCGAGCCAGAGGCTGTCCGGCCTCTGCTCCCAAGTGCCCTCTGTGCGAGTCGCTCGGGGCACCCGCCAACCACAGGATGGGCGGGGCGGCCTGCGCGCCCCCGAAGACCAAGAAGAAGAGGAGACCAATCCGCGAGCCAGCGGCGGAAAAGAGTCCAGGAAGCGCCGTGAAAGCAGCAGCGGCGGATGGTCGGGAGGAGGCCATGGAGGTGACCGCGTAATTCGAGCGCCTCCTCCAATGCAACCTCGGTAGGTCGAGAAGAGCGCAAGATCTGCTCTCTCAGACCATCCGAGAGAACGAGGTCGCCCTCGCGGCGGTGGCCGAGCCGTACCGCGTTCCCGACGCTCCCAACTGGATCGCGGATCTGGACGGAGCCACGGCGATAACTTGGACGTCAGCCTCGAGCGCCCCCGGCGTTCCGCTCGATCGCGGCCGCGGCTTCGTCGCGGTCGAGTGGGCTAGGATAGCGGTGGTGGCCGTCTACGTCTCCCCCAACATCGGCCTGGATGCGTACGGGGACTTTCTGGACAGGGTCGGCGAGTGCGTCAGGAGACGCCTTCCCGGCCAGGCGCTCGTCCTCGGGGACTTTAACGCCCATTCCACGCAATGGGGGAACCCCAACACCAACTCTCGGGGAAGGATGCTCACCGATTGGGCCGCGGGTCTCGGGCTCGTGCTGGCAAACAGAGGCTCGGCGAGCACCTGCGTGGCATGGAGGGGGTCCTCCGTGGTCGACGTCACGTGGACTACCCCGGAGCTGTTCAGGCGGATCCACGACTGGAGAGTGGCCGAGGGGATGGAAACGCTGTCCGACCACCTCTACATACTGATGGAGGTGGCCCCCGAGACTGCACAGGCCGACAACGACGACGACGCCCGACGACGAGGAGAGAATCGATCCCGCCCACCACCGCGATGGCGGCTCAAGGAGAGGAACAAGGACCTGCTGCGGGCGGCGGCCACCGTCTCCGCCTGGAGTTGGGACGCCCGACGGACAACAGCAGCAGCAGTATCATCGTTGGAAAGCGTCGACGAGGAGGCGGAAGAACTTCGCCGACGCATGAGCGCGGCGTGCGACGCCTCGATGCCGCGCTCCGTCCCGGGCGGTAGACGCGATCGCCGCGTGTACTGGTGGACACCGGAGATCGCGGAGCTGCGAGCGAGCTGCGTCCGAGCCCGCAGAAGATTCCTGAGGGCCCGCCGTCGCAGGCTGACGCGCGACGAAGAGGAGATCTCCAGCTGCTACGAGGCGTACAGAGAGGCGAGACGCACTCTTCAGCGGGAGATCAAGATCGCGAAAGCTCGGTGCTGGGCTGAGCTGGTCGAGGCGGTCGAATCCGATCCGTGGGGGCGGCCGTACAAGATAGCGACGAAGAAGCTGCGACCTACGGCGCCCCCGCTGACCGCGAACATGGACCCGGTGCTGCTGAACAAGGTCATCGGTACTCTGTTCCCACCGGAAGACAGGGACGCGGGACGATCAGCGCCATCCTCCTGCTTCGGCGGCGACGACGACGACGAGGAGGCGGTGACGACGACGGAGTGGAGCGAAGAGCTCGGAGTCACCGAAGAGGAGCTCTTCGAAGCCACGAGGAGGATGGCATCCCGCGACGTGGCACCGGGTCCGGACGGAATCCCAGGCCGAGTGTGGGCGGAGACGATCGACGCCATGGCTCCCCGCCTGCGACACCTGTACACCAGATGCCTGAGGGAGGGTGCCTACCCCCGGACGTGGCGGACGGCGAGATTGGTTCTGCTGCGGAAAGAGGATCGTCCGCCGGACTCGCCGTCCGCGTACAGGCCTATATGCCTGCTCGACGAGGTGGGGAAGCTGTTCGAGCGAATCATCGCCGCCCGTCTGGAGGCTCACATGACGGAGAGGACGCCCGGATGGCACGAAAGCCAGTACGGATTTCGCCGAGGCCGCTCGACGGTGGACGCGGTGAGGCGAGTCCGATCCATGGCCGAGGACACGGTCGCTCGCCAGGGGGTGGGATTGGCGGTATCGCTGGACGTCACGAACGCCTTCAACTCCATCCCTTGGACCAGGATAGTGGAAGCCCTGCGATACTTCGAGGTTCCGGCCTATCTCGTCGGGGTGATCCGGGCGTACCTGAGCGACCGGTGGATCCTGTACAGCGGAAAGGACGGGGAAGAGAGAAGACGCGTCGAGCGCGGCGTGCCACAGGGCTCGGTCCTGGGACCCATACTGTGGATCACGGCCTACGACTCGGTCCTCCGATGCCCCGTGCCCCCGGGCGCGGGCCTGGTCTGCTACGCCGACGACACGCTGGTTCTGGCCGGGGGACGATGGTGGAACGAGGCGGTGAACAACGCGGAGAACGCCGTGGCATGCGCGGTACGCGCCATTCGGACGCTCGGGCTGAGAGTGTCGCCGGCCAAATCCGAGGCCCTCTGGTTCTTCGACCAACGCCGCAGAGGAACCCCTCCTCCCGACCTCTCCGTGACCATCGACGGAGAAGAGGTGCCGGTGAGACGCCAGATGAGATACCTGGGTCTCACCATCGACAGCGGATGGACGTTCGGACCGCACTTCGAGCTCCTGGTCCCCAGGGTGACAGCCGCGGCCAACGCCTTGTGCGGCCTCCTACCGAACATCGGCGGAGCAGGACTGGGAGTCCGCCGACTCTACGAGGGAGTGGTCCGGTCCCGAGTCCTCTACGGGGCTCCCGTCTGGGCCGAAGATCTGGCGGCGAGTCGTCGCAGCCTGGTCCTGGTGAGAAGATTGCAGCGGACGATCGCCATCCGCATCGCCAGAGGATACAGGACGGTGTCCTACGCGTCGGCGACCGTGCTGGCGGCGTCCCCGCCGTTCGAGCTGCAGGCCCTCGCGCTCCGAAGGGTGTACGAACACCTGAGAGGTCCGAGCTCGGACAGGCGCTCGACGCCACCGTCCAACAGCCAGACGGTCCGAAACATCCGGGAGGAGACGAAGTCTGAGATCTGGGAGCGATGGCGCTCTCGGCTGGTGGAGGAGGACGCCGTGCGGCCACATCGCGCCGTTCGCGCCGTGCTTCCGAACTGGGACGCCTGGAGAGAACACGGCGGGGTCCCGCTAACCTTCAGGACGACGCAGGTGCTCACCGGCCACGGAGTATTCGGCGAGTACCTGCTCAGGATTCGGCGGGAGGTGACGTCCATCTGTCACCACTGCGAGGAAGAGGAGGACACGGCGCAGCACACGCTGGAGCACTGCCCGGCGTGGGCAGAACCGCGACGCGTCCTGCGGCTCGACATCGGCGAGAGATTAGCCCCCGAAGCGGTCGTCGAGGCGATGCTCAGAGGGCACCAGGAGTTCGTCGCCGTCCGCACGTACTGCGAGCAAGTGATGCTCGCGAAGGAGCGGGCGGAAAGAGACCGAGAAAGATCGCGCCATCCCTCGAGGACGTCGCAGCAGCATCAGAGAAACACCAGACGCCACGAAGGCGCGGCGCAGCCGCCGCCTTAGGAGCGTGAGAACAGGATCGAGGCGTTAGGGGGCGTGGTCCCCCCCTAACGGACCAAACAAGAACAGGACGTCTCCCTTCAAGATCTACAGGGAGATAGACGACAGGGGGCACCCCGGTAGTACTTCGCAAGAGAGCCCGGGTGTCCCTCGACCAAACGTCAGGACAGGCCACCGTGGAGTTTTAGTCGGTAAGAGTCCGACACTACCCGCCGCTGTTTTACAGCCGCGGGTGTCCATGAGGATTTCTCCACGTTAAAAAAAAAAAAAAAAAAAAAGGTTGGGGTTAGGTTGGGGTTAGGTTGGGGTTAGGTTGGGGTTAGGTTGGGGTTAGGTTGGGGTTAGGTTGGGGTTAGGTTGGGGTTAGGTTGGGGTTAGGTTGGGGTTAGGTTGGGGTTAGGTTGGGGTTAGGTTGGGGTTAGGTTGGGGTTAGGTTGGGGTTAGGTTGGGGTTAGGTTGGGGTTAGGTTGGGGTTAGGTTAGGTTGGGGTTAGGTTGGGGTTAGGTTGGGGTTAGGTTGGGGTTAGGTTGGGGTTAGGTTAGGTTGGGGTTAGGTTGGGGTTAGGTTGGGGTTAGGTTGGGGTTAGGTTGGGGTTAGGTTGGGGTTAGGTTGGGGTTAGGTTGGGGTTAGGTTGGGGTTAGGTTGGGGTTAGGTTGGGGTTAGGTTGGGGTTAGGTTGGGGTTAGGTTGGGGTTAGGTTGGGGTTAGGTTGGGGTTAGGTTGGGGTTAGGTTGGGGTTAGGTTGGGGTTAGGTTGGGGTTAGGTTGGGGTTAGGTTGGGGTTAGGTTGGGGTTAGGTTGGGTTAGGTTGGGGTTAGGTTGGGGTTAGGTTGGGGTTAGGTTGGGGTTAGGTTGGGGTTAGGTTGGGGTTAGGTTGGGGTTAGGTTGGGGTTAGGTTGGGGTTAGGTTAGGTTAGGTTGGGGTTAGGTTGGGGTTAGGTTGGGGTTAGGTTGGGGTTAGGTTGGGGTTAGGTTGGGGTTAGGTTAGGTTGGGGTTAGGTTGGGGTTAGGTTGGGGTTAGGTTGGGGTTAGGTTAGGTTGGGGTTAGGTTGGGGTTAGGTTGGGGTTAGGTTAGGTTGGGGTTAGGTTAGGTTGGGGTTAGGTTGGGGTTAGGTTGGGGTTAGGTTGGGGTTAGGTTGGGGTTAGGTTGGGGTTAGGTTGGGGTTAGGTTAGGTTGGGGTTAGGTTGGGGTTAGGTTGGGGTTAGGTTGGGGTTAGGTTGGGGTTAGGTTGGGGTTAGGTTGGGGTTAGGTTGGGGTTAGGTTGGGGTTAGGTTGGGGTTAGGTTGGGGTTAGGTTGGGGTTAGGTTAGGTTGGGGTTAGGTTGGGGTTAGGTTGGGGTTAGGTTGGGGTTAGGTTGGGGTTAGGTTGGGGTTAGGTTGGGGTTAGGTTGGGGTTAGGTTGGGGTTAGGTTGGGGTTAGGTTGGGGTTAGGTTGGGGTTAGGTTGGGGTTAGGTTGGGGTTAGGTTGGGGTTAGGTTGGGGTTAGGTTGGGGTTAGGTTGGGGTTAGGTTGGGGTTAGGTTGGGGTTAGGTTGGGGTTAGGTTGGGGTTAGGTTGGGGTTAGGTTGGGGTTAGGTTGGGGTTAGGTTGGGGTTAGGTTGGGGTTAGGTTGGGGTTAGGTTGGGGTTAGGTTGGGGTTAGGTTGGGTTAGGTTGGGGTTAGGTTGGGGTTAGGTTGGGGTTAGGTTGGGGTTAGGTTGGGGTTAGGTTGGGGTTAGGTTGGGGTTAGGTTGGGGTTAGGTTGGGGTTAGGTTAGGTTGGGGTTAGGTTGGGGTTAGGTTGGGGTTAGGTTGGGGTTAGGTTGGGGTTAGGTTGGGGTTAGGTTGGGGTTAGGTTGGGGTTAGGTTGGGGTTAGGTTGGGGTTAGGTTGGGGTTAGGTTGGGGTTAGGTTGGGGTTAGGTTGGGGTTAGGTTGGGGTTAGGTTAGGTTGGGGTTAGGTTGGGGTTAGGTTGGGGTTAGGTTGGGGTTAGGTTGGGGTTAGGTTGGGGTTAGGTTGGGGTTAGGTTGGGGTTAGGTTGGGGTTAGGTTGGGGTTAGGTTGGGGTTAGGTTGGGGTTAGGTTGGGGTTAGGTTGGGGTTAGGTTGGGGTTAGGTTGGGGTTAGGTTGGGGTTAGGTTGGGGTTAGGTTGGGGTTAGGTTGGGGTTAGGTTGGGGTTAGGTTGGGGTTAGGTTGGGGTTAGGTTGGGGTTAGGTTGGGGTTAGGTTGGGGTTAGGTTGGGGTTAGGTTGGGGTTAGGTTGGGGTTAGGTTGGGGTTAGGTTGGGGTTAGGTTGGGGTTAGGTTGGGGTTAGGTTGGGGTTAGGTTGGGGTTAGGTTGGGGTTAGGTTGGGGTTAGGTTGGGGTTAGGTTGGGGTTAGGTTGGGGTTAGGTTGGGGTTAGGTTGGGGTTAGGTTGGGGTTAGGTTGGGGTTAGGTTGGGGTTAGGTTGGGGTTAGGTTGGGGTTAGGTTGGGGTTAGGTTGGGGTTAGGTTGGGGTTAGGTTGGGGTTAGGTTGGGGTTAGGTTGGGGTTAGGTTGGGGTTAGGTTGGGGTTAGGTTGGGGTTAGGTTGGGGTTAGGTTGGGGTTAGGTTGGGGTTAGGTTGGGGTTAGGTTGGGGTTAGGTTGGGGTTAGGTTGGGGTTAGGTTGGGGTTAGGTTGGGGTTGGTTAGGTTGGGGTTAGGTTGGGGTTAGGTTGGGGTTAGGTTGGGGTTAGGTTGGGGTTAGGTTGGGGTTAGGTTGGGGTTAGGTTGGGGTTAGGTTGGGGTTAGGTTGGGGTTAGGTTGGGGTTAGGTTGGGGTTAGGTTGGGGTTAGGTTGGGGTTAGGTTGGGGTTAGGTTGGGGTTAGGTTGGGGTTAGGTTGGGGTTAGGTTGGGGGTTAGGTTGGGGTTAGGTTGGGGTTAGGTTGGGGTTAGGTTAGGTTGGGGTTAGGTTGGGGTTAGGTTGGGGTTAGGTTGGGGTTAGGTTGGGGTTAGGTTGGGGTTAGGTTGGGGTTAGGTTGGGGTTAGGTTGGGGTTAGGTTGGGGTTAGGTTGGGGTTAGGTTGGGGTTAGGTTGGGGTTAGGTTGGGGTTAGGTTGGGGTTAGGTTGGGGTTAGGTTGGGGTTAGGTTGGGGTTAGGTTGGGGTTAGGTTAGGTTGGGGTTAGGTTGGGGTTAGGTTAGGTTGGGGTTAGGTTGGGGTTAGGTTGGGGTTAGGTTGGGGTTAGGTTGGGGTTAGGTTGGGGTTAGGTTGGGGAGCACGAGGCGGGTATGGGTTCCCAGGTCGTAGGACCACGCCCTGGGAAACCCCGATGGATCTGATGTTCTCCTATAGTCGGGTGGCGGCTGGTCGGTGCCTTTGGTACCCGTCGGTTCGCTGATCCGGTGCGGAGAACTTCGGAGAAGTTGGTGGGCCCATATCTGCCAAGACCACTCACCTCACCTTCTCGTGGGGCTCCCCGTCACCCTGCACCGGCCTTGACCGGGGTAGGGTGCGAAAGAGTGAGTGGCACCAGGATGCAGATTTGTTGACGACCCGGCGACCAAACAAACAAACCAAATATGGAAGATAAGAAACTAGGTAAAAACGTTTACGGTGCAGGGGAGGGATACCCCAGTACCGGCGCAGTCGTGGGTAGTCAAGTGGGCCCCGCTGCGTCGTCATCTCACGACCACGGCCGTTCGAGGGTGGACCGCCAGGCCCCCGGACGTGTTTCTGCGTCTGGCGAGGACAACGGGATGGAGATGGCGG